>NC_138029.1:53940982-54298730 GCF_964106645.2 Podarcis pityusensis | reverse complement strand
GCTTATAGCTGGGGCTGCTGCAATAAACAGCTGTGCAAGCCTTTGGGAGACAGAGACAAGAGAGGGCATCAGAGGAGGGAGGGAAGGAAAGAGGGACAGAGGTCAATGTTGCCTGTGGCACCCCTGACCCTCATTCTAGGCACCCCAGGGTGCCACAGCACACTGGTTGTAAACTGCTGTCTTATGCCATGGTGGTAAACCTGTTCCCTTTTAAAGTGTCGCTGGTTACTAACTTAACTGCCCCTTTGGAAGAAAGCTATATAGCACTTCCAGCAATGGAAGCTAAGGAAAATCTTGAGGGTTTGATTTTAAATAGTAATACTAGAAAACTATAAGGAAATCTTATTTTTAAATTTTACCTTAAAAACTGAAACATTTATTCAACAGTCTCCAGTGGCTGATGGTTATTGGGGGGGGGGGGACACACAAAGCAACACAATCCTATCCATGTCTGCTCAGAAGTCCTACTGAGTTCTATGTGGTGTATATGATTGTAGGCTTAAATAGCCAACACACGCAAATAGTAGTTGTAATTGTTTTTTTGCCAAGCATAAAGCAACACTATAGATAACACACTGGGTAGAATATTTTATAGTGAGATTACTGGAACTGACAAGCAGCTTAGCAAGAACATGCCCCGCTTGCTTCTCATAAAATGTTCCAGTAGCTCTGTCAGCACTGCCGTAACAGCTAGGATGACAACACCAGGCTCTTTCTTTCTTGGGACCTGATGGGGTAAATATCCTTGCTTCCACATTATGGGCTGCAAAAAGGCATCACAGCAGTCTCTCCCTACTAGAGTGGATCCTAACCTGTGTTCCCATCTCTAGTTTTGTTCCATTTTTGGCCTGCTGTAGTTGGTCTTTATTTCCAGTAGTTCCTTATTTCGTGAAACTTCTCTTGCTCTGGCTGTTTTATCTTAGAACAGCAACATGCACTCATTCATGGAATGCTATAATCTGATCTGATCGCTAAGAACTCTGCAAACATTTGGCTCTCTGGTGCTGTTTAAAAACGTATATCACTCCAGTATTTCTCCCTTCCTTGGCCGACCCACCCCAGTCTCTATTGTCCAAAGTCTCTGGCTTACTCCATACATAGCTCAGTATTTGGATAGGTATGCTGACAAAGGATTTTAGAGTTACACTGTGCTATTCTGGCCCTCTTTCCAGGTGCACCAGATTGAAATAATAAAATGAATATATAGTGGGATTTACTCTGGCAGTTAGTTCTAGTGAAAGATGAGGGAAACCAAGTTTATTGATATCTCTTTTACTGTTCATTGTTAAAGTGGCATCAGCATATTTTGATGGCATCTTCCTGGTTCTGGAATAGACTTCCTCATCCAAGCTGACAGGAATTTCCTGAAAAGCACTACAAGACCTCTCTATTCTATGCAGGGGGTAGGGCAGAGAGAAATCACTGGCTAGGAATAACAAAAGCAAGCAACATTTTAACATTTTTTTTAACATAGATTCTATAATTCAAGTTATTATGGTTTGTTTTTACAGTAATTGATTTTTTAATACAGTGGTACCTCTGGTTGCGAATGGGATTCTTTCCAGAGGCCCATTCACAACATGAAAAGAGTGCAACCCACAGTGGCGCATCTGCGCACACGCGGGTTGCGATTCGCCGCTTCTGCACATGCGTGTGATGTCATTTTGCACGTCTGCGCATGCGCAAGCGGCAAAACCCAGAAGTAACCCTTTCCGGTACTTCCGGGTCACCGCGGGACATATCCTGAAAGAACGTAACATGAAGCAAACGTAACATGAGGTATGACTGTACTGTTACCCACTCTGAGGCTTCTGGGGGCAGGCAGCTACAAACTGGAATAAATTCCTGAAACACCTCCACCAACTGAAGCTATATTTACATCAGGACTGCCTACTGGATACCTTATTAGGGAACATTTATCAGACGCAGAGACAATTGGTTGGGCAAAGTAAGCAGGACTGCTGAATTAAAAGTTTCTCTCTTTGGGATGGTGAGGGGAGGCTCTATTCTACTCTTCTAATGTTGCGTGAACTTTCCTTCCATCTCTCACAAAACTTTTGAAAAGCCTTCCCTTTCAAACCAAATGTTTAACGCACCTCGATTTAAAATTGGTAGGAAACCCAGAGGTCAGATAAGCTAAGTGGGAACGAACACAACAGAGTGGGAGGCAGAAGATGACACCAGACACTTGCTGCTGGGCTGGCTTCAGTTGTGGTTGTTCTTCATGTACCCATTGCATTTATAAATGTTGTGAGCTGCCAGTCAAACAGTGGTATATAAAGCCACTAAATGAATAAACATAAAACTGGAAGCCAGTTCTAGCTTAGGAGCTACTAGACACCTGTCTTCAGTTTAAGGTAATGGCCATAGCAATAGCATTTGTAATATAAATCTACTTGTTCAAAGACTTGGTGAGAATTCCAGTTGCAGTTAATCAGTTTTGTCCCACTCATTTCAACTGAGAATTAAGCATATGCTAAGGGCAGCAATCCTATAACCCACCTATAAGGTAAAGGTAAAGGGACCCTTGACCATTAGGTCCAGTCATGGCCGACTCTGGGGTTGCGGCGCTCATCTCGCTTTATTGGCTGAGGGAGCCGGCGTACAGCTTCCGGGTCATGTGGCCAGCATGACTAAGCTGCTTCTGGCAAACCAGGTAAAGGTAAAGGGACCCCTGGCAGTTAAGTCCAGTCGCAAATGACTCGGGGGTTGTGGCGCTCATCTCACTTTACTGGCCGAGGGAGCCAGCGTACAGCTGCCGGGTCATGTGGCCAGCAGGACTAAGCCGCTTCTGGTGAACCAGAGCAGCACACGGAAATGCTGTTTACCTTCCCGCCGGAGCGGTACCTATTTATCTACTTGCACTTTGTGCTTTCGAAATGCTAGGTTGGCAGGAGCAGGGACCGAGCAACAGGAGCTCACCCCGTTGCGGGGATTCGAACCTCCAACCTTCTGATCGGCAAGCCCAAGGGGCACAGTAGTTTAACCCACAGCACCACCCATGTCCCACCTATACCTGAGAGTAAAACCTATTGAGCTTAGTAGATTTTATTTCTGACTGCTGTACACATGCCTTGCTTGCTTACTTCACCAAACCTTTATTAGGCATTACAGTGTACGCTTGCCTATAATTGCCCTGTAAATCTCTTTCATTGAAATAAGTGGAATTTGTGTAGGCGAGCCTAGGCATGTTTATTCAGAAGTAAACCTCACTGACCTTCAGGTAAAAACTGCACTTTGGATGGTTTATGTCCTCAGGTCCTATTCTGCACTGTGTTCATAATGTGCTTTTTACCCTTGGAGAGGTCAGGCTCTTACTGAAAATAAATATAGCATATTTTTCTAAATCCCGGGTTTAATCTGACACGAAATTGATTTAATGCTTACAGTTCATTTTCATGCTGTGGTTCAAGACATGTTATAGAAAATAAAATTATGACTGTTGATAAAACCTGCATGTAAAAAGCAATTTGGTATTATTAATGGCCATGATCCAGCCAAAGGAATGTCCTTGTATACTTGCATTGGGATCAATGGGAGAATTATGAATATGGGAATTGAAAGTGCTCATTTCTGGATGTAATTTGGTTTGCTGTTGCTTTATCTCGAGATTTGCATTATATTTTGTACAGTATTCTACTTTTATATCACCCTAAACCTACAGAAGTCCCACTGTTCTCAGTGGGGCTTAAACTAGTCCTAGGAAAGCATTAAACACCATGTGCCATTTTGATTACCTTTCATTTCGCTCCTTTGCATTTTGCACACACAAAAGCAAAAGAAGCACATTTTGTGCATTTAAGGATAACCTGAAAGCTATTTTAAGCTGCTGTGATAAAAACTTCAGAGGTATAAAAAGAGCTGAAAGTGAATCCATTTATTCCCTGTATTATCCTGGCATTATCTTAGGATACAGGAAACCCAGTCCTAGCCATGCTTATCCAAAATGAAGCCACAAAGGATTCAAAAGGACTTACTAACCAAATAGGTGATCACAAGCAAATCACAAGCGATTACCATGTTGTATATCTCTTCTGGCATGAACAAAAGGCAAAGGCCAAACTCATAGGGCAGGACTGATGTAAGCACCGGGTGTTGGTGGTCTCTTTCCACCTCCATTTTCTGATTTAGATAATTCAGCAGTGTGGACACATAGAATATTACTTGTTTTAACGGATGTCATTTTTATATTACTGTAATAATGCAAACACCAATAAGGGTATCATTATGTTCTCCATATCCACATGAATATGATATCTCCTCCAATCTGTTGGGCTGGTATATTCTTCTGAAAGTACATTTTCCACTCATGCCATGGCTTGGGGAAGGGGAGTCATCATTATATGCCTTTAATTAGGTCTACAGAGATTGGTAAGAGCTGCCATCAAAGCCATGCAAACATGTCACTTCATAGTTCAGCCTGGTATCACTTTGCTTACAATATCTGAGTTTATAAATACCGACTTAGCGAGTGAGATGAAAGAATTAAACAAAAGGTTCCCCCCCCCCCTTATTAAGAAACCATCAGACGGCTAAGCTCTTCTTCCAGAATTCCCTTGGATTTCTATGGCACACGTTACCTAACATATCAACTTGAAACATTTATTTCTGTAAACTATGGAATACACAGACTGCCTGTTTGTCCTAAAGTCATTATATGAATCCTTCCATACATGAGCAACCACAATGACCTTGGTGTCTAACAGTCTCATCCAAATGACTCACCAAACTTCCTGAGCTTAAAAAAATCTAATAAATGTTTGGTTGATTCCAAATCTTTACTGGTAAACAAGAAAAACAATGCAGCAGGGATGAGGAACGTGTTACTCCCCAGCTGTTGCTGGACTACAGTATATCTCTCTGCACTAAAACAGATTAAAATTACTTCAATTTTCTAAGCATCTGGGTATGCTTGTCTAACCAAGAATGAACAATGTTTTTAGAGTGGATATGGCTAGAACGCAACATAAGATGATCATTCTGAAATATGGTTTGGGAACAAAACAGAATGTACTATTTGAAGAAAATTGGGTATCATTTTAAGGTCATTTTTGTTTTTAGGATCTGATTAAAGATGATGGAGTTGATTAGCGCTCCTGCTTTTAACAACTGAATTGATTAATCAATTATAATCTAATTTACATAGTGCAGAACCTCAGTGAAGGTCTCATTTAAGAATTCTGAAAGAATGGGAAGCTTCTCTTAAGCATAAGATAAATGGCTGCAAAAAAGGGGGGGGGGGAGAGGACACCCGGGAGAAACGTGGTAGCTCGGGGCATGATGCAGGCCCAGCTCCACTCACAGAGTCAGCGCATGCTGCTTGCATCCTTGCTGGCCACCCTCTGGCCACTGTGAGCCATGCTGCTTTTGGGAGTGGTGCGCTGGGCTCTGGGGTGCTTGGGGTTTGCACGCCACCTTGGGCTCTAGTGTGCCACCCCCAAAGATAAGTGCTGCCGAGAGCACCCCACCCTCGCCTCTCCTAGCTACACTACTGCAACACCTGTGCTCAGAGATCTGCAATGGTTGTTGATCTGCGAGCCACATAATATCCGTTCCACATTTGTAAGAACTTGGTCGCTTCGTGTGGCGGCGGAACTCCCTGCCTAATTGAGAGCAAGCAGGCACCTTCACTGCACGATGTTAAAAACATGCTTGTTTAGACAAGCCTACCAAGCTGAGGTAGTTTTTATGTTTCAGAATGTTAACTTTTATTAAATAAATAAATGTGTATTGGGGGATAGAGAAACCTGTGGCTTTTGCGTGGCTAGAATTCAGCCTACTGGTCAAAAATCCATCACATCCTTTGCCTCAATCACATTTGGCTTCTAGGCCTGCCCACGACTGGCATGCACCTCCCCCTAATGTCAAGAAGGAACGCTGCCCTCGGGCTGAAAAAAGGTTCCCCACTATAAAAACAGTTTATTGGATTAGAATGATGCCCCATGTGACCCACGTAACCTGCTCAAACACTTAAAAAAAATTAAATACTTGGATAGCCGATATGGGGACAATTAGAGGCCGATCTATTGCCTATCATTTACTTCCATCTTCTAGTCATAAATTACCAAGCTAAACTAAAGTGGCTTTAGATGTAAAGATTAAAGACAACTCACTATTGGATTGTGCTCCTAGTTCTACCTATTGCTGCTTTAACATTTAATTAGCTGTAATTATATGCTATGGTCTGCTTGCATTCCTGTCTTGACAGCATCAATCTCCGCAATACTTAAACACTCATTTAAAGCTCTCATAGGGAGGGCTTCTACTCTCTGCTACATGGAAAGAAACAAAATCTACACTGGGGAAAAATCTCTAACACTGCTTGTAAGTTTTAGAACTTAGATTCTTCTTGCAAGCACCTTCTATTATGACTAAAGAAAATGTGATTCTCCCCCTTCTATCTTTGTATAGTATGACAGTCTCAGTATTACTTCAATGGGTGTAGCGGGGGGGGGGCAGAGAGGAGCAGCTGCCCACCCCATAATCAATAAAAATACATAGCAAACTCAGTTTCTGCCCCTTCCAAACAAAAATCCTGACTACCTCCATGATTACTTCCTGTACACTCTATATCAGTTATTAGAGTGTGGCATCAATGGCAATTCATAAAAATTCCTGACAGCAGATCATGCAAACTAGTAGTAGAGAAACTTGCCCCAGAATGGCAAAAGTTCCTAGCATTCTCCCAGGCTCCAGAATCCTGAACATTACTTTCCCTTCCAGTCTTCTCAAGTTGAAACCTTGGCAAAACAGATTGCATATACCTGATCTGCACAGCTAACCTCCCATCCTCTCCCCAATCTGTAAACAGATTTGCACGATATGTTTTCGATGGAAACCCGGCCTGCAAAGGAAGTACGGTAACTAAGGTGTGGGGGATCGTAGTCCTGCAGTCCAGAAGACCTTTCCGATGCTGTAATGTTTTGCACCATTCTCCTTGATAAATGGCTGACTCGCCGGGAATATCGGGCCGCCCCCCACCCAGGCCCCACCGATTCCTCAAATCTTGTCGCAAGGCAAGCTTTTTTGCTGGCACACCCCCCCCCCCTCGCCCCGAGCACGCACTGGCTGCAAAAGGCAATGTCAGCAGAGACAGGGAGGAAGGGGGAACGGAGCGGGGGGGGGGAGGCTCTCCTCCCACTTTCCCTCTTTCCCCTCCCCTCGGCTCTGAATCGCACCTGGCGTCCCACCCACCATCCCGCCGGCGCTCCTCTCCGACCTGTACCTTCCGTGTGGCAGCTGGAAGACAGGATGGTGTTGGGAGGTCTGAAGAGGTAAGGCAGGTAGCGGGAGAAGCATTTCATCTTCCGGCGACAAATATGAAGAAATGAGGGCTGAACGCAGCCTCCTCAATCCATGAGGAGGAGGAGGGATCCTCAGGCTGGCCAGGGAGGCTACATGGTGGACGACGGCGCAGCGCGGCAGCCCTCCCGGCAGAGCTGCAGGGCGGCGGGAGCGAAAGCGCCTCGGCGGCGGCGGCGGCGGCCGGACCCCATTTTGCCATCAGCGCCCGCGAGAGCCGCCTCGCATTTCTGCCCGCGCCCAGCAGCGCCAACTCCGGAGCCCCCCGGCGAGCGGGCCGACTCCGAACGAGGCTCCTCATTGGCTGCGGCGCATCGGAGCAGGATTTGCTGACTAAGACCCTCCCGCCTGTAAACACACGCGCGAGGCGACCGGAGAGCGCCTCGCTCTGCTCAGCAGGGCGCGGGATCGTGTCCCGGACTCTGCGGAGAGCCCTGGGCATCAAAAGACGTTTCCTCCGCAGGGGAAGGGGGGGGAACCTGTTACAGAAAGGGAAATTCCTCCGCACGTTTAAAGGTGCTTGGCTGGTCGAGAAGGAGCTGCCCGCCCTTCCCACCGCTCCCCTTATATTTTGGGGTGGTGGTGCTGGAATGGCTCATAGCACAACATGGCCACCGGTAGAAGTTGTTTAGATTTTCGGGAGGGAACTAACTGGAGAATCTGAGTTCATGGATGTAAAGTAGGGCCTGTTTCCAAGTTAGGGCACAGAGGACTGCAGCTGTGCAGCGCGAGCCCCTGTACGTTTACTCAGAAGCCCTACTGTATTTCATGAGGTTTACTCCTAGGAAAGTGTCACAGGACAGCTAACGAACAGTGCATATCTAGCCATGCATGCTCGAAATTAAGTCCTGTGTGACTTGTTCGCTTGGAACCGGTGATACTTACCTTCCAGGTAACATGAATAGGGTTGGGCTTCAGGAGAGGGAAGAAACTTAAAATCAAGGGTCTACAGTAGACTTTGGTCAAATGTTATAACCAGCCTCCACCTTGTCTATGCAGAAATGTACATAGGGATTGCAGTTTCAATTACTTTTAGCATCACAGTTTTGTGCTAATATTTACTTTACACAGCATAGAAGAAATAAGAGCACGGGGGGGGGGGATAATATTTAACCTCTATATAGCGCCTTTCTCACATCCAAAATTTTGCATATACAGTTGTAGCTCGGAAGTCGAACAGAATCTGTTCCAGAAGTCCGTTCAACTTCCAAAACATTTGGAAACCAAGGCACAGCTTCCGATTGGCTGCAGGAAGCTCCACTTCCAAAGAACGTTTGCAAACCGGAACACTCACTTCCGGGTTTGCGGCATTCGGGAGCCAGAACGTTTGAGTCGCAAGGCGTTTAACTTCCAAGGTACGACTGTATTTTCTTAAATAATCTTCACACCCAGGTGAGTCAGTGATATTACTTCCATAGTACATATGAGACAGTGGAAGCTGAAAGTTTGTTACTTGCTACCTAAGGAGGTTGAGGCAAGGGAATGACTGAATGACTCCATGGTGTCGAAGGCTGACATTCTAAGCCACTGCACTAGATTGTTTTAAAGATATTCTAGAAAGGATTTTATCGCAATTACATTGGTTTATCCCTGGTATTTGCTCAGAAAGATCAATATGCCCATGGGACTTCTCTTCCTGGTTCTAATGGCTTTGGGGGTGATATTGGGGTGAGGGGAGGCTATTCCCATCACAGTGTGCCATAGTTGCAAACCTGCTTCTCCTTTCTCATTGCAGAAATTTAAAATTTCAGAACCATGCATGCTAATTGCTTACATACAGTTAATATTGCATCTAGTTTGACCCTAAGGAACTTATCACCCTCTTGAATTCTACAGTGCAGATCCAGGACATGCTGGTTGAATATCTTCTGGGTTTTCTTGACACAAACAGGAATGTGCTTAGCAGCCGCGTGCATAAGTAGAAATGTGATTGAAAGAACAAGTATGCAATAAACCAAGTATTAATGCATCTTGAATTGGCACTTAGTACTTCACACAGATTATCTTAAATATTTTATATACACCTGGATATGAAATTATATTCAGTCAATCTCTTTTTCCTTTTTTAGTACCACTCAGAGCATTGCCTCCAGCTTTCCTGACAAATAAATGTGTAATATCAATTCAAGGAAATTATCACTGCTTGGATCTCATTTGTTTAGCACTGTCAGCTTTGAAATTACCTACTGCATTTGATAAATGGAAAGTGCTAAGAAGGACTTCCCTAAGACATTGTTTATGCCATTGTTTGGGGGAAATTGCTTGAAATATCTCTTTGGAAACTGGATTAGAAGAGGAAGTAGTATTGAAAGAAAGCATAACGAAAAATATGTACATTTGTCTTCAAGAGTAATATGAATAAATAAAAATAAATAAATAAAGGGTTGGTTTCCAAGACACAGGATCTCAATACTTGTTCCAGATCAATACTGAAATGGTTTGGGTTTAGCTTTAACCTGAAATATATGGGGGGTTTGTGTGGCATGGGCATAGCCAGGATTTATGGGGTTTTTTTGTTGGGGGGAGAACCTCAGTCAAGTATTTTTATTGATTTACTTGATTTAGGGGTGCAGCTGCCCCCTGCCCCCCTTGGCTACACCCATGGTTTTTGGTCTACCCTAGAACACATTTATGGATTTAAATCTGCTCCCCTAAACATTGCCTGTCCTCTCCCTCCACCCCAAGCTACAGTATATATAATTGGTGGTTTAGTTTTCCCTTGGAGTAAATTCACTCTACTTTAAAATCATATTCACAAAAATAGCCATAGTCTCATGGTAGCTGGCTCTTACTTAATTATTTAGGCTGAAATTTTAGGTTGCATTAACTAATAGCACTTTACTCTCTATGCAAACGGCAGAGTGCAAACTGTGAAAGCAATTAGCAAGCAGCATAAAAAAGAAGCCAATGAAGTTGGGCTCACAGCCAAATCCAATGATATTGTAGAGTCAGATATCCAAGGTATCCAAGATTTTAAAGGCTTGATTCCCAGCTGTCAGTAATATGTTACAAAGTTGTATACATATACAGCATACAATAGCATCCAGAAATCACTAAAAAATGAAGGGTTGTCTGCTAACACAAGAGCCCTTACACTAGCAGATGGCAGAGTTTAAAAGTTGTGGAACAAAGGACCCCATGCAACTGTTGGAATAGTGGAAGCTTGTTGCAGGTATCTTCAGAGAGCTTTTGAACCCTAAGCAGAATGAGACCCCATTTTGAGAAAGCAGGCTAGGATCTGACTCCAATGGAGGTGTGGCCGGATCCTTCAGAGCAGCAGCATGGGAGGAAAAATCTAATGCTAGCATCTGGACCAAACAGGCCTGAGTCCCTACCTTCGGATCCTGCCCTGCCTGAGGAATTAATCCCCTTCACTCAAAGAACTTGCATCTTCATGCCAACCCATCAATGTAGGCAACATGCCTGGAAGGATTTGTCAGAAAGAAGTGCTCAGTTTCCAAGCCAGGGGCTTGCCCCTTTATAGCCTTTGGAACTTTCCATGGTGCTGACTTGCCTCATGTGCCCAATATTAGGACAATAGAAATGCAATGGCTCAAACAACATGAAATCATCCCAGGATTCTCTGAGCTGTGGGTGAAATTAGGGGAAGGACTCATCCCCTAAACTCATAGCAAATGTGCAGAGTGAGGCCTCCCTTCCACCCTGGAAACTGAAAGTAGGAAATCAAAGACATCCAGTGGAAAACACAAAACAGCAGCAGGGGAATACAGTAGGGTCAAATACCTCTGGCTTGGATCCCCAGTACTCTAGAAGGTACATACCTAGTCTTACTTATAATAGTTTTATTTGTGCCCCAGTTGTCCAAACATGTCATGGAGTGCTGAATAGGTGTGCTAGCAGTAACAAGTACAATGAGTTCCCATAGTGCAATAGAGCTCCCCCTGTCTCCTCCCCCCTGCACCCTTCAAGTCAGCTCTTGGGGATTGGAAGAACCCCCAGAACAGCACACAGAGGGAGATTATTAAGTCGGGCAAGCAGAAATGCCTGTGCTGATGGAAAAATGGCCTTACAGCAATGTTGAATTCCACCCAAAATTAATAGAGATGTATAGCCTGTGGTAAATGATATACATTGATTAACATTCTTGTCCTCCGTAATGCAAGTAGAAACTGTGTGCCAAAAAAGGTGGCCTTCCTCAAACTCCAGCAAGCCAGCAGTAAGAGAAACCTCATTTCAACTTCTAGCTCTCACCACTTTAGGCCTGCAACAGAGGAGATGAGAAGGGCCATTGTGACGAAAAAGTTGGTTTTGCTGGACCGGTTGGATCAACAAGTGTTCTTTCTTTCTTTCTTTCCCTGCCAACAAATGGTTAATGAACGGCAGCCTCTGATTGGCTGTGGTTCCAGGAGGGAGAGTTTAAAAGGAGAGGTTTTGAGAGACGGTTGGTTGTTTGGTTGAGAGGGTTGGTTGAAGTGGGTTGGAATTGAGGATGGGAGATAGGTAGGGAGACAAGTTGAGGTAGAAAGAGTTGGTTCTGGAAAAAACCAACTTCCACTCTGAGTGTATTGTGAAGGACAGAGTGTGGTGTCCTGTAGGAGGAATAGACCAGAATTTTACTGGGAAGCAGAGGCTGAGCCAGGAAGTAGGAGCTGGAAAGGAACAACCTACTTGGGACTCAAATCTAGTCTGGAGGGGAGAGATTCTTCTGAGGAAAAGAAGAATCTCCCAAACCCAGTGAAGGGAGGGGGTGTGGAGAGCCCTTTGGTCTATTGCTTAAGGTACCTCAGGAGCAGGATTGTTAATGGGTGTGTATAACTGAAAGAAAGTATCACCGTATAAAGGAACCAAACCTATAACGCAAATACAACTCACAACAAATTAAAGTATAATCGTATTGTATGCCTGAAATAACCTCAGTTCAAGCCATTTGTGTTATATACTATCTTGCCTTAAATAAATCTTTTTTGTTTATTTAAAGAAAACCTGGCTGAGACTCCAACTGACTAAATATTCCCTCACAAAGTTCCCCCACAGGATACTCTGGGCTAGAATTTTAAGAGGAAAGGAAAAGAAACCTTCGGATAAAGTGCTGTTCAGTGAGGTGGGGGCAATTTATCTAAATGAGAGCGGGCCCAACAGTGTGAGAGAGAAAAGTGTCATCGCATATTAATTGGTGGCAGCGCCATGATCCGAAGTTAAAACGCACACAGCAACATACCCAGAGATATAGAACAACCAGTTTAATAAATGTTAAATATTTGGGGAAAGTCAGAAGCCCAAGGCAGTATAAGTTCCTCAACTACGTTTATTCAACATTTGGGAGTGACAACAGCTCACTCATAGGAAAACAGGAATCGAACTAACGGGACGACACAATAATAATGTTGAGCACGAACTGACTGTTGACAGTTGACAGTTGAAAGTGCATGCGCTTGCTTGCCATTAGAATGTTCATCTACCAACGCTTATATGATTGGTTAGAACACGCCTTGTAACCTAAAATGTGTTAAACCCAATACATAACAATAAAGTAGTGAAGTTATTTTATTAAAAGGAGAAAAAAATTCTGTCAGAAAATAACCAGCAAGCGCCAAGCCAAAGAGACTCAGGATGACCCAGTGCTGGGAGCTGCTGCATCTGAGGAAAATCCTAATACAGTACTGAATTAGAGATGATGATACTAAGATTAGAAATGGCTAAAGTTGAAGCAGAGAAAGAAAAACAAAAGACAGCTGACATTCAGCTAGCACAGAAACAGACTGAGAGAGATATGGCAGAGAGAGAGAGCAGACTAGCTCATGAGGAAAAAGAGAAAGAAGGAGATGCCAGATTAGCCCAGGAATACAGAGAAAGAGAGGCCAAGATGGCCCTTGAAAAAGATATGTTTCTTTTAAAAATGGAGGAAATTAAGCTGAGAGCAGAACTGCCGCAACCCATGTTGGGGGGGGGGGGGGATTTTTCCTCAGCTAATATAAAAAGGTTTCCAAAGTATGTAAAAGGTGATGGTGTGCAGGCATTCCTATTTAGTTTTGAACGGACTTGTAAAGACTTAAACATTCCTGAGGGAAACTGGATGCTGTACTTGCGCCCTCAGATATGTGGAATTTTGAGTGAAATATACTCAGATCTCAGAGAGGATGAAACCTCTGATTACCTCACATTTAAAGAGAGAATGAAAGTGCACTTTGGTCTGACCGCAGAACAAAGTCAAAGCCTTCCATGTCGTTGGTAGACTCCCCAATGTAGACTATGTGGTTGGTTTAAACTTGGAAGGTGGACATTGTGATGTTTTCCAAGTAAACATGCTTAAACCTCGGCCCAGTATACCTGAAGGAGCGTCTCCACCCCCATCGTTCTGCCCGGACGCTGAGGTCCAGCGCCGAGGGCCTTCTGGCGGTTCCCTCATTGCGAGAAGCAAAGCTACAGGGAACCAGGCAGAGGGCCTTCTCGGTAGTGGCGCCCACCCTGTGGAACGCCCTCCCATCAGATGTCAAAGCGATAAATAACTACCTGACATTTAGAAGACATCTTAAGGCAGCCCTGTTCAGGGAAGTTTTTAATCTGTGATATTTTACTGTATTTTTGGTTTCTATGGAAGCCGCCCAGAGTGGCTGGGGAAACCACTCTGGGGTACAAATAATAAATTATTATTATTATTATTATTATTATTATTATAAACCTTATTATGAACAGGGCAGAGGGAAGGATAAGGCAATTGCGGATGCCCTGTCACAAAACCTTTAGATAGATAAAGGGACAAACAGGTGGTGCCAGGATATATGTTTATTTGAGATGCAAAAGTTTGTAATGTGGTTTAAAGTGTATTTGAAAATTGAAACAAACCCCCAAAGTGTTTTTTAGTTCCTGCCCATTGCTGCGTGGAGGCTGGTGTATGCAACCTCGCTTATGCAATGAGGGGTGGGACATGTGACGGAAAAGTTGTTTTTGCTGGACTGGTTGGATTAACAAGTGTCCCCCCCCTTCTTTCGCTGCCAGCAAATGGTTAATAAATGGCAGCCTCTGATTGGCTATGGTTCCAGGAAGGAGAGTTTAAAATGAGAGGATTTGAGAGAGGGTTGGTTGAAGTGGGTTGGAATAGAGGTTGGGAGATAGGTAGGGAAACAGATTAGGAGACAGGTTGAGGTAGAAAGAGTTAATGCAAGAAAGAGTTGGTTCTGGGGAAAAAACAACTTCCACTTCTGAGTGTATTGTGAAGGAAAGCCTCCCTTGCCCTGCAAATCATCTGGAATCTATACCCATGTGAGATCTGGCTGGTAGAAACTTTCTCCATTTCAGGAGCATATATTTCATCAGTTGTTTAAAGGGCGGGGTGCAAAGACCAGAACAGTTATCCCTTCAAGTTTGTTCCCAAAACGGCAGGCGGCATATTCCGCTTTTATTGTGAGTAGACAGAAGGAGAGAGGGACATGATTTGACTGTAACATGTCCCAGAACTACTAGGAACAAATAGATCATTGAGTGCTGCAATGCCCATCATTCCTGATCACTTTTTAGTACTCTCTCTTTTCCATATCTTATGATAAGAAATGCAATAAATTGTATACAGTGCAGTAGTTAATATGCTAATATAGTCAACATGAAGAAAAAGAAGAAAATTACCCCCCTCAAAAAAAAAAAAAAATGTGAGGAGAAGGATTTCTGCATTTGCAGAAAGGTTCATGCTCCCATTTTAGTGACAGTTAATTAAGGCCTCCTTAAAACATACCTTTAAAAAAAGACACATCATTGCTACCTGTTTGCAGCATAAGTTATCACCACAAGAAGAGCTGGAACAAAGTCATCATTGACTAAGCAGTTAGTGCAAGAAAACAAGTTCCTTTTCATTTCAAGAACAAAAGGAAAAGTAAACCCACCTTCTGTGACCCCTGTGTCAATAGTTCCTTTCACTTGACTGAAGCACCACAGCACATCTTGCATGAGGTTCTCAAATCCTGCAGATAGACACGTCGCCCCATCAAAAAAATGAGAGAGATAAAATGAGAAAGAGGTTCAAGTTTTTTTTTTAATTAACAAATGCAGATCTATGTGTAGTCACTGCCTTGTTCTGAATAAAATGAAGGAAAAATGTGTACTCACCTGGAATCATTCTGCAATGCAAAGATATAACCTAGCTCCCTGGGAAAGTAGCAACATTATGCCCACATTGTGAATTGCCTTTCTGTCTGCTTTCTTCGTGCCATCTGAGGCTATTTTGAAAATGGTGCAATCGGAGTCAGCTCCCAATACATCATTGGCAGCATCACTGTGGAGTCAGGAGGCCAGCAGTCACATTCTTTATCACAGCCTCTCTTCATTGGAATACTAACGCAGACACAATAATTTCTGTTCCATCTTATATAAAAAAGTGCAACAAAATAATAGCTGAATTGTTGTTTTTAGAATAAAATCAATGTTTAGTCTTAGATTTAAAGGGGCTAGCTATCCCCTCTCTCTGCTGTATGCGACTCTTGCTTCTTCCTTTCCCCTCCCCTCTGTTGTGACACATATACACACACCACCACTGGTCTGTTAGAGGCTATCATGTACAATAGCTAATAATTAAACCTCTATGTTCAAAGGCAATTCACATTGCTATTAGATGCTGGTGGCACATAGCAGGAAATAGTTGGCCACTACTGGAAAAAGGATTATCTTTGCTCTGATCCAGAAAGCTGATTCTTAAGTGCAATGAGTGTAATTCTTAAATGCAAGGAAAATATCAGTTCACGTAACCAATTCATTACACATAAACAAGTGTTCATATAGCTTTTCATAAATCAATGTTTATAATGCTTTAGTTGATTGATCTATGGATTAATCTTTGGATTAAGTTGATTAAAAGTTGAAGCTGCTGCAATTTTTAATTTATTGATTAAAATTACTCAAATGCCACCCCCCTGTTTAATTATGACAACTGGACATGTTTCTGTCAGAAGTGAACTACAGTATTTTCTTATCCTTTCTGTATGATTTAACTGTTTATGTAGTGATGATATTCCCTGTTGAATAGCCTCTGCCTTACAACTCACATTTGGCTGATTCGCAATGGATGAGGTCACCCTCCTGTTGTTTTGAAGGGAATATTACATAAATTATAAAGACTGGCTGCTAACCATAGGCCCTTCAAACTGGCATACTTAAACTCAGCAATTTACAGTTGCCAGGAATAGGCCAAAACTGGCATAAATACAATACTAATTCAAAACATCTTTAAACTGTTTCAGGAACATAATGGCCAGATGTTTTAGGATACTTTTTAAAAAGATACTTGTAAATCACAGTGTTTGTGAGGACTCCTCATCCTTGTCTGGCTGAAAATAGTTGTGAGAATGAACTCTGGTGGAATTATTACTCTAAACGCAGCATATTTTTTAATCAATATATGAGTATCAGCACCTCATTATTATTTTTGCCAAAAAACAAAAACAAAGCACTGCTTACAAATATTGTAGTTGATGAACTTTTTCCCCTCTTTATTACACATTTTATAATATTTAAAGGTTTTAAAAAATCAGAGGGACACAGTATGTCCCTTCTACTGGCTCCACATCTCTCCTGCAGTGACCACTCCACACTGGGTCATGATGTGACCATATGAAAGTGTCAGTACCTAAATTTACTTCTTTTACTTTTGAATCAGGGGACTTTGATTTTACCTTTGTTATTATAAAATGTAAACCACCTTGACTTGTTTTACAGAAAGGGTGGTACTTAAATGTAGCAAATAAATAAATGTCCTGGTCACCCCTTTCTAGTAAAATGATAGGATTGCCCTATTAGTAATTCATCAAATCACCAATAATTAGAAAAGGCATAGGCAGATCTTCTTGGCAATGTTATTCAAAATAACAGATTGCAATACCACACTTAAAATTTGAAATCTGCCATTATTATCTTCACTGTAGAAAATGTCATTTTAGAAAAACAAAATGTGCATGGATCCTTGGCATGATAAGTGTATGTGAAGTTCTTTCCCCTAAAATAATGGATAAACATTAATTATTTTCATTATGCTATTCTGAACCCTGTTTTCTCCCTTTATCGTCAATATGATTCCTCCTTGAACTGAGCTTGAGTGGTCCCAGACTATCAGTTTGGAAGCACAATTTGATCACTCAAAAATAAGGTAAATGTATCTGTGTATGGTTGCAGAGGAGGGCAACCAAGATGATCAAGGGTCTGGAAACCAAGTCTTATGAGAAACAGTTGAGGAAATTGGGTATGTCTAGCCTGGATAAGAAGAGACTGAGAGGAGATAAGATAACCAAGTTCAAATATCTCAAGGGCTGTCACGTGGAAGATGGAGCAAGCTTGTTTTCCCTGCTCCAGAGGGTGGGTGCCAAGCTGGACTCTGATCTGAGTCACTGCAGCACAGTTTGGGGGAGAAGGGGAGATGAGCCGCCTCATCATACAACCATACATCTGGCAATTAAATTCCACCTCTTTATGTTATATCTATTAAAATTGTATATTTAATTATCGGTTTCTTCCCTTTCCAGACAAACCTAGAAATATATATTTGCTATTCTTTGAAACATCTTGCTCTGCCTACTATTGGAGTGGTTTGAAATAAAATTAGGCAAAATATTCATTTTTATAACCAAAATTATTCCCATTAGAGAGAGTTTCATTCTTCCCCATAACTCAAGATTTATTCTTATATCTTTCCATGTCTTTACATAATTATCTTGAAATATATTGGAGTTTTTCGCTGTTAACCATATTTCCAGATACTCCACCTATTTCTCAGGGTCAAGGTCCCCCACTTTTAATCACCCTTCTCCTGCCCAGTGTGGCCGGCCACCTGCCTTGGGGCGGTATCCTGTTGGTCATCATGGCAGCCAGGAAGTCCTGAGCCACCCCAGAGCCAGCTGCCTTGGCACAGATTTCAAAGTCTGCCAGCACCAGCAGTCGGGGAGTCCTCAATTCCGCCTGTAAGACCAGCTCCGTCAGCTCAGGCAGGGAGACTGCTGAGCAGAGAGGCCATGGAGGGCAAAGGAAACAGGAACCACCCCTCAAAAAGACCCCAACCCAAAATCTGTTCAGCCCTCTCCACTTTTTGTAGCTGGAGTCAGTCTGGGCGCTGCCCTCCCAGACCAGGTGGGAAAGGCCTGCCAGGCAGGGAGCAGGTCCTGCAGGACTCCCAGCAAGGAGACCTGGGAGGTGTGTCTTGGGCAAACATGGGACAAGGGAGTTCGCTGTCCCTAAGGTGTGGGGCTTACCTTCTTTCAGATTTTGCCGGAAGCAGGCCAGGTCTGGCTGAATTACTGTCTTCTGCAAAGGAAAAAGAATCTGGGTCAGATGACACTACGAACCCCACCATGGATGGGTGCAAGAGAGCACAGAAGCAGCCCCATGCCAGGCAGGACAGGTCTCCCTATGGCTTGGGCCCCAATCCCTTGCCCCAGAGGACTTCCCTGGGCCCTGCAGCCTCCTGGGAAGAGGTGGAAGGACAACACGAAGAAAGGGGGCAGAAGAAGCCTCTGGCCTCATCCTGGCACCCAGGGATGCACACTGCATCTTCTGCATTAAAAGTCACTGGGGAGTGTGCTTTTGGGGGGATGGAAGTAACCAAAGAAATGAATACAAGAAGGCAAGATACTTACTCTGAGGTGGGGGAATCTTTGTGAAATGGCCAACAGTAGAGAAATGCTGCTAGCTGCTAGCTTCCTTCCCTCCTCACTTCCCCAAAGGGCATAATATGGGAGGTCCTGCGGGAGGAAAGAGTGCCTCAGAGTCAGGGACCAGTCTGGACCAAAGTGGCCCTCCGCTGCCCCCATCACAGAGTCCCTGGCACTCCCAAATCACGAGGGTTGCCAGTTTTGGTCTTGGGCCAAATTGGGGGCCAAACGGGACAGGGGACTCCATGCCCCAGAAATGGGACAATCCATTGGATAAGGGACAGGGGGCAACCCTAAAACCACTCCTGATGCCATCAGGATACTTACAGTGAGCAGTTGGAGGAGGGTGCCAGCAATGGGGGCTTCCAGAAGGAGACCCCCCAGCAGTCTCTGGAAGTGCTGCTTCAGTTCCTGTGGGAAAAGAGAGAAGAGAGGTTGAGTGCTGGGTTAAATCTTGCAAGGGTGTGAGAAGAAGAAAGAGCTGTGCAAAGGGATGTCAAAGCAGAGGACATACATCTTTGACCTCCTCCTTTTCTGCACCCCCAAGAACAGCCTCCATTGTCATATGCAGGATAGCACTGATCATATTGCAGCTGAAATGGGGTCTCATGAAGCTGGAGAGAGAAAGGGAAGCAGTAAGACGCTGCCTCCTCCAAGTCTCCCTTGCCCCTTTCTCCCTCCTGCCTGCTCTTGCCCACCCAGAGCTCCCCCTGGAGTTCTGCCCCCCACCCCACAACCCCACCCACTCCAAAGACCCCACTCACCTCAGCTAGAGGAGGGCCTCCAAGGCCAGGGCCAGGCTCAGGGGGCGATCCCTGAAGCGCTCCAAGTGGCCAAAGATGTCCTGGAAGAGAGCAGAGGAGGAAAGTCAGCTCCTTCCAGGGGTCTACGGAGGACGGCTTCGACCCCAAACGCCAGGGGATTGGCAACCCCTGCCCTAAGCCAGAAGGGTCCTCCTCTCTGGCAGATGCACAAGCCCTTTCACAAAGCCCCTCCCTTCCCATGGGGGTCCCTCACACCACCCATTACTCACCATAATGGCTTGGGCCATCTCCTGCTTACTCACCATGATGGCTTGGGCCATCTCCTGCTTGGAGCACTTCAGGGTGTGGAGCCCCCTGAGCCGAGCTGCCTGGCAGTTCTGGATGACCTCCAGGAGGTACAGCTGATCTTCCTCCAGCAGCTGAAATGCAAAAGTCAGGCTGTCAGTTCCTCATGGGGGGAGGGCTCCTCCGCATCTGAGAGTGCAGAGCACAGAGTGGAGGGCAAAGAGCCCGGGCAGCAGGGGGCAAGTCTGAGGGATCCACTCCCTGCTCTCGTTTTATCCAATACTCACCCCTAGGGAAGGGATGTGGAACCCCAGCACATCCCTAAGCCCCTGACTATTCCAATAGTTTTCTCCTGGATTCCAAGTCCTACTACAGGTGAGGGGACACCCCAGCCCCCCCTGCTTCCTCCATCAGACCCCACAAAATGGCATGGTCGCGGGGGGGGGGGTGTTCCAGACTGTGGCCCAAATGGACCTTGGGTTGGATCCAGCCATCTGGCTCTGTGCATCTTTTGACTAGCTGCCCTCCAAGACCATTCCTGCCCTCCTCTGTGCCAAAAAGGAAGGCCATTTGCTCACCTGACACCATGGGCTTCTCCAGGCCTTGTAGGGGGGCCACCCTGTTGCTGCAGCTGATCAGGCATCTAAGCACCTGAACCTCAAAGAGACGAGCAGCCCCAATTCTTGGGGGGTGTTTGTGTGTGAGGAGGGGCATCTGGCCCAATTCCTTCCATCTCTCTGCAGTTCAGTGACTTGAAAGGGCATCACCAGAGCTGGATAGAGGCAGCCCAGAGCATGAAGGGCTGGCAGAGAGAGTAAGGAGGCCCCAAGTGCTATGGGTTCAAGAGCTCAGCCCAAAGGAAAGAGAGGCATTGCCAGCTGTTAAAGGGCTGCTCTGCCTCATCTTCTTAGGATAGCCCTGCCCTTCCTGAAGAGGGAGGAGACCCCCTAGGAGGGTCCTCTAAGCATCAAGGCGTCCCAGAAAAGGAAAAGAACATGAGGAAGATGCTGGAGTCTTCCTTGGAGCCAAAGAGACCCCCCAGAAAGGGGGAGATGGCTGATGTCGTAGGGCAGCTGGAGAGATGCAAAGTGGAGCCAGGCAGAGGTGTAGTGGTTGGAGGGCTGGACTAGGAGGACCTGGGAGAGCAGGGTTCGAATCCCCACTCAGCCATGAAGCTCCCTGGTGGACCTTCGGCCAGCCTAGCCTACTTTGCAGGACTGCTGTGAAGATAACAATTGGTGGCAGGGAGAACCATGAAGGCCACCTTGAGCTGCTGGGAGGAAAGTGGGCTAGGAATGTCCTAGTAAATGAGAGGGGAGAGAAAAGGGGAAGACAGGGAAAGAGTGGAGGAGTTGAGCTCTCTGGAGAAGACTGACTGGGTCAATTTCCAGAGAGCTAAGGCTGTGCCGGGACCCCAGGACTCATACTCCGCACCCAAGAGACCAAGAGAAAGGGAAAGAATCCTACTTACAGTCTGTACATTTTGTTCACTAAAAATTCCCACTCTCCTCTCTAAACTAGCTATCTAAAATGCCCACCCAACATTAACTCTGACCCAAACCCCAGCCCTAAGCCTAACTCTAACCCCCACCCTAACCCTACACTTACGCCTAACTACTCCTCTATGCACAAAATAAATATATACAAAATGTGCCCAAATGTGCCCAAAATAAAAATGTAAAATAAAAAATATGAAAATAAAGAACAAAAAATGAAATAAAAAAGTAAAATAAGAGTTAAAATAAAAAGTAAAATAATAAATAAAAATAAATAAAATCAAATGAATCAAATAAAAGTAATAAATCAAATAACAATAACAAGCAAATGAACACCTCTCCTTATCTTCTCCAACCACCACCAACTCCTCTCTCCTCCACTCGCCTCACTACTAACCCACAATGGCTGCTTGCAAGTAAGTGGCTTTTAAGGGAAAAGCAAGAGATGTCACAAAGGAGGGCAAGTCCCTGTCACCGTGGCAACCCCCCATCTGGACCTGTCTCCTCCTGGTAGGTGATGCTCCTCTTTCAGAACTTGGAGGCAGTCCACATCAACAGTAGGCTGCAAAACAGTGAAATTAAGTAAAAAAATTCATTCATAAGAAATTCCCATTGTGAAAAACAGGTTTTAAGTGCTTGTGCTCACAATGTAAATAAACCAGAAAATAACACTTGCAACTGTATCTTATTTTTCCTTCTTTTAATAAGGAAAGGGGAGGGTGACAAGAAATTTTCTGCACCTGGTACCACCTGACCTTGCTACACCACTGTGTAGGACATAAACCAATAGCTTCAAGTTACACACAAAAAAATATTCCAACTAAACATCAGGAATGGACTCTCTCCAAAGGTGATGGTCTTTCCTTTATTGGAGATCTTAAAGCAGAGGTTAGATGGATTTGTCATGCGCTGCTTTAGTTGAAATTCTTCCATTGAGGGGTTGGACGAAATGACCTTCGGAGTCCCTTGCAACTCTACAATGTTATTATTCTATGAATATTACCCTTACAGCTTTAGCTGTGTCTCTGGTTCTCTTACACTGCCATCATTTTCAAGTCAGTGAATGCTCTTGGGCATTACGGGGCATGGAGGGTTGGCAGGGGAATGGTTTGGGAGAGGGAAATCCCTGAGGAGAACGGGGATACAATGGCAGGAAACCGCTGTGCGTGTATAATAAGATAGCAGGGACCGGCAGCGGAGGGACCTGAAAGCAAGAGCCGGCTTTTCTAAGCAGGTGAATTGTCTTGACACCAACGTTATAAGAAAGGGAGGGAGGAGGGGGAGGAGGGAGCGGGGATTGGCGGAGGGGGTTCGGGGGCGGGAAGTCGGCTCCTGCGCGCGGGACCGAGTGTGCGCAGAACTGTTCTCGGGGCGTGAGAGGACGACGGTTGAACTCTGGCGCCGACTCCGCCCACAGTGGGGAGGAGCCACAAGAGCCTCGCGTAGTAGTAGTAGCCGCAGCAGCGGTAGAGGCGCTCTAATGGCGCCCGGGCTGCTGCTTCTTTCGCTGCTCCTGTTGGCGCTGCACGTGCGCTTGGTCCATGGCGACACGTGGGATGCAGGTAAAGGAAAGTTGCGCTGCGAACAGGTGTTGCCGTCGCAAGCATTGCAAATAAAAACACCCACAGCAGAGATCCAGCCCCATTCCGTCCATTCGGGAAAGGCTTGAACTGTATTTGGTGCTAGTACCTGAGGTGATTTTACCTCTGCCCTTTCCTTTCCAGCAGCTGCCCAAGGCTGGCTTAGCCGATCCAGAGCACACAACACACACCTGTCCTGTGCCCTTGGCAGTTTTTGTCACTATAAGGGGGGGGGGCCAGAAGCACCCAAAGAAGACGGAGGTTGAACACCTGCGTTTCAAGGTCCCAGATTTCACCCCTGGCGTCTCTAGGGTAGGGCTGGGGGAGATGTGAAATCCTGCAGAGCCTCTGCTAGTCAGGGCAGACCACATTCGTGATTAAGTAGCTTCTGCGGTGTTATAGTCGCAGGATGCTGGATCTCTGTGGGAGAGGTGATGGGGTGGAATATCCTGGAAGAGGTAAAGGCTAGGCTCCATCTACACTTCTGCTTGTGCCTAGAAAGCATGAGTCCAAGCAGTTTTCCACTTGCCCCACTCATTTCTTAAAAAACCCCCCAAAATAAAGGTAAGGTGAGTTCTTAAGGGAATTCTTTCTGTGCTCAGTTTTGTGTGTTTAGTTTGGGCCAGGACGTAGAATGCTTAGATCTTTCTTAGGATTGTGTCCAATTAAGTAATTGTGTTAGTGCAAGGACTTTACACTAGCACAACAGAACTTTTCCACCTGTTCTCTCACACACAGGAGTAGCCAGGTGGTTTTTTTAGGGGGGGGGGCAGAACCTCAGTTAAGTATTTTTATTTATTTTTATTGATCTAGTGGGGCAGCTGCCCCCCTGCCCTCCCTTGGCTACACCCATGCATACATCCCAGTTTGCTTTGGGTTTCCCTCAACTCTCTGGAACAGATTGTGGGGGCATATGGGGAGAAGAGAGGACAGAAGTTCTGTTGCACAAGTAGAAATCCTTGTGCTGAATGGACAAGTTTGTTGGATACAACCCTTAGCCTTTACCATCCTATACTTCTGTAAAGAGGGTAGAAAATAAAACCTGTTGATTAAATTTCAGGTGGCGAGTGGGCTCATATGGAGAAAGAATAGGTCTTTGTTGTCTAAGATGACATGAAAGATGTTTTTAGCTTTGTTTACTAAATTCAGGTGAAATAAACATGCAAAATTAGATCAGTTTTTAAGTCATCAGAAATTTGTCTGTTGCAAACAGTTTCTTAGTGCAAATTACCCTAATATGCATTGGGGGAAAACTCAGTTCTAAATTTTTCGGAAAACTCGCACCTCTGCCTCTTAATCAGTGGATATAGTTTTTCTAGGCAGGTAAAGGTGTTGTAGAATTAATAGACAAGGATTCCAAATTGCAGAGCACATGATTCAATGAGAACATGTTTATTCACATAGACACAGTTTTTAATGCTCCACACAGTTTGAGTTGTTAAGATGCATCAAAAGTAGAGACTTCCAGGTTAGCGCCATCGGCGAATGGTGGAGTTCCTCCGACCGGAGGAACTGGCTCCGTGGAAACTGGGTCTTCCTGCCGCGGCGAAGGTGGGGACCCGCTAGAAATCCCAGGCGGAGGAAGCCTGGGAACGTGGGGTTCGGCAGGGCACCAGGAGCGCCCCCCCCTACTCATGGGGAACCCCTTTCTGGGATTCCGGAGTGAAGTGGGGTGAGCGGCGCGGTGCTGCGAACTGACTGCTACTTTCACGGAGTGAAGCCGCACAGCCATCGCTGGAGAGTGCTAACTTTTTCCTGTGGACAATTGGATTTAAAACAAGTACCCGTGAGTAGAAACGGAAAATTGGATCAAGAAATATCTTAATTTGGCATCGAAGCGGGAAGGTTCAAAACAGGAAGTCCGCCTTCCGCTTTTTGTATATAGACTGAAGCAAAAACCTTGTAAGCTAAAGCCTGGAAAGTCGTTAAAAAAGCCTAAATTTCCTTCATTTATAACTACCGAAACCCCCTTGGAAGCAGGGGAAAAGGGGGGGGGACTTTGTGTAACGCCTGCAGGAGAGGGAGTGAAGAAAGATAAGTTTCCATCGTCTCTAACCTGGGAACGGGGTGTCAGAGACAGAAATTGTTGGAGAGGTTCATTGACTGTGAATGGAATACTTTGACAGATAGCTAAAGAAGAGAAATAAACTGATTCCAATGTTGCCTTTTGCATTCTAAAGAAACAAAATATCTGAAAAATGAAAGTAATTTTCCTTTGTTGGACTTGTCTTAAAAAGATGGATACAAATAGAAATTGTCTCCTCTAGAGGGAGCTTGCTAAATTGTTGCTGCAGTCTACTTGAGGAATCCACAGCTGTGAGATTAGGATCGTGGGATTAGTCCTTTTGACCTTGACTAAATATGAGCTGGAAGGAAGTTTTGGTGCTTGCTTTATGCAAGACAAATGCTTTGTTGGAACAGATGCACGAGAAGATGGATTTGATGAATGAGAAAATGGATTTGATGACTGTTGTGGCCAATAACTGTGGACAAATAGTGAATAGTGATATAGAAACCATCCAGGGTCCAACTCAGGAACCTGTATTGATTGGGCAAGTGCAGAAGATAATGGAGGAGGCTGCGGCTGCACCTCAAATAATACAAATGGAGAGGCCCAAGGCCCTACAGAAGCATAAGCCGCTGTTTTTGAAGATTGAAGTTGGAGTGGGCCAGGGGGAGTCTGGAGCTAAGGAGGCTCTTAACTTTGGAGAGACTTCGAAAAATGCTCGTAAACATTTTTTGGATTATATTGATGACTGTGGGGAGTAGGACTGTGGGGAATGGGCTGGTTTGATGAAGGGAGACGGGGATAATTTTGGGTTGGAACCCCCCAGAGATCTACTCCTCAATGAGAAAGGAAAGAAATTAAGAAAGAGACCAACAAAAGACAAGGAAAAGTGCAAGTATAAACAAGAAGAAGAAGATCTGCAGAAGGGACATGGAGGAGACTTAAGGGCCTCGGACATAAGACTTCCAGGTTGATGGACTAGATGGAATGGACGGTGGGGACTGACACGACCCGAGACCAGGAAGAAGAGACGTTGGATGAAGATTGGAAGAAAATTTATAAAGAAATTTTTTTTATTTAGGGAATTAGCCTAAAATTAATGAATATTAGGGAAAATGTTGGAATGAAACTATATGACTCTAGTAGAAATGATATCAGGAGTTATGTATAACTGAGTATTAAGTTTCAAGCTTTAAGGTATTTTATGGTAATATAAGGTTAAATAAATTAAGGTAATTTGAATAACAGAATATGGGGAAAGATGGAAAGGATCTGTCAAGTTAATTAATTGGTTAAATTGTTAAGATAAATTATTTAATAATAATTGAGAAAGATGGAAAGAATTTGCTGAAATAACTAACTAAACTAGAATACAAAAAGGGAGGTGTGAGGAGGTCAACGAAACAAGCAAATGGAAGTTAAAGATATGTAATGTGGGATTTGTGTTTTTTTCTTCCTTTTTTGTTTTTTTTTGCTGTATTGTATTGGTTTTATGTTTTGCGTTTTTTCTTCTTTTTATGCATTGTAGTGTTGTTTTTTATTTTTTCTTTTCTGTAATTCTGAAATTATTAATAAATATTATTTTTTTAAAAAAAGATGCATCAAAAGTAGATTATATGAATTCCTTAAATTTTGAGTGTGCTTATAGGTTCTGAAGTAAATAAATGAAAGCTGTAAATGAAGTATCTTAAGGTTGGTTCACACATTAGTGAACCATGCTGCATGTATGAGCTTCTGTGAACTGGCTCAACTTCCAACACCAGTATTACTTCCCATGGCTAGATATTCTCTTTCCAACCTGCACCTTTTTATATTTTGGGTAAGCTGATATCCCCTGTTACTTTTGCCCACTCACCTTAAAGCTGCTCCAGCTTCTCTTTGCCAGAGAGAACAAAGAAGGAGCTGCAGAGGCAGTTCTTAATTTCTCTCTCTTTGGCAGCAGTGTTTTTTCCTATTCCAGCTCTTGGCAAGAGCAACCACCAGAAAAAAGTGGGAAAATAGCCCATTCATTTTCTTTGTTCTCTCTGGCATGGAAAGGCTATTACAGTGGTACCTAGGGTTACAGACGCTTCAGGTTACAGACTCCGCTAACCCAGAAATAGTACCTCGGGTTAAGAACTTTGCTTCAGGATGAGAACAGAAATCGTGCAGCGGCAGCAGGAGGCCCCATTAGCTAAAGTGGTATCTCAGGTTAAGAACAGTTTCAGGTTAAGAACAGACCTCCAGGATGAATTAAGTTCTTAACCCGAGGTACCACTGTATTGATGTGAAGCTGAGTGGCCAGTGGTAGCTTTGAGCTCTCTGGGATCATGGGACAAGGCATGCATTAGAAGACTCCCCTGAAGGCACCTGTATTGACTGTTAGAACTGGGGCCCTCTGCATATGCACAGAAGCTTCTGAACATCCCAAAAGGTGTGTTTTTAGATTTAGATAGTGGATTTCTGCACTTAGATTTTTCTGTTAACAGAAGATTAAGTTTGTGCTTAATTTTTCCATTTGAAATCAAGGTGATATAAAAGTGGTTAATGCTGGATAACTAATACACATAATATTTATATAGACAGGTAGAGGGGCTACAACTTCAAGGTAATCAACTGAGCAGCTATAGGAGACAAAAAAAGAAAAGAATAAAATGTGTGCCTGTGCTTACATACTTTTGAACTAAACCCAACACATTCCTGGAGAAGATTATAGAATTTAGTACTTCTATTGTTGCACATAGTGGGACGCAGGTGGCGCTGTGGGTTAAACCACAGAGCCTAGGACTTGCTGATCAGAAGGTCAGCGGTTCGAATCCCTGTGACGGGGTGAGCTCCCGTTGTTCGGTCCCTGCTCCTGCCAACCTAGCAGTTCGAAAGCATGTCAAAGTGCAAGTAGATAAATAGGTACCGCTCCAGCGGGAAGGCAAACGGCGTTTCTGTGTGCTGCTCTGGTTCACCAGAAGCGCCTTAGTCATGCTGGCCACATGACCCGGAAGCTGTACGCCGGCTCCCTCGGCCAATAAAGCGAGATGAGCGCCGCAACCCCAGAGTCGACCACGACTGGACCTAATGGTCAGGGGTCCCTTTATCTTTACCTTATTGTTGCACATATGATTGTGTAGAGACACATACAGGGAAAAAGTGAGGATTAAGCATTTACTTGGGTTGTTTCTGGGCTCACCAAAAAACAATTTTGTTGCTTTTCTTTCCTGCCTTATCTCTTATAAGAAACTTGCTTCTAAATATACAGGCAGGATTAGAAGTGGATGTTGACTTGCTTTAGCTAGAAGTAATATAAGTGTAATAAAACAACATTTCTTTTTCTTGCGTAACTGCTTTTTGCATGTTTCTATTTTTCAATTTTCTGTTGAAACAAGCAACCCACTCATCCTATCTAATCTGTTTTATCAAGGTGGGTGTGAAGTCAGAGTCAGGATGCAATAGTTGCAGAATGTACAGTGTTCTCTATTCTGGCTTGGTGCCTGAAGAATCTAGATGGAGGTAGAACTTAGAAGTTTCAAGAGGAATAAGGGCAGCAATAAATTACAAACAGTCTTCAATTTAAGTTAGAATATAATAATTAAATTACTTTTTCCCGTCTAAAGCTAGATTCAGACTGAATTGTCCTCAAGCACCCTGCTGGCGCTACTGGAATGGAAATTGTTATTGCCTAGAGGCAAATAATACGGGGACTTGGACAGAAGCGCTAAAATTTTGCAAGCGATACAGCTTTACAGAATTAGTATCATTTACTAGTAGTCAGGAAATGGTAAGTTGCATATATACTTACTTTTTGTATCTATACATTGAGGACACTTTCTGCCCAAACAGATACTGCATTTACATAGTATAGTCCACAAAATCACATTAATTAAAAATTGTATCTTGAGAGACCAACAATCAGGGCAGGGTTACAACAATAAGTACATAAAAATCCAGTTAGCAAAACTTTCCTACCCACCTTCTGTTTATAGACACCTCAGTAGAGTATGTCAGTAGAGTATTCTTGAAACAGAATAGCACCATTGGATACAACCAAAAAAATACATGCAAGCAGCATTACAATGATGGATCAGATGAAGCAAATTTAAAACAGGAACAGAATAAAAGGCCTGCAAAAGTGTGTTCACTGCACTGCAATGACATTAAGATAGGTACCAGGTGAGATTCTCTACTGGAACAGGCTCACCTAGTCCAGCATCTTGTTCTCTAAATGGCCAACCAGATTATTAGGTTACAGAAAACCAGCAAATCCTAGGTAACAAGACATTTGACAGTATTGCAGTTTATATTACAGTCTTAGTTATGAATTATGCAACAGATGAGCAGATGATGCTGTTTTTGAGTTACATCAATGAAACCTGATAAAATCGGAAATGATTTTACTGTAACTCAAGAGTAGCCGATAATTACTAGTTGTTCACACCAGATTTGTTCTCACTTACAAACAGATGAGCAATAAGAACTTCTTGATCTTTTTCACTGTACTCCCATGTGACATCACAAATCATTTAACTTCTTTGAGCCAACAAATGTTTTCTTATGAATGTCGGGAACGTTAGTATCTTTGAACTAATGCTCAGTGTACTGTACAAGTAGAAACAACATTATTTAAGGGATGTAATATTTAGGAAGGCTTGGAAGGTAGGATCATAAAAAGTATTAGAAAAGATAAATTTTAAAATAAATAAAAGAGATGTGAGGTCCAGGTGAATATATATTTGCTGATACGGTTTGTATGTCAAAATATCTTAAACTTTGCTATTGTTTTTCCACAGAACTGGATCTTAGCTTTACCTTTGGATGATTTTTGGACTGGATTGAATAACTTGGAAAATATTAACACTTTTTCATGGTCAGAAGGTACACCAGCAAATATGAGTCTTCCTTGGTAAGATGTGAACATTAAAAAGCACAATTGAAGTATGATTTGTTTTCCTCTGATATGATTGTGTCAGGGGTGTTTGTAACGATGCAAGTGTATTTTTTCTTTCTTTTACCACTTATATATTCCATTCATCCTGTGTATTGGTATTTTGTGTTATTGATATCATGGGGTAAACAAATATAGGTAAACAAACAGAATAATAATAATGAAAAAATAGTAAAAAGATGCTGAGGAACATAGGACTATGGTAAGCCAGAATGTTTCATCAACTGTCTCTCCCTCCCTTTTAACATGGCAACAAGGCCTATTAGCATTGGCATTCACAAAACTTTTCTTATGTTTACATTTACATAGAATATTAATAGGACTATGGTGTAGGCCATTGTTAGAGGGGACCAAGAAACCAGCAGGCATGCCATAGTCAGAGCCATGAATACAACTGTTTTCATGCAAAGTCTTAAGTTCCTAGAGAGAACCCTTTTGTAATTCTTTCTGTCTTGGAGGGCCCAGTGGTTCTCCTGGGGCATGCCACTTAACCAGGAGCTCAGAGGGTATACATCTGGAAAAGCCCTTAATTACCAGGAGGAAGGGCAATACACTGGAGACAGAAGACATTACAATATCAGTGTGATCTCTGACATCAGTATTTTGAAAGAGCATATTTTTGCAGTCATGTTTTCACTGTTACGTCATGTAATTTTTCTCTTTTGTTGTACTAAAATCTAATTGGGAAGGCTTCAGCTATCGTCCCCAGCCCAGCCAAATACTGTGCATTGTGTGAAAGTTTCCAAACGTCGCTTGGTTGCTTTGCATTGCAATGAAAAGGCCCATTGGATCTGCAAGCGAAATACAGGTGAGTTTGGTTTTTACAGGTTTTTAATTCCTTAAATTTTTCCAATTTATCTGTGATTTTCAGACAGATATTCAAGTGGTTAGCTTTTTCCTATCCCGCTGGCATGGTATATGATGAAATAATCCAAATGCAGATTTTATTGCCTGTATATTCAGAGAAATCTATTGTTTGGTTGCTTGTTCATTTATTGAACTGGTATATCACCTAATATTTCAGAAAATCTCTAAGCGGTTTACATCTTAACAGAAATCAAAGGGAGGAATTCAACACTGTTCCTTTCCAAACATTCTGTCAGTTCAAGCATTTCCTGTATGCCTGATGGAACAATCTCTCCCATCCCCGCTCTACTATTTGTTCTGCGTGTTTCCCTGACCCTCCTAGAGCCAGCTGAGGCATGTGTGGGGAAGAGAGTGTGGTGTGCTACCAGAAGTCTTCACATGGGATTCCACTAGCAGGACCAGACCAGTTAGTTCAATCTGGCTCAAAATATATTACATAGAGATTCCACATTCAATCCAACTGCTATTAATATATGATACATTTTAAATAAGAGAATTAAGGAGTAAATATATCCACACAGTATACATAAGCAAAAAACAAAAATAAATCATATAAAAAATACGTCAAGAAGTGGTATCATAAATATTACAAAACTAGGTGTCTTCATATGTAAAAATACAAATCTGGAATTCAGGAACCAACTGTTATACGGAGTCACTCAAGAATCATACTCTTCATGCATGCACAACTTCACTCCATCCACTCAATTCCATTTAACAACCAGTGCATATGTACAAGACAGCAGGTGAAAAGCTCGACCCCAATAATTTCCATCCCTTCTCTCACCTCGAGCAATGCAAACACCCTCACCCCATCTCTCATTTAAGCCCTTCTCTGCCAACAAACTCTCACCCTGTGGGCAGTTAACCCAGCCACCAACATGCCTAATACCACCTCACAGGGAGTATTACAATCAATCGACTAAAAATAAGATAAATCTTCCATATAGGACAAGTCAAATCTCAACAGGGCTCATCTATAGACCATTTAGCCAAACACCTTGCCATTGTTGACCCTGTGGGAGTTGATTCTTGTGATATGTCAAGTTGAATAACTGTTCCACCCGTTCTTGTTGCTTTTACTTCGTAGTAATGATAAAAGCCTACAGTGTTACATGATGCTTGAAGTAAAGATGTGTGCCAAATCCTAACTGGCATTTGCACACTTTTAATATATATTTGGAATTGATTCCAGTGTGAGTCTGGCAATTTTGTGCAACTAATTTAAACTGGTTGCATTACTGTGTGGATTCTTTTTCCTATTGCAGCTGTTGACCGGTACCAGGAACACAAAGGAAAGGTGCTTCTATCACCCCCAGGCTCTGTATCTCAAGTACATGCAGATTTGATTTCTGCAAAGGCAGCGTGCTTGGAGCTTAGAGAACAATGTACAGGGATCACTATCTGGAATAATGCCTATGCAATTGCTAGAGGAACTGTATTGCTAAAAAGTGAAGAGCGCTGGTCTGCAGCATATGTCAAATCAGGTTGGCCAAACATTCTGTAGATTGCAGCTCACAGTATTGTATTATGCATTATGTGATAACAGAAAAACTAACTGATACAATTTATAGAAATAGGGACTGAGCATTCTGAGATGTAATCAGAATGTGAGTTCTTTGCCTTAAATGAAAAAGGCATTAAGTTTCAGCTGAAAGAAATATAAATGTAAAACTAAAATGCTGCATTTTGAGCAAACATTCATTTGGTTGCTTGCATGTTTTATTCTCATTTCAAGAGCAGAATCTTTGTGGAAAGTATTTTGATAGCGTGAAGAAAGAGTTTGAGAGAGCTTGACATAAAAGGGAAAGAGGAATGGATATTCTGTACACTGCTTGGGTATTCTCTGTATAATGGTTTATAATTTCTGAAATGAAATAAATAAAACCTAAGTATTAGATGACCAGTAGAAGAAACAGAACTGTGGAAGGCAAATATGATTATTGTTATGTCCTTTTTATTATTTTTCATAGATTGCTCCTTGGGTTACTTTGGAAAGAACTGTTCCTCTGTTTGCAGCGGATGTTATGGTGATGAATTATGCAATCCATACACTGGAGTTTGTGATAATTTTCATTCTTGTAGAGCTCAGGACTCGCCTACTATTTGTGATCGAGGTACTTGAACAAAGCTAGTAGGGGATGAATTGGGAGCAGAGAAGAACTCTTTCTACCGTGCAAAACTAAATGTAAACTAAAAAAAAAACCACTTTCAAGAAGCACCAATAAATATAATAGTGATATTCCTAACTCTTCATTGCACATGACATACCTTAGCTTGGAAAACCTTGTAGCAACAGCCCAGGCATACCAGCTTTTCTGTTTCTGTAACATTTTAGCTATGTGACTGAGCTGGTGTTTTCACATTTTGATATCTACAGTGTTGCACATGATTAATTCCCAATAAGTTTATTCCATCACCTATTCTTCAGTGTTTGAGAGTGGCTGCATACTTATATGCACACACAGTTGCCATGGGTACACAAATGTTTTCTGCAGCAAGCACATATATTGTGGGTGACATACTTCTATCTTTGAGCCACCACTATACGGCCTATTACACTTACATGTGTTTTCAATTGGATTTGCGTAATATAGGCATTCTGGTGGTTTATGACCACGTAGATCGTGACAAGTTTATCCACAATAACATGCCTCTTGTGCTATGTGTAGACTCATTCTGCCATTTATGTGCCATTTATGTGACCTGTATGCTCTTACTAAGCTGCCTTGTTTAAACCCCAAGTTCAGAATTGAGTGTGGTAGGAATGGATGCCTCCAGTTCCACCTGTGGGTTGTGAGTTGTTGTTTTTGGTGGCCGTGTTCTTCTTCCTTATAGCTTAATTTGTAGAATTTCTAAAATTAATTTTGGAATTGGTGCATGTGCAGTTTGTTGCAGTTTTCACCTTGTGTCTTCCATTTTACAGGTTACTGTAGTGTGTGATTACACAGGACAGCGGGCCACAACTGTTCACTTGTATCATTAAGCATCCTCTTGTTTTTTTTCTAATAATCGCTTCTTATCCTTCCTAAGTTCTTTAGCATGTGCAGAATGTTTCATAGAGAGGCTGGGATTTCTCTTATGTGCACTGTCACTCAGAGAAGGCCGAAACTGGAAGTTTCACCTACTGTTTCCTCCCGGATTCCTCCCAGAGAGACAGTTATGACTCACATGGATGCTTGGATAAAATGAGAAAAACCGGGAAAGATTATTGCAATTTTTCTAATACAAAGTTCTATGAAACTGAGAAAAATCCTCACCCATCTTCCCTGACACTCCGCTTGTCAGAATTTGAAGGAGAGTTAGCAGCTGGGTTTTTAATCTGTATTCATGTGACATCGTTGAAAATGTATATGTATCCTCTACTTTGATGCATTATTTCCTAAGATAGCTTCACACAGATTGAAAGACTTAAACCATTCCCAATTTGTCTCTAGCCAAGGTGTAAACACCTTTGCATAAGTTAAAGACATCCCTGCCCTATCAATGCTTCCTAGTGTGTACACAGAGGCTGCACCTCCACAGGCACATACCTCCACATGTGGTGGGAATGCCCCAAAATTCAATCCTTTTGGATATCGGTGCTGCAGGAAAAATGCAAAATAACAAAACAAATAATGAAAGCAATTCCGGAGTCTTTCTTGTGCCTGATAAACCATCAAGTGGATCTGTGACCACTTGTCATAGATCCTTTGCTTAAACTACTTTGCAATATACTTGTGATTGATTTCTGCCATCACTTCAGATTCCTTTTTGCATAGCTTTTTAATGAAAGCATGTATGTCCTGTTAAGCACTGGAACCAGTAAGAGAAGAAATTAAACTGAAAATTGTGACAGTGCATCTATACACAGCAGTATGAAGTGTAGCTCATCCACACTTCCATTTGTCCCACTGTTTTCCTCTGGGAGAACCTCCTGTTTACCGCTGAATCAGAAGAAATGTCAGTCATTTGTTTTGGTGTGGATTCATGTTTATTCTGATTCAGTGGTAAACAGTGGGTTTTCCTTGGGAAACTGGTGGGACCAAAAAACCCCCCTCACCACTTAGACCTGTGCCTAGAAAAAATGGAACAAGTTGAAAACCTTTTGGACCTATGCTTTCTAGACATGGGACAAGCAGAAGTGTGGATAAGCCTAAAGTCTGCAAAAAACAACACCCCCCCCCAAAAAAGATTGGTGGGTTGGGAATGCAATTGTCCCCTTCTGCAAATACAATCAGGCAATTTGAAACAGAAATCTGGGGAGAAATTTGAGTGGATCCTGGGTGAACTATTTGCTTTTGCATAACAGCGAAACCCATATTATAGGCATGCATTGTACAGAGCTGTAGCTATGGAGGAGGCTAGCCTTTTTTTGCCTTGCCATTGAGGCTCTCGGCCTCTGTGTGTGTGTAGGCAAATGCATGGGGGGGGGGGCTGCCCAACTGGGTCTTTGACCCAGGTGAAATAAAGCCTAGCTTTACCCCTGCATTGTGGTCCTTGCATGTGACAAATCTTATTACAGCATACAGACTGGAATGTTATCTGTTGTTTATTTGTGTTTTGATTAGCTATGAGCAGTGCATGGTGTCCACGATTTTCTGGTTGGAAATATTGGGGAAATGGCTGTTATTACTTCAGCAATGTCAGCATCAGCTGGGCAGATTCTCGGAAACAGTGCAGAAGATTCAGAAGTACGGATCTAGTATGGATTGGAAGCAGAAGTGAAATGGTATTTACACATCCCTATGGCAAAACACAAATAATGGAAATCTAGTGGTAGATTTTATATGGCTGTATGTGTATGTGTGTGTGTGTGTGTATAATATATATGTGTGTGTGTGTTACTATTTTGAAGTATCTTCAGTTAAAAGCAGGGTTTGTAAATTTTGGCATTGGTTTGGCTTTCTGATATTTGCACCTGCCATTACCACAACCTATTGTGTTTTAAAAACAGTTATGAGTGTGATGGTTGTGCTGTGGCAGCAGTATCAAAAGACACAGCCCCAGTCTGGCTCGAGTCCCATGGTGCTGTGAGTCTCTTTCCCTATACCACATTCACTTTAAAGTGAAGGTCTTTGCTAATTAGGTTTCCCTGACTAAATCAAATATCCCTAACTTTGTGGGCCAGGTCTGATTTACACCAGTGTTCCTTCTGGCTCATTCTTCCAACTAGTTCTCTTTTCAGAGGTGCTGTGGCTGTCTTTGACACTATTTTTCTCCACTCTGGTCCACAGTTCTCTTTGCTTTTATAATGTCAAGGGTGTCTGCCCATCAGCGCCAACAACACAGGGCAGAGAGTTCCCTACAGTGTCTCTCTCTTCTCCAAGAGAGAGTAAGGCTGCAAATTTCCCTGGGAGTAAGCCCCATTCAATTCAGTAGGACTTGCTTCTGAGTCCCACTATGTTTTTGAGTCTTAAACAGGTAGGTCTTCAAGAGGTCTCATTTTAAATCATAAGGTGTTTTATTCAGAAAGTTATTAGACAAATTCTTGCAATATCTGGCTCTGATTGCTAGTTTATTACATGAAAGTATGTTCATACAAGAGGTGAGGTATTTATTTCACAAGTATTGTATAGCTCTAGAAAGTGCTTTGTGAGTTATGAACATGACTGGGCTTAATTTTGTTTGGAATAAACTGAGCCGCTTTTTGTAGCTTGGTGTGTGTGGAAACAGCTTAGTTTGCTAAACCCAGTTAGTTACAAATTGAACCTGGATTGGAGTTGTCTATCAAAAACAGAAAAAAAATTACGATAAAAAACTGTGATTTGAACTGAACTTTCTATTTAAGAAGAACTGTATAAAGTTTAAAGAACGTTTAGTTACTGGACGGTGGGAAGAATGTGTTTGTACCCAGCATTTGACTTGTGGATGCTGCCCTCTTGTGCTAGAAATTGATAGTAATGCAAATATTAAAACTGAGAGAATTCAAAAACAAAATGTCCTAGTTTGGGAAGTTGGGAAAATGGAAATCCCATTTTTGCTATGAGCCAGAGCCAAACACAAACTCCAGGCATTGGAGCCTGTCTTGTCATTCAGTTGCTGCCAGCTTGTTAAAATTCTGCCAGCTTGGGGCTAAGGATCCTATCTGTGTTATCTCAGAAGAGGTAGGAAGCCATCTCTTCCAGCTGGAGCTTACAGGAGCCTTTGCCAAGGCCTGTACCCCAGGGCTTGGGGGCATTCCTTTTATGTGGTTTAAAGTACTGCTAGCTCTACTCTGACCTTGTAAAATTTAGCAGAAGGCTAATATAGCCATCAAATATTGTTGCATCCCAAATTGTTTTACTGTCTCTTGTATTTTGGCAGGACTGGTTGGCCTCTGTAAACCCTCGTGACATTTTGTGGACTGGGCTGAATAGCAGGAAGCAAAAATCCATATGGATTTGGTCAAATATGAAATCAGCTGCTAAAGCATTACACTGGTACATAAGTGTACACTGGTACACATAAGTGTTTCTGTCAATTTTAGTTTCATCATTTCTAATTTGCATTTCAATATTACTATTTCCATCTTGAGTAAAACTATTTTTCTCAGTTTTGTTATATATTTATTTATAAAGGTATTTGTGTATATCATAAAAAAAATCAAAGTCGCTTACAACAATAGAAGCATAAAACCATAAAAATGTTAAAAACAGGCATCAATTTACCATTGTGGAAGTCTGTATTCCTAATTGTGTGCAGAGGCAAACTATAAACAACTCCAACGCACTGTAACAGAACAATGAAAGCAAAAATAACTAAAATAATTACCTCAAAGAACAAAAGAAGCAAAGGCAGAAAGAGCACAGAAATCCAGAGCTAATAATAAATACATTAAATTCTCAAAATGAAAATGGCATATAAATTAAGCAACAACAGAATCAAAGTCTTGTTTAAAAAGAAATGTCTTGAAATGCTGGTGAAACGCAAATAGGAAGGTAATCTCTTGGAACAAGGAATTGCACATATGGAATGTGCCTGCCATAGAGAAAGCCAGGCCTAGAAGGTGCTGGCACATGTGGGAGGGCTGTGTCACACATCTTAAAGGATGGACAGCTCCACTTGGTTGGGGACAAACTGCAAGAAGCTTTGTCCCAAGCTGTTTAAGGCTTTAGAAGTAATAGCTGACACCTTGAATTTCACTTGGAAACTGCACGTCTTGTACAGTACTTGCCCCAATCAAAGTTTTACTGGTGGTGTTTTACACTGGTAGAAGTTCTTGGATGGTTTTTGACTGCTGCCCCATAAAGAGTATGTTACAGTAGTCCAATCCAGATGGCATGTTTGACTGGGTTTATTTTTAATGTTTCCTTCTAGGAGCAGCCGGTGAGGAGGAGTGACATCATGCACCTGGTTGTGAAGTCACTGCCGCTTACAAGGAGGGAGACGGGCAAGGTGACAAAGAAGGTTGGTGCTGTGGCTGAGGCGACAATGCGCTCTGCAGAATGCCCCTCTCCTTCCCAGTAAGCTGCAGCAACTCTGTTGGAGGCCAGGAGCATGGTGCCACCCCTCCTCACTGGCTGCTCCTGGTTTATTGTTGTTGTGATCTGTAAGGTGGCTGAAAAGTTTTTTATAAGATGTAACAGAAATGTGCATATCTGTGTCTATACCAGTTAATCAGTCATGTCTTTTTCTGACAGGTTGGAACTAAAAGGGAGCCCAGCTGGAAGATGTATGGGTCTTAATTCAGTAGACCAAACTGCTCTGAGACTAAATTGTGAGGAAAAACACAAATTTATTTGCAAGAGAATTGAAGGTAAACTGCACAGTAGAGTTCTGAAGGTGATGAAGAAGAAAACATCTGTAATAATTAATAATAAAAAATTAATAACTTTATTATTTATACCCTGCCCATTTGGCTGGGTTTCCCCAGCCACTCTGGGCAGCTCCCAACAGAATATTAAAAGCACAGTAAAACATCAAACATTAAAAACTTCCCTAAATACTTGCTTAGAATTTTGATTTTAATTATATCAAGGTGAGCTCTCTAGGTTAATCAGATTTCTTTTCTCCATTCATGGTGAGGCACAAGGTTGCATAGGTATACTTTATCATGCGGGATGAAGCAAGCTGTGAATCATGTGATACACAAATGAATATCAGGTGTGATAGGCGTCTACAAACCAACTGCACAGGCCATCTAGATGGCCCTAAGGAGCTTCCCTTATCATTTGCCCCAGATAGCTTCCATGCCTGAGATGCCAAAAGACCTCCCAAAGGAATTCAGAATGCCAGAATAGTGCTGGACAACTCTCAGCCAGAGTGTGTACTGTTTTAAAAGATCTAATCTTCAATGAGTGAAGAGTGAGGTGTAGTCAAACTTGTACACGACCATCTGGGACAGGCCTTTTGTTCGCCAGATGTTGCTGAACCATAACTGCCATTATCTCTGGCCATTGGCCATGCTTGCTAGGACTGATGAGAGTTGTAGTTCAGCAAAATTTGGAGGGCCAAAGGCTCCCCACACCTGATCTGGATTGTGAAGATAGATGGGTGCATCTGCAACCTGGGCTGACCTCAAGGTAGTCCTAGCTCAGGCTACACAGTTTTGAGACAGGCAGAAGCAATGTCCACAGTTTTGAAGAAGGATGGAGCATTCCTGCCTACTCCCATTCCAGTTTGAAGTGCATATTTTTTTTTTTAATGATATTTATTGAAAAAATTTTTTTAAAAAAATTACACAAAAAAAAGACAAGACAGAAAAATAAAATAAAATAAAACCATCATTCTCAAATTCTCCCCTTTCAATACCTTCTTTCTTTGACCTCCTCCTCCTCCCTTTTCTTGTATCCTGATTAATAATAATCGCAGCAAATCCTTTCCATAATTCATAGTATTCTGTCATTACATTACCTTAATCTATTTTCATCTTATCTTATAGAAAACCTTAAAGTTTAAAACTTAAATCTTATTTTTACCAACTTCTCCTAACCATAACATTCTTACCAAATTCTTTAGACATTTTTACAAGAGCCAAGTAATTTCATTTCAACATTTTTCTAGCATTCATCAATTTTATAGAACAATCCTAATGATAATAAAAAGAGAAAAGAAATGAACAATCCAATCTTCATCCAGCGTCCCTTCCTCCTGGTCCCGGGTTCTGTCAGTCCTTTTTATCCTATTAATCTAGCACATTAACCTGGTAATCTTATATCCGAGGCCCTCAAGTCTCTTCCATGTCCCTTCCGCAGCTCTTCTTCATATTTTCCTTTCATTCGTGGGAACTCCAGCTTGGTAATATTTTTGACCCTTTTCAACAAATCAGCCCCTTTTCCATAGTCCAGACTAGACTCCATGTGGTATTTAAAAACATGTTTCAGATTCCCTCCAAAATTGAGAGCCCCCACAGCTCCAAACATCTGACGGCCCATTGCCAGACTCGAAAAGTCCAAATCTCCCTGTATAGGGGGGTCTGTCCAACCCCCCATTTCCAAACCAAACCAAACTTTATCTTTCCAAGTCTGGTTTTTTCCAAGTTCATTTGTCAAATCCAAAAATTTATGTTCCTGCTGGGCCGCAGCTCCCTCCGTCTCTGGCGCCCAAGATTCAGCAGCATCCTCTTCTCTCAGCTGTTCTGTCATGGCACACTCCTGTTTTAGCTCCTGGGTGGGCTCCATATAATTTCCCACTACCTGTTCAAAGGTTCTGGCCGCATTAGTCATCAAATCCGTCTTCTGGCTTAACTGATCCAATAGGGCATTTATTTTGCAGAGAGCACCCAACAGTGCTTCTGAAGACATTGTCCTGCAAGGTCACAAATCCTTTCCCACGGTTGTAATCTGTGGCAGCTGCAAGCTCCCAGGAATTAGTTACAATTTCACAGTTCCCCTCTAGGGGGAAATCTTCTGATTGTTCTTTCTTTTAAAAACAATAGCAACAAAGTTTCTTTTTTAAGGTATTTTGTCCATATTTGTTCTTTTTAAAATGCGAAAGGAAACAATGGAATCACTATGTTTCTCTTCTTTTAACTATCTGTCAAAGACATTTGTTTCTGGTCAATGAGCTTCAAACGTCAATTCTGACACCCCGCTCCAGGATCAGGACGGTGGAAAATTACTTTGCTTTAAAGTCACTTCTGCAGGTTTAAACAGCCCAAAAAAGAAGATCCCCCTTCTTCTCCTGCTGCCGAAGGGGGGTTCAGCGATTTTAAATGATGAAAACCAATCCTTTGAAAGTGATTTTTAAAGCTCTAGTTTATGTTGTCTTTGCTTTATTCTGGCTACAAGGAAACGGAAGGCTGACTTCCTGTTTAGACCTTCCCGTTTCAGTACCAAATTAAGATAAATTTTAAAGTCCAAATTCCTTTCTATTTCGCCAGTTCTTATTTAAAGTCCAAATGTTCAGGACTTCCGGGTTGGCGCCATCGCCGAATGGCGGACTCCCTCCGAGCTCCGGAGGGAGCCTGCTCGGCAGGGGCTGGGTCCTACCGCACCGGCGATGCGGGGACCCTTAAAAACCACGGCCACGAGGGTCGTGGACATGGAGACTCGGCTGGCACCGCTAGCGCCCTCCCGACTCGTGAAGGAGCCTTTTTAAAGGCTACGGATCGGGTGCCGGGGAGAAGCGTGGTGCTTTGAGTCCTCTGCTATCCCTGCCGAGCGCAGCCGCATGCCATCCGGCGGAGAGCGCTGACTTCTTCTATTGAAAATTCGGACTTTTAGACAACAACCCGTGAGTAATTTGGAAACTGGGTTTAAAAGGAGGAAAAAAAGAATTTCTTTTTGAATTGGATACGAGCGGGGGGGGATCCAAAAAGGAAGTCAGTCCCCCCCCCTATTGTAAACTTTTCAAGACAAGGACGGGGAAACCAAGGTCCAAAAAGATTTGTATTGCTGATAATAACTAAGAATTCCACGATGGGGAATCATAAGAACTGTGCTGGAGGATGAATTGAGGGAGAAGAAACGTAACCCCCCCCCCGGGAACCGGGGTGATTGAAGAGAGAGCCTGGTGAAAAGAGTCGGAGATTTTGACAGCTGTCAAAGTAGCTGTCAAAGTCGGAAAGCAGAGAGGATTTTATTATGAGAACTTTGCTGGCTAAATTTGTTACAATTTGCTACAACTTGTTAAAACTTGGATACAAAATGGCGAAAACATGGATAACAATCGGACTTTTGGACTAGAGAAGACAAAGTTATAACAATCCCCCTAGAGGAGTTTCGGGACATTACAAAGATGGTCGTAAGTGAAAAAAACACCATTGGAATTTTACAGGACTGGTTATCTTCTGGGAAAGCTGCAAAACGGAAATAATATTTTGTCTACAGGGTGTATAGCTAAAGGAGACAATAGAATTTTCTATTGAAGAAAGGAAGGGACTGAACGCAAGTTTTTGTTCCTGAATAACAATAATCCCTGCAGACTTACTAAGCTTCTGAATTAGAACGTTTCAGCAGCGGAACAAGAGGAAACTGGACTACAATTTGGAAAGAACAATGGGGGGAGCTTTATTAAAGATCTGAAGTTAAGTGTTCTAAAAATAATTATGAAAGGGAAAAAAAGAAAAAAAAAAACCAGCAAGGAGTTGGGGGAAATAGGTGATTCATGGATTGTAAGAATTCCAGGCGGATAACATGGTTTGGTGGTCAGGGGGAAATTAAACCGGGGACAGGGGGGGAGAACTAAAATCCAAAGGCTTGTTAACTTCTTTTTTTGAACTGGCTTTGTCTCATCTATTATACTCTTTATTTCTTATTTCTGATATTTTTATTATGTGGGGTGTTTTTATTATTAAAAAAAAAAAAGGGAAATTGTGGAATGAAAATGGGGTGGACCCTGGGAAAGAAATTTTCTGTGTTTTATTAAGGGTATTGATGTGGAGTGTAGAAATTTTAAATTCGAATAATGGTTTAAACAAATTAAGTTTTTAATCAGAACTGAGAGCTTGTGGAGCCAACAATATGAAAAAGGAATATGGTAGGGGTGGGGGAAGGGGGGAGTCCCAGAAAGTGGATTTATGAAAATAAGGCTATGAACGTATTTTAACTTTTGCTTTCTGTATTTTCTTTTTTTTGAAAATCTTAATAAATATTATTTAAAAAAAAAAAATAAAGTCCAAATGTTCAATGTTCCAGTACTCACGGGTGGTTATTTTAGATGCCAAATTGTCCCAGGAAAAAGGCAGCACTCTCCGGCAACGGCTATGCGGCTTCGCTCCGCAGAAAAAGCAATTGACTCACAGCACCGCGCCACTTCCCCCTCTTCGCTTCGGAGCCCGTTAGTGGGTTCCTTTGCAGGTTGGGGGGGCGCTAAGGGTGCCCGCCGAGTCCCACGGTCACAGGCTTCATCCGCCTGTGATTTCCAGAAGGGTCCCCGCTTCGCCGTAGTGGAAAAGACCCGTTTCATGCGGAGCTGGTCCCTCCAGTTCAGAGGGAGTCCGCCATTACCGATGGTGCCACCCCGGAAGTCCAGTTTGAAGTGCATATTAAGGGGAGACTCCTGTAATATCAAGTGCACAGATTTCTGGTGTGGCACCTTCACAAGATTTGCAAGCACTGATCAGCTTTGAGGCTCCATATATATGATACACTTTAAAATGCCATTCTGGAAGGTGCTGTTTTTGGAGTTCAGCAAGAAGGGTCTCAAAACTCTGGTTCTCTTGTTTCTTAAACATGAAAGTTCTGCAAACAAAACCAACGTTTATACCTAAGGTCAACTGTGCCTTCCGCCAGGCACAAAATCTGATGTTTTCCTTCCTTGCTTGCCTTGCTGTATGTCCCACAAAGAAAAGGAGTGGCACACATTGGACATTTGGAGGACTTCCAAAATGTGTTTTGGAAAGACTGATACAGCTCTGACACTTGTATCTCTGAGGAAGCATCCTTTGGAAGGCATATGCTCCAACAGATGATCTACACTTGCCAGAGAGCACTGAGGTGGCCCATCCTGGGATCAACATTGCTGCTGGACATTCTGCTCAAAGATACCCTTCTCTTTCAAATACATTGTTACGGAATGTTTAGGAGAATTACCAGTGTGTCACTCTTTCCACATTCCACATATTGCAATTTGGAAACACATGAGTTAACGGAGAACTCCAGTTAGTGAAAAAATGTATTTCTACAATTTCTAACAGAAATATTACTGGACAAGATCTGCTGTATTTGCAGAATTAGTATAGATGAGTCATACAGTATTGGGTACACATGCTGGCCCTAGGAGGTGCAGAATGTACACTCCTTTGCCAAAACATATACAGGACTATAGTACAGAATAAAAAGGAAGGAAACAGGCTGTTCTTTTTCAGAGTGCTTTTGAATGGTCTATGCTTTCTACAAAGTCATCTTTGACAAATCACTGCAGTGTTTGGATCCTTGACTGTGGGCAGTATGCCCTCTTTTGCAAAACTTCAAATTTTGGCACACAGTATTGATACAGGGAACTCAAAAAGGCTCTTCCAGTAGATCTAGCTCTGTATTGTGGTTGCAGGAGGGGTTGCTGTCTTGGATATTTGCCTGGGTGGGGGTAATTAAACTTGAAAACAGTCTCTGGTTGGAAGTTGCAGCTGGGACTTAATCCAATTCCATGAAGATCACCCATCTATGGCAATTAGACTTGAAAAAAGATAGAATCCTCAGCTGCTGGGGTTTGGCGTAAAAGTGTATTGGAGAGAGTAAATGAATGAATGAATGAATGAATCAGTTGGGTGATTTTGTATATCAAAGAGATTTTTGAAGTGGCACTGCTCGGTTCTTGCACATGACCTGTGGAAGATTAACCACCAAATAATGTGACTCTTGAGCCGAACAAGTTCTCACCCCAATGTAGTGGATTGTTGACTAAATAATTAGTGGCAGTGCCACTTGATCAAAGAAGCTGCCTGTTCTCATTTAAAGTACTCATGGGATCAGTTCCATTAGTTGAGGCCAGAGGATGTGGACAGTGTGCTTTTAGCTGTCTGTCCCAGTATTTCCCCATCATGGCTGGCTTGTTCAGGTCGGGGATGGGGGGTGCTGACCATGTGGAATCACTGTCTTGAAAGGGGTGGTGGTATTAATACTCAGAAGGGGTCATATTTCAATATACATAGTCTCTGATCTATGTCTATGTACTGATAAATAATCAAATTTCTTTAAATCCCTAAACAACTTAATGAAAAACCATGCAGAAAGGGGAGTGACTGTTGGCAGAGACCATAATGGAGCTGTATCATCTGTTATTGGCAGGTCCTAAGTAATATCTGGAGAGTATTACCAAAATTTTTTTTTAAATGATGGAGGAAAATCACTTAATAGATGTGGAGCTTTTACCACCCTGCTAATAAACACTTTTTAATCTCAGCCCCATAACTCAAATTATTGAATAGATTATATCTAATTACCCTACAGCTGACATCAAAGACAAAAGAAATTAAAAAATGGATTATTACCAACAAATATTATCTGTAACATTATCTCTGTTGCGTTTCGAATTAAAAAAAATCCCCAAAATACTATTAGGTGTGAATATGAAAGAAAACAATTTCAAATTACTATTCCAATAGTATCTAACTACATAACACTGGCAAAATTTATAGCCAAAATAAGCAGTGCTGGAGGTGCAAAAGAATTAAAGTGGGTTTAATATATAGTATGACTCAAAAATGGAAGACTAAGGATCCCTCTACTATAGAGGAATGGTTGAGGAAAATTTGACAAATTAGTCTAATTATAAGGTTACTGTATAAGAGGAACACAATATATAATAATCAGGAAAATAAATGTATTGAGAAATTGTTTATATTTAAATAATTGTGGTATGACAATGTAAATGATGATTTTTCACCTTATAATCAATTTACAATAGTTTAGATTTTTATGTACGGTATATTGATCTGTTTCTCTTGACCTTTCTTTCCCCGCTTTATGATTGCACTATTATCTTATTGCATAAGAAATGTAATATTGAATTGTCAAAGGTTCAAAATTCTACAGTGAAAATATTTTAAAAGAAAGAGGCAGTGGCACATCCACTCATGGAAAAAGACCTTTCTGGACCCTGATGTACTTGGCAATTAATCTGTTAACCAAGAACATACTCTCTCACCAGACTACCTCAAAAGAATGGTTCATTCAGTGAAATCAAATATACATTAACTAAAGGAGTAACTAATGTGAAGTAATATCTGTCTATCAATCTTTATGTCGTGTAGGTACAGCAATTATATCTAGCACATTCACACTCTTAAGCTAAATGAGTAAGAAGTCTTAATCTATATTGTGGAACAGTGGGTGAGTCCAACACATTGCTATGAAAACACCTAAGCTAGAGATTTACATTTTACCCTTGCCCCTTCTGCTAGGACATGGAGTTCCTTTTAAAGTATCTCTGGCGTGTATATGTTCTGAACGCCCGGGGGGGGGGGGCGCTGAGGGTGTTGCACTGGCAAACATTTGACTGTCTAGGTCTGTAAAGGATAAGTAACCCACAGAAGAACTCTGAGATGAAACAACATAACTGGATAAAAAGAATGTCTTGTAAACTTTATTTGATAATTATTCTAAGCATATTTCTATTAGAATGGATAGTAAAAACAATTCCTGCCCCCTCCCTCTTTTTTCTTTTTACCTCAGTGGAAAATCTTTTTGATGTCTATACTGATCACTTTTTGTCAGGACCATTAGAACCTCACTTTTATACCTCCTTTTCCACCGCTGCATTAGACTGCTTAAATGATGCCAACTGCACAGGAATAGTGAAAGATTACCGATACTACAGAAGAACAAGAGGTGTTGATATAATTGTTACTTATGATGAAACTGGAACTGCATACATAAGACGTGGTATGTTTGTGCGCCTGAAATAAAAACTAGTAAACAGCTTTTAAAATGCACTAGTACTCTAAAAATATTTGCAAAGTATTGTGGGTCTTATAGGGATCTTTCATTTTTCTTCACTATGCAAGTTTTGATTTAGTTTGAAAAGCTTGTGTATTTGTTCTTACTGTAATCTAAATAGCTCCCATTTTAAATCTGAGCTGTAAAATGTAATTCTATTTCATTCCCCAGATTTAGATTTCATGTCTTAGCCAAAGCCATATCTTGCTTACATTCAAAACTCATAGGTCAGGATCTAAAAAGCCCCATGCAGAAAGTGCTTTCATGCACATATATGGAAGCCAGGGAAAAGTTCTCAGGTTCTCCTTTCTTGCTGCATCTCTCTACGATATTAACTACCCATTTTAGGGGTTTTCTGACTAAAATGGATAGTGGTGATGTAGAAAAAGCCTCCAGTGCACATGTGGACTGTCATACATGGACTTTTTAAGCCTGACCATAAGTGTGTCTTTCTTGACATAAGACCAGAAAACACATTTCTTAAGTAAAATCAAGAAATACACACATTTGAGAGAGTTTAGAAATTTAAAACTTTTGGAACCCAGTTCATCACAGTTGCAGTGACCTTATGCAGAGATTTCTCCAAAAGACATGACATGAAAATTCAAAGAACTGTATTATGTGGGGTGCAGTATCATTACCTGCAACAGGGATTGCCCTCCTTTAAAAAAAAATACTCCCCCCCTCCCCAAGCTTCAAGCAAGAGATTTTAAGTCCTGCAATCTAAACGGAGGAGACTTACAGAAGCAATAATTTTCCCATATATGATTATCCTGTTTTTCTTTGTTTTAGGGACTGGTCCTCTAGACTCTGCTCACTTAGTCTTTACTTCCTTTCACTCATGTACTATATTTCTTGGTCTTAGCTGGGAGTCTTTACTTACTCATTTACATTATTTTAGGTACCGAAAAAGGAATTTTGAATGCTCATGACTTGTTCCTACCTTCTGTTTCTCTCTTCCACCCTCCTCCCTAGTTTAGCTTCACAGCAGTCTGAGATCCTGTCTGCATGATGCATTTAAAGTGGTATCATATGACTTAAAACAGCCATATCTTCCCCAATGGCATCCTGAGAACTGTAATTTGTTAAGGGTGCTGAGAGCTGTTAGGAGACCCCTATTTCCCTCACAGAGCTACAATTCTCCAGAGTTCCTGGAAAGAGGGGTTGATTTTTAAACAACTCTGAGAATTAAGTATATGGTGCAGGCAGGCAAATCATAGTTACTTTAGGCACAGCCTTTAGGTTAAGATCTATGTGTCTGTGTTAAAAGTCAACCAGGATTATCTGCTTTCTCCATACTGCCCCTTCCCTCTCTACAATGGTTTGATATGCTTTCTCACTGGGAATGGTGGAATTCAACTTACTTGATCTTTGGTTTTTTAAAAAATGAAGTAAGCTGTTACATCAGCCTTCATCTTTATTAATGTCAGATGCCTCAAGGTCCTCAACTCCCCTATTTCCCACAACCCCTTCTGCATATTAACATTTAAATCAGCTGGTTCTGTGCAGAAGCTGGCTAGATGGTGACGTCATTTGGTTGCTTCTCAGCTTTCTCTGAGGTTTCGTATGATTTTGTTTTAAGTGTGTAATAATGTTTATCTGATTCTCTACACAGAATGTAACTTTCGTTTCTATGGTTATAACTGTGCATCCGATTGTAAAAAATGCTATGGAGGAGTCAGGTGTAATTCAGTAAATGGCAAGTGCCCAGAAAGGATGCAGTGTATTGGCCAGTTCAAAGGTGAACTGTGTGAATTAGGTACAGTATTACTTTGAACAGATTTGTGTGGGGTTTTTTGTCTATATACAGTCATACCTCGGGTTGAATGTGCTTCGGGATGAGCGCGTTTGAGTTGCGCTCCGCGGCAACCCGGAAGTAACGGAGCGCATTACTTCCAGGTTTCGCCGCTTGTGCATGCGCAGACGCTCAAAATACGTCACGCACATGCACAGAAGTGGTGAAAAGCGACCCGCGCGTGCGCAGACGTGCCGTCGCTAGTTACATTTGCTTCTAGATGCAAACGGGGCTCTGGAACGGATCCCGTTCGCATCTAGAAGTACCACTGTATAAGCACAAATGAAAATCTAGAATGTTTATTTTGCAAGGGTGGAGCTGTCTTCCTATGGAAAATTCTGGTTGACTTTAAGCCTTGGTAGAACCCTTGCAAATAACAGTTTAATTTACAGGGGAGGTTAAGGGTATTTCCACTGAATTCAACCAACTGTAAAACCACAGCAGGATGAAATGCATATGAGACCACTTGCTCAAATAACTAAGTAGTTGGGTTTTTTAAAAAAATTCCATCCTTAGATTTTTCCTTGTAACGTGATGTTTTGAATATGTTCGCCAGCATGTGCAATCTGCATGAACTTTTTTTACCCACAACACCCTCTACCCTTCTTATTTCCAAAATAGAAGTTTTCTTGTTTGTGCCATTTCTCAAAACTAAAAACAAGCAATTTGTATACAGTATTTGCTAGATGCGCTCATTAGTCTCCATGACAGAAAAAATGGAAAATACAAAAAGATGCTTATTTAAAAGCAGATACAATGTGGTGATGTTGCTACAAAATGCTTATGAGATTTGTTGGTGCTGTTTTTAAGGAAACATTTTTGAGACAGGCTTAGAGACAAGGCATGATGACTAAAACTACATATCTCTGGAGGCAGCTCATTTGGCCCTATAAAACAAAAAGCTAGATACAGTATGAACTTCAGTAGAAAAGCACTAGAAAGTAAATGCAAACAGATGCAAATACAGTTGGTAATGTGAAGCAAAAAACATGTTAAAATAGCATGATTCCGTTCAGTGCAAATTTGATATGTGTAACTGGTAGTGCTTTTGAATGAAGAAAAGGGTGTACAGTTGTGAAACCTCAGAAAATAGTATAATGGCAAACATTGCAACCAACTTTTGCTTCAGAATATCTGCATTATACATGAGCCTTTGCTTCATGATGAAAATATTAATGAAAATAAAATGAATGGTTTGGCACACCTCTAGTTTCTGCAAGATTGTGACCTGTCCTAGTAAACTATTCATGTTTAATAAAAATTTAGGCATACTGAGTTGAGTGAGGTTTACTTTCAGGTAAATACATAAAGGACTGTAGTCTAACTGACTGAATATCTGTCAGAATGTGTTCCTGTCACTTGGAGTACTAAAAGCTGCTGCACTGCTGGGTTGGCCATGATGCTTTAGTTTAGCATGTGATATAGCTAAGGCTGTATGGAAAAGAATAAATAATCTTACTGGGGGGCAGCTGAGTCAGCCTGTCTTCTTTCTCTGATATTAGAAATAGCTAAAATAGCACTAGTGAAACCAAATTTGAAGACCAATGTTTAGACATTTGCAAAACTTGGGTAGTGGTTGTGTTCTAAGAAGAAAACAAACAGAACCATTGTCACAAGGAAGGGGTGCATTTATATCTACAAGCAAGAGGACAAACAAACAATGGAAAAATCCTGGGAAGATGAAGAGAAGAGAAGAGTTTGGATTTGATATCCCACTTTATCACTACCCGAAGGAGTCTCAAAGCAGCTAACAATCTCCCTTTCCCTTCCTCCCCCACAACAAACACTCTGTGAGGTGAGTGGGTCTGAGAGACTTCAGAGAAGTGTGACTGGCCCAAGGTCACCCAGCAGCTGCATGTGGAGGAGCGGAGACGTGAACCCGGTTCCCCAGATTGTGAGTCTATCGCTCTTAACCACTACACCACACTGGCTCTCTTGTGGTGGAACATAACAAAAAATCTCCCCTCACTGGAAGATGGAGTAATTGCACCAGTTATGTGTGAAATACCATGCACTTCCTGCCAATCAAATGCTCCCGTGGAAAGATCACACACTCACCACTTAAGAATAAGAATAATAACAGAGAGAAGCGGAGCTGTGCCTGAAGCTGCTTTTTTGGAGCAGGCAAGATGCCAGGCTGCCCACTACAGATGGCATACCTGTCTTTTGGAGCAAGTTGGAGGAGAAATCCAATCATGGATATGATCCTCAACTATAGAGAAAGGTTCAGTTCTCACTTGACATAAGAGATCAGCATTAGTTTCCTTATAATTTTCTTCATTTCAGGCATCAGGAATCCAAAATGTCCACAGAATGCCCCATGGTGGTTTTATGACGGACACTGCTATTATTTTGAAAAGAAAAGGAAACGGCAGTACGCACAGGCAAGCATGCAGTGTTCATACTACAAGGATGTCAACCTTGTCAAAATTGACAATGAAAAGGAAAAGGTATTGTACTTTAGTGCAAGGATAAATTTGAGACAACAAAAAGACATATAATGGTACCTCGGGTTAAGTACTTAATTCGTTCCGGAGGTCCGTTCTTAACATGAAACTGTTCTTAACCTGAAGCACCACTTTAGCTAATGGGGCCTCCCGCTGCTGCCGTGCCGCCAGAGCACGATTTCTATTCTCAACCTGAAGCAAAGTTCTTAACCTGAGGTAATATTTCTGGGTTAGCGGAGTCTGTAACCTGAAGCGTGTGTAACCTGAAGCGTATGTAACCCAAGGTACCACTGTACTGTAAAAGGTTTAAACATTGCTAGTTTCAGTTTAGGCTACCTTTCTTCCTGTTTTCAGGAAAAGGAGCTGGAAATATTTCAAAAAGGCAAAAACCCAATCATACACATCAGATCATTGAAAAGAACAGGCATAAGTACATTTAAAACTGACTAATTTAGGTTTAATGCACTGCAACTTTTTACATTTGATCAGATATGTAATCAATTAGACTGAAGATGTAATAGGCTGCTGGAGATTCATAAGCCAAATCTGACCCATTGAAGATGGTTTTTTCTCTCTATTGCTCAAGCCAAAAAGGCAGAAGGGTGTGGAAGGCATGTAAGCTTCAGAAATGGGACTGGCTGGCAGGTCGTTTGGGAGACTGGCGAGCAGAGCCTAGACCGTTCTCTAGCCAAGCTAGGTACATGCACTAAGGTGCAACAGAGGGAGGGAAAAGGCTAGCTGGATGGCTAAGAACTAAAGAAAACTAATAGTACTCCCTCTCAAGAAAAAAACAAAGCAGATTTGTACCTTGAAAGTCCTGCTATGTCTAGCCCAGTGTATAGGTGCTGTGATGAGTAGCATTCTCCCCCCCCCCCCTTTAATCAGTTTAGGTTAATTCATCAGTTACATCAGTTCCTTTAAAAAATTTACCAGCCCACTGATAAACTGGCCCTGATAACATCAAGATGAGTCTACTGCAATTGCTGCGTTTGAGTATATTAGCTGGTGCTAAAAAGCAATCTAGGGAATAGTGGGAGGAAAATTGCTTGTATCAGTCTAGTTACCATCAAGGCCTGAAGTACATGGCTGAAGAGCTGTAATGCCTGTACAAGAGTTTTAAGTATTGTTATAAAGGCTGAGCACTACCCTGCTGACTGCCGAGCAGTAGCAAGATTCCAGGACAGTTCTAGGTGCCCAACCAGAATTTGTGCTCCTTTGAGAAGACGCAGCGGAAGCTGTTGTAGCTTTAAGAAATATGTCTTATTCACATAAAAGGTAAAGGGACCTCTGACCATTAGGTCCAGTAGTGACTGACTCTGGGGTTGCGGCGCTCATCTCGCTTTATTGGCCGAGGGAGCCAGCGTACAGCTTCCGGGTCATGTGGCCAGCATGACTAAGCCGCTTCTGGCGAATCAGAGCAGCGCACGGAAACGCCGTTTACCTTCCCGCCAGAGCGGTACCTATTTATTTGCACTTTGATGTGCTTTCGAACTGCTAGGTGGGCAGGAGCAGGGACTGACCAACGGGAGCTCACCCCGTCGCGGGGATTCGAACCACCGACCATCTGATCAGCAAGTCCTAGGCTCTGTGGTTTAACCCACAGCGCCACCCACGTCCTTCTTATTCACATACTTACACCTGAATTTAGATGGAAGGAGTCATTGCAAGAGGGGTGTGTTCCCCACAGCAGTGCGGCACTGGAGCCCAGCCTCACTTCAGTCAGCCTGCCAAGATTATTTCTGGCTTTTGTTTCCCTTCTTCCCAGCGCATTCCTACTTCAAACAACAACTCCCTATCCCAAGAACATTTTTAGAGGCATATTTTTCTCATGTGAGCACAGCCTTCTCCCTCCCTATCACCTTGACTACCCTGTCCTTCACAGTCCTGAGACCCTTCCTTTGATGTGCTAATGGATGCCAATCAACACCTTTGTCTTTTAATGACTTTGCATAAGCCATCCCAAGGATCCTTTGTCTAGCAGGGTTCTGTAGCTTGCATCTGTCATCAACAAACAGTACCTGTTGAATTCCATCCATCCCAATACAGATTCCAGATATTTGTTCAGGTCTTAAATTTGATAAGCTGTTTTTAAAAGAGATTTCTTTTTCTAGAAGTGGCTTAATACTATGATGGAAAGTCAGAGTTGGATTGGTTTGCTACAGGAAGGAAGTGTATGGAAATGGAGTGGCGACCGAGAAGCTGTTGATCCATTACACTACTCCTGGTAAGCATTCAATTTCAGCAGTTGCAGGAAAAGAGCATAGTTCCATGGATACTTCCATAGTACCTATTGAGCATTGTTTTTAATAACACTCTTGCTCAGTTATAACTCTCAAATTGTCATCAGAAGAGGATGCTAAAGAAGGTTTTGGTGATGAGAAGCATTTTGGAAGGTAAGGCCTACAGACTGACGGAGAGAGTTCTTCTCTGGAAGATATACATTCCCCCCCCCCCCATTCTTTTGTGACTGTCTTCGTCCAATAATATTGTTACATGTTACCATAATCTCCATGTGCAGTGTGAGATTCCAGGAGCTTACCCAGGATTGCGTTTCCATTGGAAAGATAGTGGAGGCTAGTGTCTTTAAGAAATTTGGTTTATTAACACATTTACCCCTGGAAATCTACAATGGAGGGGGTGCAGAACATTTTACCCTAAGAATGTCTCTCATTCCACCCCCACCCCCCATAGCTTCAGCAAGCTTAGTTCCAAAGCAGCAGTCAGTCATGGCCCCTTGTCGCATAATGCAGCCTCTTCCAGGCAACAGCCAAGTTGGTTCTGCCCGCCCAGCAGTTCTTGGGGTCTGACCTTTGTTCTCTTTCCCAGCAGACCTCTCACCCAAAACCCAAGCCTCCTATGAAATTACTCTTTTTCTAGTCACCCCATCCCATCTCCTGTTAATTGTCCTGCCTCTATCCACTCCTCAGAACCAGGATGGGTGGTGGAGAGGACAGTTCATTTATATTGCCAAAATCCTTAATGGCCCTGGTATTGGTTTTTAATGGCTCTGCACCTAGTTACCAGGCACCAACCCAGGGATTCCACATCTGGCACAGTTCAGCAGGTTGCATTTTCCATTCCTTATCCAATTATTAGCTAGATTCTGACATTTATTAATTTCTTAGTTTTGGGAAATCTCCCCTCCCAATTTACAGGTCGCCTCCCGTTAACATTTTGCATACCAAAGAAAACCATTGAAAAAGCCTGCAAACACCTCATTCTGCCCTTGCCTCCATTCCACCCTTTCAGTGACGTCTTTATGGCATTTCCAGGTCACTTCCACGTTTGGCATGATTTGTATAGACATGGTCGTGCACATATTGAACATGCGTAAACTGGGGGCTGCCTGTTTATCAATATAACTGGATTTTTGTTCTGTTCAGTAATATAAAGGCAGTTGGTCCCACTTTCCTGTGACACCACACTACTATGTTTAGTGTTGAGCTATTGTTCCATCCATTCAGTTTTAATTTGGGAACTGGACTCTCAGAGATGTCCCTAATTTCTATGCCATCTGCTTTTTGTTTGCATTCTGCTTTTAGATTTCAGTATTTCTACATATTCTAGAAAAGTTTCCTGTTTGCTTTTAATTAGACAACATACAACATTATAAAGGCGCCCTCTGAAGTAAACAAATTGGTTCTGCATTCTCAGGAATACTGCTGTAAAGAGTACAGAAATGTATGGGATATTCAGTTGTTGGGTTTTTTTTTAATTTTGTAAGGCAGAGTGTATAAATAAATTGCATTGTTAATTCTACCAGCTTATTTTTTATATTTTTAATCAGGTTATGGGACTTTCCTGCCACAGCAAATGGATGTGTTATGATGGTTAGAGGAGGCAGACTTATGACATTACCATGCACTGAGCAACATTTCTATGTTTGTGAAAAAGAAATAGGTACTGATTGGAATATTTGATTGTTATACAATATAAATGTTCATCATAGGATCACGTAACCTTTTGCTCTGTTTTATGATTATGAATCTGAATTTGCCCAGAGTAAGTATGATTAATTGTAGTGACTAAGATTCCTAAATTTGCTTTCTTTCATATAGCAATTCATGCTGTATTTGCTGTCAGTAATCTTGTTACTAAATTATAATAATGTTACTAAATTGTCTCTTCTTTTTTAAAAAGTTGGTCCTGACATTTTCATTGATTACCCTGGGAAAATAATGCTGGCTGTTCACCCCCTGGCTGTGTACAAAAACTTTGAGGAAGCAAGATTCTATTGTATATTAAGAGAGAACTGTACTGGAATAAGTAGCTGGCCAGACAAACATTTTCTTGTCACAGGAATGGAAATGGTATCAGGTGTGAGGCATCATATATTTCACTTGAAGACCGGTAAGGATCATTTCTGTTTTTATAGTTGTTTGGTGCACTGGAATGCTGAGTAAAGATTCAAAATTCTGAGCTATAATAGCTCCAAATAGAAGTTTGAAATGTCCTGGAAATATTGTGAAGGATCAGAACCAGTGGAGCTTAAAGATTGACCAAATTTAGTTTTTTCCCCTATAAAGTGATTCCTTGTGGGGGTGGGAGCCAACAAAATTTGTGGATGGAGTTGCACTCCTAAAGGAGCAGGTCTGTAACTTGGTAGTACTCCTAGATACACCTAGACACAAGAGGCCCAAATGTCCCTAGCAGTTTCACCTAGTACACCAGCTACGCCTGTATTTGGATTGGGATAACTTGGCCACTGTAGTCCATGAATTGGTAACTTCAAGTCTGAATTACTGTAATGCACAGTATGTAGTACTGCCCTACTCTGGAAGCTCCAGCTGGTGAAGAAAGCATCAGTTAGACTGTAGATGGGGTCAGAAAGCCAACAGTATGTGGCACCTCCACTAAAACATCTGGACTGGCTGCCTATATGCTACTGGGTCAGGTTCATATATTATGTCAATAGCCAAAGCCCTGAACAGGTTGAGTCCAGGTTACCATAAGGAGTGTCTGAACCCTAATATCCCAGCCCAAACACTGAGATCATCTGGAGGAGCCATGCTAGTTGTACCCCATGTTACATTGAGATGGCTCAGTATTCTGCTAAATAATAAACTTGAGAGCATGTTTTTTATATTGAAGCTTGCAGGTTCCAACCCATCCTAATGCATTCCAGGAGCCATTCAAAAAGTGCTAACATGCTTTTGAGGGGTATCCTCATATTATACCATGGGACTTGGCACACAGTTTGAGAACTAGTGATCTAAGAGAGATTGAGCTAGGAAGCATAAGAAGCAAACCAAATTGGGGGAGGGGGAAATATGATAACGGTGATACAATACTGACATGCATTGTCTGTCTGTGTGTGTGTGTGTGTGTGTGAGAGAGAGAGAGAGAGAGAGAGAGAGAGAGAGAGCACACAGCATAGGAGACAAAGAGAGAAATGGAGAAAAGTAAATTGACAAAGATAGACAAACTGAAGAGGAGGGAGCATAGTAGAAAATAAAAGACAAATGTAGTAGAATGTAATTGGTATGGGAGGTTAAATAAAGGCCCAAGAGATATAGCAAGCTGTGGAAACTGGAGCTGGCAGACATAGCATAGCCTTGCCAGCATTTTGATATTTTACAACCTAACTTGTTTGATTCTGTATTTTTTCTTCTTGTAAATTTCTATTTATCTTGTTGCCTAGCACTTGGATGATAAAGTAAGTTATTGCACTTTGTATTTCTTCTGTATCAAAGGTGCTAAATATCAATATGCTTATATTACTCTTTTAGGGTTGTGTTGCCCACAGTGTCTCCATGTAGTTGTGGAGGACCACAGTACTTTCCTCACAAATGACCCATATATTTTGTTGCTGTTCTGTGGCTTTCTCAGGGCAGTCATACATCCTATTGTATTCTAGGGGTTTATTGAAACTTTTATACAGTTTACCTGCTTTGTACCTGTCACAGTAATACTCAGGGTTTTTTATGTTTTCTATTTGATTGCTGCTTTAAAACAATGCTGAGCCATCTCCAGTCGCTCTCACTGTAGTGATATGATTTTCTGCTTACTGTTCTATGTTCAGCTGAGAATGAGAAAATGCTGCTTAGCTTTTGAGTTTGAAGCACCTGGAAGTGTTGGGAATACATCCAGGTTTTAATAATCAGTACAGATAAGAAAGCATGAGATCCCATGATGTTTTGGAATAGTCTAACTCATGCATTCTCTGCTCAACCTTGTTAGTACATCACTCTGTGATTTATTTCACACGGGCTGAGACAAAGCATCCAGAATGGATATAATTCCATAAGCTGAAGTGATGATTCAGAATTTAACACTGCTGTAATTATTTACAGTTTTAGTAGTGCTTATTTACTTCTTTCTGAAACAGAATTTTTCATCTTGAGGGCTGCAGTATCTTCTGAACAGTCTTCTATAGGTCATGGTCTTTTTACAGGTCCCAGTTGGGCTGCTTGGTGTGGCAAAATTTTCTTAGGGATACCCACTCATTGGTTATTGACTCCCTTTACTGTTGACAAGGTACAGTTGTACCTTGGTTCTCAAACAGAACTCCTGGAACCATTCAAAAACCAAGGCACAGCTTCTGATTGGCTGCAGGAGCATCCAAAAATTGTTCAAAAACCATAACACTTCTGGGTTTCAATCGTTCGGGAGCCGATTTGTTCAGGAGCCAAGGTGTTTGAGATCCAAGGTATGATGGTAATCAGTAGTTTGTCCATGGTAAGGCATGTTGCTGTGGTAAAACACTGGATCTTACTGTAAAAAATAATTTATTAGGGCTGGATTCAGCTGACCAGTCCACCTAGTGAAAGCCCATGCAGCGACTTCCGATAACATGATGTGGCTTCTCCATCCTCCCCACCATGGCCCCCAAATTTGCTCATGGGGAGGCCAGGATAATCCCTAGAACAGTACATGGGAGGAGGAGAGGAGAACTCATTCCATCAGGCAAGCAGAAATTCTTGTGCTGACAAAATGATCTCCTTAATACTATGTTGAATTCCTCCCTATATGTTTGCCTGTGTATTTGTAGCTTGGAATATTTTTATCATATTTTTATCATACATAGATGTCCAAGCCTGCTTTGTTACTTTAAAAATTTTTAAATTCTCTGCACTCTAGCTTGTTCACCAGGACGTTACGGGTATGGATGTGGGGAAGAATGTCCACCATGCAGAGATAATGCCCTTTGTAACATGTTGACTGGTTTCTGTGATGAGAAAGCCTTCTGCAGAGACACATCCTCTATAGAGAGGTGTTCAGAAAGTAAGCTTAAAAAACAAACAAAAATAAATAAATTTAGTTTATATGAAATATTGCTGTCTTTGTTCTGTGGCTGAAGCGGGTCTTCAGAATATCCCTAAATGCTTCTCTGTTTTCAGGATCATTTTAATGAAAATGAAACAGAACACTGCTGTTTCCCCATGTGCCCTGGTGCATATTTTGTCTTGTAGTTGCTTAGCTCAGTACAGAGCAGATATTCATGCTCTTAGTAACATCCTTTGAATGATGGAGACTAGGACCATGCCATAAGAGTGGCTGCACTAGCACTGTTTGAGCGCCTGCTCATCCTTTCAGAGGTGATTACACGCAAATTTAATGCCTAGTTTAGCCAGTTCTGTAACAAGAACCATTCTCTGAATATGACTTCTACATTGCAATGAATTGGGAAAAGCCTCCAAGCAGAATAAATATTATGCAGTGTGTTGTTCACAGATCAGATACACATTTCTGCCCCAGTGAATCATGATGGTTGTGGAAACTAGTGATTGGCACCCCGTGGATTCTCTTTGGATTGGAATAAGGGGAGCTATTCCCCCCACCCCAATCTGAATTTGAGCTAATCTTTACCAAATCCACAGTTCTCTGGAAAACGTAGTTTTTCTGTCTTTTTCTACAGGCCATCCCTATATTTTTTGTTGATATCATGAGAGTGAATTTCTTGAGACTGGAAAGTTTCTGTTTGCACAGGGTAAATGTTTTGCATATTTGTTTTGGCATGAGTATGAAGTGGCTTTTTGTGCATTTGTTTTTAAAGGCACAGTCAGCCAGAGATGTCCCGATATGGGTAAATGGCGCTACTGGAACAGATACTGTTACTATTTCTCTGTCCATATTGATGCTGAAAAACGCTGGGAAGAAGCCAATTCTTCCTGCAGTCGTTTTAGGGCTGCTGAACTTCTATGGATTGAAGACCAAGATGATCTGGTATGGCTATTTTACCATTAGTGACTCTTGTCTTAATTGGCCTGTACTTCCAGAACTTTAGCACCTATGTAGAAGTATAACAATTCAGAAGAATGCTGTACTTTTTTATTAATATTGCAGGCACTATACAGTAAAAAAATGTTTCTACACTTTTATGTTATTCTTTCCAAGCTGATGCAAGTTCCTTTAGTGATGCTGTTGTAAAGAATTGCTGTAAGAATCCCCAGAACCTCAATTATCATTTTTTAAATGGTAAGACCTGAGAAGGCTGGTTCATACCTGTCCACATGGTGAATTAGTACATGCTCCTCTACGTGTCACACATAGAAGGCAATATTCATCTGGATTCTCTGCCTGAAAACTTGTTGCACGCATTCACTTCTGCCCTCACCCCCCACCTTTTTAGAGGGAAACATTTCATGTGTGGACATAGATGCAGAACGCCCAGATCACATTACCTCAGCCTTATGAACAAACCTACAAGTTACTGGCCTGCAAAACTTCATACTAGCTTACTTCTGCAAGCTGTTTTACTGGCCCTTGCTATTGCCAGTACATACCATAGTGAGGTACACACACTCTGTCATGTAACAACTACTTCTGCTCTGCAACACGTTGTTTAGCTTTGCTTGCTCCTTCCCAGCCATTCATGGTGCTTTGCTGGTCCAAAGAATTTTGTTCCCACGGTTGAATTGCTAGCAGAGGGTTTTAATCTATAGCACTATTGCTCAGGGGCTGTACAGCTGAAGGGCAGCACATTCTGGTTTCTGCTGTTGGCCAGGGGACCAAAGGCCACTAGGAAGCTGCTCCCCCTGCCTCTCAGAAAGATAAATGGGACAAGAGTAAGACCAATCAACCCCATCCATTGGCCAGAGAAGGAGCAGCTGAAGGGAGCTTATTTCCTCCCATCCTTTCTGAAAAGAACAGTGCTCCAGCTGCTAGTTTCCCTGGGATTGTAGGAGCAAGGAGATAGGCTACATCAATCAGACAAAGGAACAAGAGCTACCACATGCATTTCAAACAATAACACCAGCAAGAATAGATCAACTTGGTCCTACTGGATACAAGTGCCCACTTCTATATTACTATTTTATTCATGCCTTAAAGTACCTTTCCATTCCACTGTGTGTCTTTGTAAGCCTAATATGACTGGGGATGAGCAGTGGCATGCAGAACACCAAGGTATACATAACTGAATGATTAGTTGAATGCGCATCAGATTTATGTTTGTCCTTCCTGGCTCAGTAAGTGATAATGTCTAATTTTGCACAAAGATCCTCCTTATGTATTAACCCTGCTGTTCAGCCAAAAAGGCTTCCAAGGTGGCTTAGATAAGTTCAACAATAGACAGCACAGTCCCTCCCTGCAGGCTTCCTGTCTAAAAGACGCAACATGAGAGGAGGAGAGATGAGGGACTAGGAAAAGCAAAATCTGGCACTTAGTCTTAAACTTACAAAGTTATTTTAATGACCTGTTTGAGGGCGAGGAGGAGCCAACTGAAGCAGGTCCCTCTGCACAGTTCACAGAGGGTGTTGTTCTTCCCATCTCTCCCTCTATCGCAGCCAGATGAAATGGCTGCCAATCAATGACAATTGATAGAGCTGGAACTACTCTTCCATCAGTTGTCCTCTTTCAGGTGCTGGTAGGACACAAAGGACAACCTTGTAAAAAATCTTAACATTTGGGCAGATTCAGGTGGGGGAAAATGGTCCTTGAGATATCTTTGACCCAAGCTAGGAAGAGGTTTTAAAGAGTTTGTATATCACAGTTGAATAGGTAGTCCTCATAATAAATACAATATGTACTGAAGATCCAGATCTCAGCTCTGCTCATTGTTTATCCTAGTACTAAAATCATATAATTTCTAACTGCTTTAATGATACCTGCGCAAGATAACCCAACACCAGTTTAATATCAGAAGCAACATTTGCAGCTGGAATGGGAACAAAGTGATCATCTTTTCATTAATTGTGAAAACACATGCACTGCTTTTAAAAATCAGTACTGCCTAGCTATTTCTGTTTTTATTCCTCATCCTGATTTCAATTGTAGGAGTGGATACAAAAGTTTGTTAGAGAAAAAACATGGCTAGGACTGCAAGATATAAACTCTGATGAGGTCTGGGCTTGGTCACATGAGGACAATGCAGAAAGTACATTGCAATGGTATGTATAATGAGTGGGCCCAATCCACAACTGTTGGCAGTTTAAGCAGATCTCAGCTGTGTATTGCATGTTTGCAAACAGCTATGAAAAGACTCATCAAGGATAATAAACACAGTATCTGGAACTTCTGTACGCAGATCTCATTTGGTATCAAGTAGTGGTCTTTATTATTACAAAATACTGAGAACAGGTCAGGGAAAGACTGAGAGAGCGTAGAGGTAGAGTCTGGAGAAAGTTATGGAAGTATGAGTAAGTAACACATGACAAAATTACTTTTTCTAAGCACAGGGTAGTGAATAAATATTTAGGGTTAAGCTGTGTTCTACATCTGGCCAACCCTTATCCCTTTTCCACTCACGTTTAAATTGTTGTTTTGCTATTGGCTCAAACCTAAAGGCTGGGCCAGACATGTTGCTTTCCTACCATATCACAATATGTTGCACTTAGTAGGAAAGTTGAGGCATGGCTGCTTGATTTTCTCACGTATCATATAATGTCACTGGCTTTGGTGGTGGTAATGCACTTGTATGATCTGAGTATTAGAAAATATCAGGACTTTGAGAACCATTAGTCAGCTCTTCTTCTTTCTTTGTATGGTACCCAAAGACATAGGCATTAGTGGCCTTGCTTAAATGCTTGCCTGGCTGGAATCATAGGAATATAGATGGCTGCCTTATACCAGTCAGACCACTGGTGCTAAAATATCTGAAAAGGCCATCTGTGCAAGTGTTCATTTCTTACTAGAAGGTACTGCCAATCAATTCCTTAAGTTATTCCACCTCTTCCTCTAAAAAGTTATATCAGATACAAAGTTCTTATAACAAGTATGCTTGGAATGGAAAAAAAAGCTAGGGTTTGAGTGCTTTCAGGAGTAGGAATTTCAGTAAAATGTCTAAGCTGTTTAACTTTACCCTCCCTTGCTTCTTTAACAACAACAACAAAAACCCTTTGTTCTTTCATAGCAGTTGGGCCAGAATGCATCATGTGATGATGTAGTGTAATAATAATAATAATAATTTATTATTTATACCCCGCCCATCTGGCTGAGTTTCCCCAGCCACTCTGCGCGGCTCCCAGTCAAATGTTAAAAACAGTACAGCGTTAAATATTAAAAACTTCCCTAAACAGGGCTGCCTTCAGATGTCTTTTAAAGATAGGATAGCTGCTTATTTCCTTCACATCTGAAGGGAGGGTGTTCCACAGGGTGGGCGCCACTACCGAGAAGGCCCTCTGTCTGGTTCCCTGTAACCTCACTTCTCGCAGTGTAATTGCCAGGAGCATTCTTAAAACAGAAGTAATAGTGTTTTGTAAGTGTGCATCCCACCTGCTGTTGTCAGCCAGCACAATCGGCACTTTTAAAGCATCCTGCTCACCCAATTTCAGTGAGTAGGCAATTCCCTCCCCAGACAGGTTAAGAAAGTGCGCTGAATGATCTGCCAGCCTGCACTATCTTCTCAGTGCACACTCCCAGCTTGGCTCAGAAGGGATATCCGCTCTCCATTCGAGTTGGGAGAAAGAATAGTTGGTGGTCACCAGTGATCATCAATGATCATGTAGAAATTACATGGGCATGTACGGATGAAGTTACTTAATTAATTCTTTTATTATATTTTGACAGGCTGGATTTCCCAAAGGGGTACAAATGGCACAGATGTGCTGATATGTCAAACAAAGGTGTTATCAGTAAAGTTTACTGTACTGAAAAGAGAGAATGGGTGTGCAAGAGACCAGCTGGACGAGGTTCGGAGTCTGCTGATCTTTATTGTTACGTAGAAGTTGCTCATGTATAATTTGGGGAAGAAGACAACTGAATGAGTTAGCATTGTTGACTTTTTGAAGATCAACTGTCCCAACAGAGGGATTAAATGCTACTTGTTTGGAACAGAAAGAAGCCCTGAATTACAATATACCAGTTGCAACACAGTACAGTGGTACCTCGGTTTAAGAACAGTCCGGTTTAAGAATGATTTGGTTTACAAACTCCGCAAAACCGGAAATAGTGTCTTGGTCTAAAATGGAATCCGAACGGTGGAAGGGCACTGGTGGCGGGAGGCCTCATTAGGGAAAACGCGCCTCAGAAAACTAAGAACAGTTTTGGTTTAAGAACGGACTTCTGGAACGGATTAAGTTTGTAAACCGAGGTAGCACTGTAGTTTATAGTACTCTGTTTTGGGACACTAAATAGTCTTTAGGTATACTTTGCTGTGTATCCATGATCAACAGACCATAAGGTTTTAGATCATATGTTTCAATCTGAAGGCTTTTAATGCAAACTTTCTGTATTTATTTGGGAAGTTTTAGGCCATTGGCCTCTCAATTTACTTGTGATCTGCTGTGGTGAATATTTATATTTTGACAAAATTCTGATAGCTTCAGCATCTAAACGAGGTAGCAACCTAGATGAACTCTGAGAATTGCATAGAGTTTGCAGAAGCAATTAGAAGAGTCAGCAGCAGCTTTCTAAACTCACCAGCAGTTATAATGAAGATCCTCTGTAGTTTTATAAAAATGTACACTTCTTACCCCCTCAAGCATAACTCAGTTAAATGAATGATTTGCAGAAGTGCCAAAAAAGCTTTAAAAAAAAAACACTCTTAAAGAGGTGGAAATAAGGCCTGCTTGTAGATGGCCACTATAGGATGCTGAACCAGATGGTGCTTTAGTTTGATCCTTCAAGAATCAGTCACATACTAAGCAATATTTCAGAGAAGAAAGAATCACATCACCAGGGAACCCTAAGATATGCAGAAGGTCAAAAAACAAACAAATCCTCTTTAACCCTCCTCATGAGGCAAGTTCCCAAAAACAGCGCAATGAGCATGCCCAGTTGTCACAGAGAGGAATGTAATGGAGCTGTTGGAAATCTGAACAGAATCATTTTGTTAAGAGACCCATGTGTTTTTTCTGTTAACTTTTTATATCTTACATTGGCATTAAAGAAATCCCCAGAAAGTTCTAGATCTCTTGCTACCTTTGTCAGCACTGAATGTCTGATTGCCTTAAAGAATTGCTTTGCATTATTTCTGTGGGATTTACTGTCTTGATTTAAAGCATGCTAGCAGCAATTGCTTAATAGTAGTTGATCTTATGCCAACAAAGCCATAACTTGTCAAATGCTGTTATGGGTCTAATGGTGGTACCCAGTGTTCAGTATCTTCATTTTTCTGTTGAATTTGTACATGCATTGTGGCTCATGTATCGTAAGTTGATGGGCATAGGTTTAGAATTTTAAAAAAAATCGTGGGGGTTTTGCTTTTTACAATCTGTGAGCAGTGCAGCTGAATTCCCTCATATGTTCAAGCATATTGATTGAAGACAAGTGAGCAGTAATAGGAATGATTAAAATATCAGAGTTATGACATTGTTTATTTTGTCTACAAATTTTAACATTTTAAAGAAATACACAGTACTCAGTATAGATTTTTCAAAGTACTAACTGACCTTGCCTGGCTTTGTTGTGAGTCATCCGTATCATAAACTAGCTTTATATGTCTACATCACTGTTAATTAAGCTGTAGAACTTGCTTATAGAGGTCAATCTTCTTAAAGAGGCCTCTTGTGTAAGCATCACATAAATGATATTAACATTTGGTTGTTCATATATATTTAACAGATGGACCGCAGTATAACCTTTTTCTGTCTTCCCTACAGACCTTGATGTATACACAGGCTTTTGGGATTCACTAGTGATCTCAGAGAAACCAACTTTGTCAACCAATTATACTTACAATTATTCAAGGGATGAATGTATTAGATTGAAGTCAAAATGTCTTGGCTATGGATTGTGGAAAAATGGATATTTCTTGTTCAATGGTTTAATATTAGTTGGTGGCGGATTTGGTCCAAGTGTAACATTTTTAAAATCAGGTAGTCGTAATTGTCTTGAGTACCTTCGTAAATGTTTAGAATTATTGAATACTGAATCGTATCAAGATTCCCTCTCATGAAAATACAAAATTCTGTGATATTTTTGTATTCTAAATACAGTGGTACCTCGGTTTATGAACTTAATCCATTCCTGAAGTCCGTTCTTAAACCAAATCCATTCTTAAACCAAGGTGTGCTTTTCCTAATGAGGCCTCCCGCTGCCGATCCCCTTCCATTGTTTGGCTTCCGTTCGTAGACCGAGGTAAAGTTTGCAAACCGGAACACTACTTCCAGTTTTGTGGAGTTCATAAACTGAATATTTCATAAACAGGACTGTTTGTAAACCGAGGTACCACTGTAGATCCTTTGAAATCTCATTCATGCTTTTCCTTGCTGAAGAGACTGGTACCTTGGAATAGCCAGTTTCTTTCACCCACAGGTGTAGAAGTACAACAAAGAATACTGTTTTGTTTTGGTTTTTCCTTCAGGTGTGATATTTGCTTGTTCCTGCTTTTACTCGTCCAGTATACCCCCTCAACTGAACACTGATTTCTTCTTTCTTTTTGCCTCTTCCAAACACTTTAAAGCATACTCACAAACAGTGCTTTTTTCTGGGGGGACATGTACCCCTAAACATTTTGTGAATCTAAGTTTGGCCTCATTGAGGGGCAGTATTTTAATATAAGTAGGAAAATGAAAGTACACCTAAACTTTTTTTAAAAAAGGAAAAAAGCACTACTCACAAACATTCGTTTACCATCTTTATTCATAGATTCATGAGGTCACTGGGTTGGGCTATGGCTGCATTCCTGGTGATGAAGGCAGGAGAGAAAAGCTGTTTGGAAAGTGGGCAGCTCCCACTTAGTTTTCTGTTCCTGCCTGTGCAAAGCAGTAATCTTCATTTTATAGTCTTTCTATTCTTCTTCCCATGGTCAGGGTTTTCCCTCTTTACCTCCTCTGTTTGTACCTTAGTTCTTTCAACTTGGCTGATTTCCCCCCACTCTTCAGCCCATTCTCTCCTCACACCTTACTCACATTGCTTCCCTCAGAAATGTTGTTCCTATCTTTTTTTTTTTTTTTTTTTTTTGCTTCTTCTCTTCCCTGCTTTCTTCACCTGAAAAAAATATCAGAAAAAGGACCAATAAAAATCTTCCTCTTCCTGTCCTCACATTCTACCAGGCTTGCAGCAAAATAGCTGCCTTTTCCACTAATGCTCCACTGTCAGAAATTTGCTGGGTGGCTTCATGGTCCTTGCATAGCACATTTGCCAGACATTATAAAATGGACTTATTTGCTTCAATGGATATCACCTCAAGGTCCTTCAACAGGCTTTAAAGCTCTAATCCAGGCATAGGCAAATTCTGGCCCTCCAGGTGTTTGGGACTACAATTCCCATCATCCCTAGCTAACAGGACCAGTGGTCAGGGATGATAGGAATTGTAGTCCCAAACATCTGGAGGGCCGGAGTTTGCCTATGCCTGCTCTAATCTGTTGCTGTTGAGACCTACCCTAATGGGGAAAGCTGTGATATGTCCCAACCCAGTGACCGCTTGATGCCCACTATAAATAGTACAATTGGTACTTACCCGAAGAGAGTTTTGTCCCTGGGGCCTCTCCCTAATAGGGACTGCAACTGATTCTTTTCTCTATACTTTTTCTTTTCTGTTATGGTTGTAGCTTAGTTGTTCCGTCACTATATAGGCTGGTAGTAGTTAAGTAGTACTACTTATGGTTATGTGGGAAATGGGCTCTTTAGTTCTTGTTGTTTCTTATCCTTGGTGATACTCCAATGACTTTTCAAATTTAGTGGCTCTGCAAAACTAAATGGCAGCCCACTCACTTCCCAAAGAGCGTTTTGCTCTTGCCTTCATCAACAAGAATGGAGCTGTAACCCAACCCTGTGACTACATGATGCCCTAACAAATCTACCTATTGTACCTTCTCCCTCACTCTGCATATGTGTGTTAAAGTTTGTAAAAAATATTTTAAAGTTGATTTGCAGAGAATGTAGAAATGGGAGTATATTAGCATAAGCCACTAGCCAATCAGTGGTATGCACAGCTGCTTCTGCTTGAAATTAACAGAACTGGCTTTTTGGCAGTATCAAGCTAGGAAAAACACTGACAAACTGAGTGAGTGTGGCCATAGTAGCTTAACCAGTTTTTGCCTACCCATATCCCACCTGCTGCATATCTTTCAGCATGAGTGTTTAATTGTTGGGGATAGCTAAGCTTATGACTCAGGAATTCCCAACTGAGGTGGAATCTACACACATATAAAAAACATTCTGAAAATGCTTTTTTTAAAAAGTTTTTTAAAAAGTTTTTAAAAATACAATGAATTTTCCATAAGGCTCACCATTGCCATCTAGTGTCATATTGTGTATTGCATATAAAACACACTTAAAACATTTTATTTCCAGCTGTATAGCTGAGTCCCAACTAGGCTCTAACCTTAGCCAATCTTTTCTTCCAACTTCAGGTATGGAAATAATAACACTGACCTACCTAGCAGGGCTGTTGTAAAGGTTGCAACAAGATAATGTATGTGAAACATTTTAAACATTCTATACTGCTATATTACTTTTATTTTATTTTATTTTAAGCTTGTGACTATGGATACTATGGGCCAGAGTGTGAATCTGAATGCCGGCCCTGTCATTGGGACAAACCATGCCACCCTGTTACGGGAACATGTGAAGGTCCCATTGTTTGTGTTGCACCTCAGCATGTAGGTACATGCCCTTTTGGTAAGTGAGCTTTCTTTCTTTCTTTCTTTCTTTCTTTCTTTAAAAAAACCCTATTTATTCATTTAAGAGTTTTGAAAACAAAGCTTTGCCAAATGTAGTTTATAACTGAAGACATAAAAGCATACAAAAGCAGCATCTGAAAAATAATGTAATTAAAACAACAGGATAAAACAATAGATCCTGATGGATGGATGGAGGGAAAGGGAGAATGTGCCCCTGAGGATGGATCCTGATTTGCAAACCATCACTTGTACAGAGTAAGCTTATCACTGACAGTTATTGGAGGTTAATGGGATGATTCTGCCTTATATAATGAACAACTCTCTACCCACTCTGAAAATACTCACTTGGCAAAAGATACAAAGGAATGTTAGACTATGTTGTTGTTTAGTCGTTTAGTCGTGTCCGACTCTTCGTGACCCCATGGACCAGAGCACGCCAGGCACTTCTGTCTTCCACTGCCTCCCGCAGTTTGGTCAGACTCATGCTGGTAGCTTCGAGAACACTGTCCAACCATCTCGTCCTCTCTTGTCCCCTTCTTCTTGTGCCCTCCATCTTTCCCAACATCAGGGTCTTTTCCAGGGAATCTTCTCTCCTCATGAGGCGGCCAAAGTATTGGAGCCTCAGCTTCACGATCTGTCCTTCCAGTGAGAACTCAGGGCTGATTTCCTTAAGAATGGATAGGTTTGTTCTTGCAGTCCATGGGACTCTCAAGAATCTCCTTCAGCACCATAATTCAAAAGCATCAATTCTTCGGCGATCAGCCTTCTTTATGGCCCAGCTCTCACTTCCATACATCACTACTGGGAAAACCATAGCTTTTAGACTATGGTTAGACTATGAAAAGCAACAAAACATGGGAAATCATAATAGTTTTTGCATTTGTTTTCTTTTTTGATGGTGTGTCAGGCTTGTACAGTTTAAGATGCCCCCTTGGTGATGGCTGGTGGTACTGGGGAGGAAAATGCTACTTGATAGATGAAAAAAGAAAAGTGGCATGGAGTGAAGCACAGGAGCTGTGCAGACGTTTTAAAGACACAAATCTACTTGAGATACAAAGCCTTGAGGAAAAGGTTAGAATCTTAAAAAGAAAAGAAAAACCCTATAAAATGTTGGTCACCTTTCTATTCAAGAGTGCTGAAGGTGGTAAAGAACATTTACTTGCTTAAAGAAAATTCAGTGGGCACTTTAAAAATCTACCTTTTTGCAAATGGCACTTCAACATTTATTTCAAGGGAGAGGTTTTGTTTGCACTGTGAGGGAGGAGTATTAACAAAAATACAAAGCCCTCTTCCCTCCCTTCCCATACTCTTGCTGTAGTCAGAAGTCATTTGTTGTGTGAGATACTGGGGAGGAAGTGAACAGGCAAATGGCTTCATGTGAGATGTGTACCAGTCCTCTTATTTCAAGTATTGTGCCTGATACCTAGGTGGAGAGATAGAGAGGAGGTGCTATCAACCCTTTTGTTTTTGTTCAAAGGGAGAATTGAGCCATACTTATCCCCTGATGTGTATGCCGTTTCACCTATGGAGTATACTGAGATCACACCACCAGATCTTAACAATGCTAATTATGTCTTTGTTGTGTTCTGCTCCAGACATGGGTGAAAGCAATGATAAATCAACAAATGTGGGTAGGAATGAAATGGCATTCAGAGACGTCTCGTTGGCAATGGGGAGATGGAACAAACGTGAACACTAATATAAATTGGTAAGATGTTTACATTTTTCTGCCTTTTATGAATGGGACTGGAGGTACTTTTTACTTATGCCCCTGAAATACCTACTGAACAGTTTTCAGTGTATGGATAATGTCAGGGAACTGCCATCAGCTCAGAGGCGAGAGGTAGAGGGGCAGTTGTGTTACAGGGAGCCTCCGAAAATCTTGCGAAGCGGTTCCTCTTCTGGCGAGGAGGAAAGCCCAGCCTCCAGTGGAGAAGAGGTGCAAGGACCAGAGGATGCTAGAAAGAGCCTTAACACCGTCCCTGAGCAAGCCGGAGAGGAGGGAAGCACACCCCTGCCATCCCCAATCATGCGCAGTAGTTTGAGATGCGGGGGGGGGGGGAGCAGCGGAAAAGGCTTGGGGTGATGAAACTTTTATGTTGGGGGAGGTCCAAAAACAGACCACTCCCGGATTCTGCTAGCGATTGAGCCAGACATGAACTTATGACGCTCTTCACTGTAAATAGTTTGCACCAAAATAAAGCCTGTAAAAGACAGATCGGAGTCCTGCCTGGTTACTCTTGAGCAACCGCAACAGCGTCTGACAGATATGTACTTATTGAAGCTAAATGTTAATAATTTAACAATGTAAGAAAAGCCTGCTGGATCAGGCCGGTGACCCATTTAGCCCAGCATCCTGTTCTCACAGTGGCTAAACGGATGCTTGTGGGAAACCCACAAGTAGGACCTGAGCAGAAGAGCACTCTCCCCTCCTGTGGCTTTCAGCAATTGGTATTTAGAAGCATACTTTCTTTTTTATAATAATTTTAATTAATTTTTCATTAATAATAATCCAATATAAGCCACATTGATACAATACCAAATCATAATACAATTTAAAAAGCCAATTATTCCATTCAAATTCAACATTTTTGGATGACTTCCCATGTTCTAATCTTGGGGAGAGGCTGTTGTTGTTCCTTCTCCTGCTTCCATTCTTATTTAATCAAAGTAATACCGTTCCAATGTTACTCCTTTATCTTTGCAGCCACTGATGTAATGACTTTTGTTCGTATTTAACTGTTCCATATCTATTAATCTGCCAGAGGGGTTTATATCTTGTAACTTTCTGTGTGGAATATCTTTTAACGTTTGTTTTCCCTTTCCTGTTGTAATCCATTATTTCCGGCATCCCCCCCCCCAAGAACTTAATTCTTACTGTGCAATCCTCTCTGCCATCTTTCTTTGGCATCTAGCCTTGCTCCGGGCTGACTCCCAGCATTTCTCTTTGATCTCTTACTGTCCGTTAACAAGCTGGTATCTCTCCCGAGCTGTAATAAACCAAAGTCAGGGGCCTCATTGGGGGGGGGGGGTATACAAAACATTCCACATTCCACACAGTTCCGCTCTTTCAATTAGTCCATATAAATTATAAAATTTTTGTTGATTCCCTCTTGCATTCCATTACTAATTGCAATTCATTAATAATTATATTCCATTAGAAATTATATTTCTTTCTTCAGTGAAGGGTTGCCAAATCATAAAACAACGTAGTGCATGTACAGAGAAAAAACAAAGGCATCCCTCCACCCACCTTTCAATCTGGTTACGATGATAGTCCTCTCCAGATCAAGACCTTGGCACTCAGTGGCTGATTCATTTAGCAGGTTATCTTGTCTCCTTCTTCCAGAACATGTCTGTTTTTAAAGTCCAAATTCATATCTATCTTAAAAAACAGAGGAACTGCTGCTCATGGTGACTGCATTGGAGAGTTACCGATACGTGCAGTGCTATGCACTCTGCATCCCCTGCCCTGCATTGTAGAAGCAAGAAGCAGGTATCGGACAATCTGCAAGTGAGAGCTCATCCCCCTGACCTGGGGGGGGGGGGGGCTTGCAAGGATAATTACTCTCAAATTATCCTTAATTATTTGCACACCCAGCGTCCGTTATCATGGGAACTGCTGTTCGCCATGGCAGCTCTGAACCGGAAGACCTCTAGAAGCATATTTTCTCTGACCATGGCTTTAGATACTATGAACTTTACAAAAATTATTTAAATTATTAGGATGTGGTATGATCAGCTTGGTAACATGAAGCGGAAGAACAGGTTACTTTCTCCTTGGATATAAGATGTACTCAAGTGGGTTTGAGCTTTCTCTGGTGCTTGAAGGAAGGAACACTTGTTACTGTCTTAGGTGTTGTAAGAAGTAGTCCATTATACTAATAGCAAACTCATTCTCCAAGTGCCTATCCTTATGTAGCCAGAACAGCACCATCCATGCACAAGGAGCATGCAGGGCCTTCTTAGTGGCTGTATCCAGACTTTGGAACTCCATTCCTGGAGAACTTAGACTGACTCCCAATTTGTTCTCCTTCTGCTGGCAGGCAAAGACTTTCTTGTTTCAACAGGCTTTTGGGAACTGACTGTTATTAAGAAAAAAGCTGGTGCTTGATGCTTCTATTATAATGATCTGTATGTTTTAATAAATCATTCAGATATATATTATTTCAATATTAGTATTTAAACATTCATATTCTATTGATGTTTAAATGTTTTAAATGACTGCTTTTTCCATGCTTTTAGCTGTTTCTGAGGTGGGATATAAATAAATATTATAATGATGATAATGATAATGGCTGCTTACCCAGTCACTGGCTGGGCGGCTGTTGCAACCCGTCACTCCAAATGCTTACCCTCAAGAGCAACATCTGAGTTAGGTGGTTGACCATTGGGAAACTCCTAAGCTGGCCACTGGGGAGTGGCAGGCTTTCCCAACATCTATTTACTTGAATCCTGGCCAATCTGGTCAGGCAAAGTGAGGCGGGCTTGAGACTTGATAAAAGTTGTCTGTGTCTGTCCCCAGGGTCTGCAGTGGCTACTAGTCTAGCAACATGCGGGGGGGGGGGGGGGGTAAGTGGTGAATCACCCCTACCTCAGAACTGTGCAATAACAGGGGTCGAGTAGGAAATCTCTGTCCAAAAGCCAAGGCATTTGGCATATGGGCCATAGAGCTTTCTTCAGCATTTTGGGAATGTAATCCCTGTAGACCTGCGTCTTGTGGAGGACCTGTTAATCCTGAGCTTGACCCTGTAATGCAACAGCCCTCCAGCACAAGAGTTGTGAGGGATATACATCCAATAACTAACCCAAATCCAACCTACATCTGGAATAAATAAAGTTGTGGCCAATTTTTTAAATCTCAGATTGTCCTGTCCAGTTCACCTTCTTGGCTTAGGCCTTGCTCCCTGGAGCTGGGAGTCCCTGTGAGTGAGTCTGCAATAATAATAGATTGCTCAAGGTTGTCAGAAGTAAAATCTATCTATCTATCTATCTATCTATCTATCTATCTATCTTTGGGAGAAAATCCTAAAGGGTGGGAACTCTAAAACAGCCATGTGAAAAATGAGAATGTTGAGGGATGGAGGAAGATGACAACTAGAAAACTGTGTAGGGAAATGGAATGGAGCATAATGAACATGGCTAACTTGGTAGAACCCTGAACAGGCATATTCTACACTGCAACATTCTTTTTTCAGAGGCCACATGCCTTATTTATTATTATTATTTCTAATGCAGCAGTGTTCTCAAAGTGACCCTCCCAAATTCTGCACACTAGTGTGTGATATAACAGATTATGCTATAAAAATCAGTATGAATATTTTTCTCTTCCTAGCTGTAGTTCAAAATGTTGCCTCTCCCTTTAGGTTAAATATAGAAGGGGACAAACGTGATGGCTGCGGTACTATTCTCAAAAGTAAGCGACTACTGCAATCAGCAAAGTGCTCTGAGAAGTTTTATTTTATATGTGAAAGAGAAGAATGTAAGTATTAGCTTTTTTTTCTTGCTCCCTTTCCTTCTTTTATATTCTTCCTATTCAGTACTGTCTCTCACCTAGGGAAAGCAAGGAATATTCTAAAGAGTCATCCCACTGCTTAATGTTGTCCTCTCTGCAATGTGTTATGTGGAATTATTGTTTGGGAGTTAAAGGGTTTTTTATTGTTTCAGTTGCGTTGTGTTTTTATATGATGTAGCCTACCCTGGGACCTTGTGGAGAAGGGTGGTAAGGAATACAATAAGATGTTGATGGTTCTGTGGCTCCTGGGTGCAATAATCTTATTTGGATATTACTAAAAGATGAATAATAATAGCTGGCTATTACGTACAGTACACACTCCCTTTTCCTGTATAGTTTGAAAACTTGAAAGAAAACCCACCTTAAACATCAGTACAGTGGTACCTCAGGTTACAGACACTTCAGGTTACAGACACTTCAGGATACAGACTCTGCTAACCCAGAAATAGTACCTTGGGTTAAGAACTTTGCTTCAGGATGAGAACAGAAATCACGCGGCACCAGGAGGCCCCATTAGCTAAAGTGGTACCTCAGGTTAAGAACAGTTTCAGGTTAAGAACGGACCTCCAGAACGAATTAAGTTCTTAACCCGAGGTACCACTGTATTGGATTTCCAACACTGAGCAATCAACAACAAAATTACTTGATGTTGCCATAACAACAGCTGAACATCTTTGGAAAAACGTGCTGGTAAAACAAAGCCGGGGAAAATTGCTTTTCTCAGAAGAGTGTTCCACAGTGTAAGGGCCGCCAATGAATAAGCCTTTTCCCTTCACCTTCCTCATCTCATTTCTATGGCTGAGGGAATGCAAAGCATGACTTCAACTTAGAATCTTAATTCCAGGAGAGGGCGGTACAGTGAAATAACGTGCTTTGCAGGAATTCAGGAAATAATGACCAGCAGTTTGAATTCACAAGTGAATTGGAATTCAGGACAGGTTAGTGAAGATCATAGTAAATGATCTGTAAGCAGATTAGTCAAGAACATAGTAAAATGTTTTGCATGTTCACTCTCATCAACATTTGGACCACTGAGGTCTGTACCATCTGAAGCTTCCAAACTGTTTTCAAGAACAAACCCTTTTGTGGTATATGTGTGATACTTGCTGGATATCTTGGTGTCCTTGAGAAAGCTTGATCTTCCATAATACACATAGTGTACTTGGACTTTCAAGAAGCTTTCAACAAGGTACAGTCATACCTCGGGTTACAGATGCTTCAGGTTGCACATTTTTGGGTTGCGCAACGCACTGAACCCGGAAGTACTGGAACGGGTTACTTCTGTGTTTCAGTGCTCACGCATGCGCAGAAGCACTAAATCACTCTTTGTACGTGCGCAGGCGCGGCGCTGTGGGTTGCGAACGTGCCTCCCGTACGGATCATGTTCGCAACCCGAGCGTCCACTGTACCTCCCAAGGACACCTGAGTAAGCTCAGCAGTCACAGAGTAAGAGGCGATATCCTCTTGTGGATCAGAAATTTGTTAAGTAGGAGGAAGCAGAAAATGGGAAATGCAGTTCAATGTAAACAAGAGGAAAGTGGTATATGTTGGACAAATAAAATCTTAATTTCACATATACGCTCATGGAGTCTGATCTGGCAGTGACTAATCAGGAGCAAGACTTTGGGGTTGTGGTAGATAGCAAGACTTTGGGGTTGTGGTTAGAGAAAAAAGATGCGTAAGAGGTGGCAATGCATGATGGAAGTTTATAAAATTATGCACTAGAACTAGGCAGAGCATAGTTAAACTGTGATCACAGTTTGGATGGCTTTAAAAAGTACCGTATTTTTTGCCCTATAGAACGCACTTTTCCCCCTCCAAAAATGAAGGGGAAATGTGTGTGCGTCCTATGGAGCGAATGCAGGCTTTCGCTGAAGCCTGGAGCTCACCGACTGGTGCGCACCGACCCCTCTCGCTCTCCAGGCTTCAGGCAGCTATCCGCAAGCCTTCGGAGCCGGCAAGCTCTGGGAGCGAAGGGAAGGTTGCGCGCAACCTCGCCGCTGCTCCCGGACCCATTCTGGGGACTGGGGTCATGGGAAGCTTGGGCTTCCCCAGCCCCAGCCCCGCGGCTTCTGCCAAAGCTGCGCGCAGCCTTTCCCGGCTGGAGAAGTTACACACGGCTAACAGAGGAAGCCAAGACAGCCAGCGGGATGGATCCCGCTCGCTGTCTTGGCTTCTTTGCTCTTTGGAGCTTGGGGAGGGGGGGAAGAATTTTTTGCCCCTTTATTTCCCCCCCTAAAAATTAGGTGCGCCCTATGGTCCGGTTCGCCCTATGGAGCGAAAAATACGGTAACTCCATAGACTAATCTATGGAGGAAAAGTCTTATCAATGACTCTTAGCTGTGATGGAGGCTATATTGGTTGGAAGCAGTATACTTCTGAATACCAATTTCTGGAAACCACACAAGGAGAGAGTTCTGTTGCTCTCAAGTCCTGCTTACAAGTTTCCCATAGGTATTTGGTTGGCCATTGTAAGAATCGGATGCTGGACCAGATTGGCCATTGGCTTGATCCAATAGGCTCTTCTTATATCATCTTAGTCTTTGAACTGATGGTAAAAATCACGGTCTATGATTGTTTTCTTTGGACAGCAATGAATATATTCCAGGAATACAAAGGTCACATTATACCACAACGACAAAACGCATTGCCAAAAATGTTCTATACTTTGAGTGATGCTGAAGAGGATTGCATTTTTGAGAAAACTACTTGTACTGGTATAGTTTTATCACAAGGCCAGTATTATATGGTTAGTGGAACAAATATATTCAAAAGCGTCGATGCACATGACACCTTATATGTGAAGTCTGGTGAGTCACTTAAAGGAACTTATCTATACACTTATCTATAACAATGTGGCTGTGGCTACCAAACTATCTTTTTCCTGATCTTATGAAATGCCTCTTAAGTTGTTAACTGGCAGATGCATGCTGTTGGCTCCTACGTACGTCTCTTTCTTGTTACGGCATTGTCATTGTTGCCAACTTATCCAAAGTACTCTGATCCTAAAAATAGTAGAACTTATTAAATTTTATGTAATGTTTTAGTTTCTTAAATCTAAATGATTCTGGAACTGTTTGGTTCCAAAAGTAAATATGTCCAGCTGGGCCAAGAGTTTACAGCTTTGGTGATGTCAACATCAAAGCATTAATTACTATTTTGCTCTTATGGGACAAAAGATGGGTAGAAATATATTAAATAAATTAATTAATCATAGCCTCTTTCAGATAAAATTGAACTTCTCTATCAAATAAGCTATTTTTCATTCAATCCGCAATTAATGAACTCTAGTGTAGCACAGTGGCTAGAAAACTGACTTGTGAGCCCCCAAGTCCCACATTTATTGCTCACTAGATGGCAAGTCATTCTCTGCTCTCTTCAAGTTTCTTCCCAAATCTAATATGGGATAACAACAACAACAACAACAACAACAACAACCTATCTTCAGTTTGTGAATCACTTTTTTTATTTAGGAAAAGAACTAAATATACAGTAAGGTTATTATCCTATGCACACTTGGGAGGGAGTATGCCCCAGTGAATACAGAGGGACTTAACTTCTGCATATGCATGTACATATTAGTAATATTAACCTGGAGCCAACCAATAGTAATATACTTTGGAAGTGCAGAGCAAGTTGGGCTCTATTTGCATACCCGAAACAGCTCATAGTAAAAGTCAAATGTTGAAATTACTTATTAATCTGGTTTTTAGTTTATTCTTTTGCTGTTTTAATTCTCAAATTTTATTCTAGTTTGCAATCCTGGATTTTTCGGTACAAATTGTCACTTCATTTGCAAAAAGTGTGCCAATAACTTACCTTGCCATCCGATTACTGGAGAATGTGTAGCCATTCGCCCTACCAAGTGTACCTTGGACTCCCCAGATCCAGAGTGTAATGCAAAAGGTACAAAATATGACAGTTTCTAGACATAGGTTTTCCTTTTTTATTCTCTCATTTTATGTGGCTTTCTCTACCTTTCTTTTAGTACCTCCTTTAATTTATGTCAGCCACTCTGTAGAAGTCACTCTAACTCCTCTACTAACCACTGAAATTTTGGGTTTCATTTACTAATACCTTTCCTTTAAATTTTACCATTTACATCAACATTAGTTTTCTGTGTAAGTAGAATTAAATTATACAGGAAACTGCTGCATGTAATAGTAACTTAAGCGACTGAGCCACAAACTCACTAGGTAGCGCTCTCTGAAGTGCTACAAAGATACTACAATTACTATGTGCTCTGGTTTCTGTCACGGTGTTCCATTGCGCCAGAAGCGGTTTAGTCATGCTGGTCACATGACCCGGAAAGCTGTCTGTGGACAAACACTGGCTCCCTTGGCCTGAAGCGAGATGAGTGCCACAACCCCATAGTTGCCTTGACTGGACTTAACCCTTTTTATTTTTTAATTCAGTATGGTTTGCTCACAGCTAGAAATGCATTTAATTACATAGATATGCAGGTGTATCTTGTGGTTTCAAAGTTATATTACAACTTACTGTATTGGTTTTTAAGCTTTCACAAATCCGTGCCCAAAGAAGCCCCAGTGGTACCATTATTCCAAGTCATGTTACTATGTGGAACAGACAAAAACAGCCACATGGACCGATGCCAGGATTGCATGCCAAGGATTTAAGGGAACAGACCTAGTTAAAATTACAAACAGTCATGAAAAGGTACTATTTGTGAGCTGGGGTGGGTGTGTAATTGCTTTATATCCTTCTCACACTGGATAGGGGCTGGTTTGTGAATTAGACTTAATTAGGTTAATTCTGTGACTGTTTTCTTTTGTTCATTTTAGAAGCCATACAAATTGCAGGTGTTTCTCCATTCAGATTTAAGCAATTCAGATACCTACCCAACATGGGAGGTACTTCCCCACTTTACTATATCACGTAACTATGATTTGTGTGTGTAGCTTCTTCAATCATGAGTGAGGCCAGTTGCATGGGTCTTTCTTTTTCCAGCACAAAAGGACTCTGTTGCAGTAGCATCTCCAGCCAGCCACTGTTACTTCTTGTTACAACTGCAGCATTAGTTACCTAACAAGAATAGAAGTATTTTAGACTTATTATAGAAAGTGGTGGTGAGAACCCTTATACAGTGCTCTTACAGTGACTATGAATGCTTTAGAATGCTTCCTTGCAGCTGAGAGAAACTGAATCTATGTTAGCAGTGCTATCTGAAGACATTTGGAGCTTTGTAATCCGTGTGCTTACTTCAGTTTTCTCTCTTAAATTATTATTTAAAAGCATATACCACCGTTATCTAAACTAGACATGCGGTACCTATTAAAGGAGGTTTTTATGTGTTGGAAAGTTGATTCAAAGGATGATTAAATGTTGTTTGGATATAAGGCTTTAGGATTCTTGCTATAAAATAGTTTTTAGGACTTTTCCGAATGTTGGTTTATATTAAACGTATTCTGCTCCTACACTATAAAGAACAGTTCAGATTTATTTCTTCTTTATTCTTACAGATGTGGGTACAGTATACAGGAGATGACAGCTGGATTGGTTTGATCTTCAGCAAGTGGTCATATCAATATATTTGGGTAGATAACACAACTTCAATCTTTCAAAATGCATGGTGAGATGTTTTAATCTCACTATTGTTTTAATTGTTTGTTTTAACCATATTTGCACAGCAGTTTTTAACGTTGTGAGTGTCCTCTATTTAAGAGGCTTCTACTCTGCAGCCTCTTATAGTTGTTTTATCTGCGAGTCTTTTAGTTCTTATGCTCTTACAGTTGTTTTAACTGCGTGTCTTTGTTGGTTTTTAGCTCTTATCTGTTTTAATTATTAGGGTTTTTTTATCCATCCACTATCTGTGTTTAATCTTGTATTTTATTCGGATGTTTTATGCCTGTTTCCTTGTCCTCATTTGCCCTAACAATTTTCGGTCAAAAAATCCTAACTGCTATTTTATCTATATGCTTTTTTAATCCTGGTCTGTGACCATAATAAATTTCATTCATTCATGGTGAGATGTTTTCTAATATAGTCCAATATTAGCAGAAAAGACTGTTTTCAGAGCCTTAGTAAAGTCCATTCTCTCAACAGAAAAAAATGATCACGTGATATATTCAGATTCTAGTACATGCTCTTTATTTTAAAAAAGTATTCAGAGGTTCTTTCTGTTTCAGTAAGGATCTCGCTGATTTTCAAGTCTCTAAAACCACAATGACTGTCAATTCAGCTTCTTCATTCTTCTCATTGTGAAGCAAGCAGTCAAACTAGAAAATCTCAAATTAACCATGATTTCCTATTTCATCTGACCCTATAAACTATGGTTTTCACCTTTAGCACAAGATAGTATATTAAACCATATTCAAGCTATGGTTTAGTATCTTGGTTTGGTTCAAAACCAGTTATTGCAGTTTCATGTTTTGACTTACAGGTTTGATTGTTTACATTGTGAAGGAGTTGTGCACATGGGCAAAAGGATTGTTCATACCTGAAGTCAAAATATCACTGTCCAAACTGAATGGATAATTTATGGCAATTTCAGGGCAGATTGTCATTCTCTGGCATAAGTGAGGATGAGACACTGAAAGAATGGGTTGTCTCTTCCTCCTGCCCAAGAAAGGCAGGGATCGCATAGCTTCAATCTTTATACTAGATATGGCTTCCAAAAAATCCTTCTTTGTTCCTTCTGTGCCTTGCCTGGGAACAGGGGTCTCCTCTAGATTCTCTTTGCTTACTGGCTAGTCTTGCCTTGCCAACCTCTTTTAGATTCTAGCTTATACTGCACAGTTTTCTTTCCTCTTCTGACCATTACTTTTTCTTATTTCCATACAGTTAGTTGACGAGATATATACAAGCAGAATGCTACTACTCAGATTGAACCAGCCTTAAATCTTTATATAATGTTTCAGGTTGCTAATTTTAGAATGCATTTGAAGTTTGTTGCCCAAAATTAGTGTGTGGTTTTGAAAACTTCCCATAGTAATGTTGAAATAGAGCAAGCCTTAAGGAACGGTTTAATTAATCAGAACCTGTACATTTTTTCTCCTTCTTAACTGCTGGCAGGGTGGTTAGGCAAAACAGAAGATATACACAATCTGTTTCTGATTGTGGAGTTGCTTTCAAGAGATATCTTTCTGTGATTGATTGTTCTCTTCACAGAAAATGGATTTGCAAGAGACAAGGTAAATTAAGAAGTTGTTTTTGCCTCTCAGAAACAGATGCACAACTTGACTCTGGCTAGAAACTAATGTGTCTCCCCCCCCCCCAAGAGTTGGAAGTGATATAGTTGTGTTATTTCTTGTGGTTTGTCCCCATTGTCAATATTGCTATCAGTATCACCTCATCAAACAGATGATAGTGCTTCAAAAAGATGTGAAATCTGTTTGACCAGATCAGCACTGGACACGAAATGACAATACGTAATGAGTTATAACAACTCTAGCATACCTCCTTAAGCTCTCTTAAAACCTATTGACTTTCTCTGGCCATGCAGCCCTCCTGATTTCAGTGAATTTGACTCACAAGTATGCATATTATTATTTATTTTATTTGTGATTTCTGTCCCACTTTTCTTCATTAAAATATACTCTTGACAGATCACACTCACCATTTTAATAAAAAAATACATTAAAACAATAAAAAGCTGCTGGCCAGATCCACACATTTAAAACACTCACATATCAATTTAATAGTGCCTTGGTAGTCAAACGGCTTGGCTCCTGAACAATCAGCTCCCAAACACCACAAACTTGGAAGTGAGTGTTCTGGTTTTCAAATGTTTTTCGGAAGCCGAACGTCTGACTTGGCTTTTGCAGTTTCCGATTGAGTGCAGGAAGTTCCTGCAGCCAATCAGAAGCCACACCTTGGTTTTCAAACCATTTTGGGAGTCGAACAGACTCCCAGAATGGATTAAATTCGAGAACCAAGGTACCACTGTATATACTGATTCTTCTTCTTTACTTCTAGGTGGTCGCACTAAACGCAGTCCAAAAGCACAGATTTTCTAGATACCTTTCAGATACCTTTCAGTGTAGTTCTTCAAGTGTCTAAGTACAATCCTTAAATTCAATATGAGTATTACTTGTGTGGCCATTTTGGCACTGCAATGATTTGTGTGTAAATGTGTACTACTTCTGAAAGCTCAGGTCTTTGACAAGACAAACATTTGTACCAATGAAAAGGGGAATCTTTTAGAAAAAAATTAATTTGGTGAAAAAGACATAACAATGCATTGTTATCTGTTTGTTGCAACAGTTGCTCTAGTTTGGGGCCCTTAAATCAGAGTATATTTGTCCATTTGTGAACTGGCAGGTTGCACTTGCACATCACAAATCTGCACAATAATTAGGAGCAGTCATATTTTATACATTTCATTTAAGTTGACTGTTCCTTTTATTTTAAACAGATGTTGATCTCTTTACCGAATTCATTGGAAGAGCATTTTACCTTCCTGATGGAAAAGCTCCTAAGTATTCTACTTTAAATGAGGCTAAACAGGCCTGTTTAGTCTTGTCAACGTGTATTGGAGTGGTAGAAGCAGGGAAGGAATTCATGATACACACTGGTCTAAGCATATACAATACCAGGGACAAAAGTGTGAAAACCTGGATTAAATCAGGTATGCAGTACAAGTATGTGCAGAATTATTTACTTTTATCTCTTTGCTGAAATTTATATAATTTAACTCAAATGCAACTGGTTTGTCTGTATTATTTTTATTAATAACAATTTTGGGATGGGTGCATGCCTATTAATTAGAAAGTGACACTGGGCCATCCTAAATGAGGCAGTGGTTTCTACATACTGAGGGGATGCTTCAGATATATGTAATATAGAAGTAAAAGAAGGCTTGTAGCTCTAAGGAGTTTACCATCTAAATACTCACAGTGGGCGAAGACAACAAAGAGGCAAAGAACTATGAATGTGGGCATAACAAATAGTGCCATCAATTGCTACACTATTTTCTGGTAGATACTAAATTCTATGTCATATTCATGTTTGGATGATTCAATCACGCTTTTTAACATCTACATGAAGCCACTGGGAGAGATCATTAGGGGGTTTGGGCTGGGTGTTCACCAGGTTGCGGATGATACCCAGCTCTACCTCTCATTTAAATCGGAGCCAGTGAAGGTGTGTGAGTGTCCTGTGTGAGTGTCTGGAGGCAGTTGGAGGTTGGATGGCAGCTAACGGATTGAGGTTGAATCCTAACAAGAGAGAAGGACTGTTTCTGGGATACGGGGCAAGCAGGTGTGGGGACTCCCTAGTCCTGAATAGAGTAACTGTGCTTCTGAAGAACTAGGTATGCAGGCTGGGAGTCATTTTGGACTCACAGCTGTCCATGGAGGCGCAGGTTAATTCTGTGTCCAGGGCAGCTCCATCTGGTACGCCAACTGAGACTGTACCTGCCTGCTCACTGTCTCACCAGAGTGGTACATGCCATGATTATCTTCCTCTTGGACTAGTGCAACACACTCTACGTGAGGTTACATTTGAAGGTGACTCAGAAACTACAAAGTGCAGAAGCTAGACTGGTGTCTGGGAGCGGCTGCTGGGACCATATAATACCAGTCCTGAAAGACCTACTTTGGCTCCCAGTACATTTTTGAGCACAATTCAAAGTGTTGATGCTTATCTTTAAAGCCCTAAACAGCCTCGGCTCAGGATACCTGAAGGAACATCTCGACCCCCATCGTTCAGCCCAGACACTGAGATTCAGCTCCAAGGGCCTTCTGGCAGTTCCTTCACTGCAAGGTTACAGGGAACCATGCAGAGGGCCTTCTAGGTAGTGGCGTCTACCCTGTGGAGCACCCTCTCAGCAGTTGTAAAGAAGATAAATAACTATACAACCTTTAGAAGAAATCTGAAGGCAGCCTTGTATGGGGAAGTTTTTAATGTTTTATTATGTTTCTGTATATGCTGGAAGCTGCCCAGAGTGGCTGTGGCAACCCAGTCAGATGGGCAGGGTAGAAATAATGACATTATTTTTATTATACATCACGTCCCCTGTCCTAAAATTGGGTTTTGTCATTCGTAATCCAGTTATTATGCAGCTGTAGCCAGATTTACCCACAGATGTAGCCTACACTTTATGGAAGTCATTCCTATATTTCACTGTAATATAATATTTTTGCCTGGCGTGCTCTGGTCCATGGGGTCACGAAGAGTCGGACACGACTAAACGACTAAACAACAACAACATAATATTTTACATCTTTCATAGATTGTGTCGCTGGAAGATTTGGGGAGAACTGTGAACAAATATGCCGCAAGTGTGGTGATGATGTGCCATGCAACCCCTATACAGGGTTGTGTGGTGACAGCTTGTTTTGCAGCAAAAATGACCCTACGTTCGCTTGCAAAAAAGGTGATCTGGGAACCCCTTTCTCTGCTTCTTCTTAAAAATTTCTGCTCCCATAAATATGAGAATCCATATTATGACAAAAGTTGTAGGAATATCAAACAGTGGTCATGATCCTTTTCTGGTTTCAGCTGAAATTAAATTCCTTTAAGTATATAGAACCAATCCTATTTCTTTGAAAGGTGTGAAGTTGAAATGTCAAAATGCAAGCAGGATATAGCTAAGTGAAGTAATAACGCTGCTATTTGTTACTCACAAGGTTGGAAGGAAAGGTTAGCAGCCTTTTGAAGTCATGGATTAGCTCAGTACAGTGGTGCCCCGCAAGACGAATGCCTCGCAAGACGGAAAACCCGCTAGACGAAAGGGTTTTCCGTTTTTGAGTTGCTTCGCAGGACGAATTTCCCTATGGGCTTGCTTCGCAAGACGAAAATGTCTTGCGAGTCTTGAGATTTTTTTTTCGCTCCCCCCCCCCTTTATCTAAGCCGCTAAACCTTTAATAGCCTTTTAGCAGCTAATCCGCTAAGCCGATAAGCCTTTAATAGCCACTAAACCGCTAATAGCGCTAATCCGTTAAGCCGCTAATAGGGTTGCTTCGCAAGACGAAAAAACCGCTAGACGAAGACACTCGCGGAACGGATTAATTTCGTCTTGCGAGGCACCACTGTACTTGAATTATATTAAAAAATCAGAGAATAGAGATAGTATTCAGACTTCACTCAAAGTATCAAGGATTTGATAAAGATTGTAGGATAAGATTATTAATTATGTTGTATGATAACAAGCTTAAAACTCAACAAATCATTTGGCAATAATCCAGTATCCTTCTTTCAAAGAGAGTATGGAAAATAACAGCATTAAGTTTTTCCAACAAATAAAATTGATCATGGGCAAAAAACAAACAAACAAACAAACAAAAAAAACCATTGGCAATTCCACAATTTAATTGTTTCTTACAAGAGGCAGATGCTTTATATTTGTACTCTGGAAGAAAGTCAGCTACTTCTTAATCAAATCAAAATGAGTGCAATTTTTAAAAAAATAATACCATGAGTTGTAGGGATACTTTGGAATTAATTGTAGGGAGTGAATGATGTAAATGAGCTTGCTTGATTTCCTTAATTTGTCAATAAAGGGCAGTTTTTATTGCGTTGGGTAAAATGTCCAAAACAAGCCTCATGTCTTGTAATTTCTGACATTCAGCTCAAGAATAAAAGATCCACTATTCCCTAGTTTATTTTGCTTTCTAGTAAATCTTGGCATTTCCCAAAATACTTGAGGAATGCCCATAATTGTGAAGAAGGGTTAGTTTTTCAGATAATTTTATACAAATGAAGGTGCCTCATATCAGATGGTTTCAGGGAGTATAGTGCCCACTTTTGTTTTATTTTACAAGCAGTCACTCCAGGATTAGAGGTTGCATGTTGTTGTTGTTGTTGTTGTTGTTGTTGTTGTTGTTGTTGTTGTATTATTCTTGTTATTTAAATTTATATAACACCCTTCATTTGTAGTTCTCAGGGTGGTCCACAACATAAAAATATAGTGCATTTTGCTGTTTGATTGACATATTATTTCACTGCTAACAAGAAGGGTTCTGCTTTAGCACAGTGATGGAAGAGAAGAAGACAGCTGTATGCTCTGTGGTACCTGAAAAGTGCACACTGGTGGAACCTGATCTTGTGAGGTGGGCCTGGTAAATAAGGCTTGAAGCATGTTTCTTTGATCATAGCTCTGAGATTTCATATGTATCTTATACGTTTGGTCTACATAGGTAGTAAAACATAGTATTACATATAATATTTAGGCTAGCTTACCTGGAAACAATTCACCCTGTATGTATGTGTTTACATTTCAGGGACCTTGATTGGCGGGAGATGTCCTGTTGAAGGTGGCTGGGTGTACTGGCATGGCAGCTGTTATTACTTCCCCAAAGCAACAGAAAATACATGGTTTGATGCAAGAGATATGTGTAGACGATATAGGGATGCAGACCTTCTCTGGATATCTAGTAGAAACGAGATGGTATAAGCCTGTATTTTCACATAATATATATTTACTTGTATGACTTTGGATATGCCATGTGGCAACTTCAGTGGGAAATGCCAGTTTGGGGGGTGGTTTTAAGCTGATATACAAGTTTTTGTAAAATGTATGTCCGCCATTTCTACACCACTCTTTCATAGGTGTTCTACCTTTTAAATTATTTAGGATTCACTTCTTACTATATTGCCAAGAGGAGTCTATTGGATCGGTCTTCATGGTGGTGTATTTTGTACCCATTTGGAGTGGTCAAAGGCTAATGTTTTATACACAGATTTAAAATGGTAAGCTGAGTGAGGCCCACAGTTGCTGCTGCCAGCAAGAATAAGCACCCACACTCTGAAATTTACAACAAAGTTGAATCTCCCAGGCTGCTCCCAGACTTTGGAACCCCCTCCCTCAGTGCCGGATTTACGTATAAGCTAAACAAGCTATAGCTTAGGGCCCCACTCTTTTGGGGGCCCCCAAAAAAATTAAAGGAAAAAAACCTGGATGTACGTTTCCAAAATATAATATAAAAAACAAATAAAGTAAAACCTACATACAGCAACAGTGTTTTGTATTGTGTGGGCTCCTATTTGTTATGTGCAAATGGTTTTAGATACCTATTAGGTGCATAAATTACCATATAGCATATATTCAACACAAAAAAACAGCGACAATTTGTTGTTGACAAAGGACAGCTGAGCATATAAAGGGCCCCGTTACCTTCAGTAGCTTAGGGCCTCATCAAACCTAAATCCGGCCCTACCCTCCCTAGATAAGCTATATTGGCTCCCTCGTTGTTGTGCCAGCAGGTGAAGACTTCCTTGTCCCAACAAGCTTTGGGGCACTGACTGCTTTTAATGAGACGGCTGCTGCCATTCTGTTTTTATTGTAATAGTTGGTAATGTTTTAATACATGTTATTTGTGTGTATAGTTTATCATTTTATCAATGTTTAATTTTTCAAATTATTGATGATATTGGCAGTTCTTATTTTTATCTGTAAGCATCCTTGAGTCCCCTCAGGGGGAAAAGGTTGCATATAAATAAATATATAATAATAGTTCTAAAGCTCATGATCAGCCCCATGCTCCCTCTGAAACTTAAAGTAGCTCTACTGGGGATACATTGTCCAGACTTATTTGCATAAAATCCTGGTAGACTCACATTGCTGAATGTTGTTTTTGTTGTGTGACACTAATATGCTGCTAGAAGCTGCCAAACTCAAAAACTCATTAGAGGAATTTGAAATGTGGCTCCCCCCCCCCAAATATATTTACGAAGTGTTCAGAGCATGTGTTAGAATTTACCCTTAAGCCTTTCTGTTGCTTAATTCTGCTGCTTCCATCTGCTATGTGGCATTTCTGATACAGTGGTACCTCGGGTTAAGTACTTAATTTGTTCCAGAGGTCCGTTCTTAACCTGAAACTGTTCTTAACCTGAAGCACCACTTTAGCTAATGGGGCCTCCTGCTGCTGCTGCTGCCGTGCCACTGGAGCCCAATTTCTGTTCTTATCCTGAAGCAAAGTTCTTAACCTGAAGCACTATTTCTGGGTTAGCAGAGTGTGTAACCTGAAGTGTATGTAACCTGAAGCGTATGTAACCTGAGGTACCACTGTACTCATTACAGGAGACCACTAGCTGCACTACTTACTGCCCTCGTTCACATGTCATGGTACAGGAAACTGGCTTACGATGACTACACAAACATGCAGCTTGCAGCTGCTTTCCTTTTTTCTGGCCCTTTTCCTTCTGTACCATGAGCCCAAGTTTGGACAACACACTAAGCCGAATGTTTGGCTTTCTGTGTTGTGTAAACCAGGAGGCTATGGAACAGAAAGCAAAAGTTTGGGCAGTTTCACACATCATATAATGAGATGTTATGGCTAACTTTAGCCATACATAATTATGTACTTAGCAGTTGTATGTTTCATGCTTTTCCATATGTGTGTGTGCATTATGTTTTCACATATTTATATGCAATATTTTGTTTTCTTAACAAGGTACTTTGTGAAGTTGCCCTTAATAGAATGCAAATGGGCAATAGTAACTCATTGAATACTATTAAAGTTTGTAAATCGATTTTCAAAGTAACAAAACTTTTTCTGTGTGTGTTTCTAAAAATTGAGGTTACGTAATAATTCATGGACGTTCACCTGGAATTGCTGTGTGCAGCTAAATGTTCCCGAAGGTTCAATGCCAGGAACTAGTTGTTACGGGAAAAAATCGTGGATTTGCAAGAAAAGAGAAGAGGGTAATGTGAAATACTACTACTGATTTATGTAAAACATTAGAAGACATACAATAAGATAGTTAAATTTTAAAAAGACTTCCATGTCAATTTCAGTATGGGCACCCTAATACACAAATTGTTGAAATTTAATTAAAACCAATATTTTGTGCATCAAAAGTACAACTCTTTTTTTTTTTTACCCAAATTGCTAGCCTAGTAAGTTAAGACCAGCTTTTCTTGTGGGATCTGAATTACTTGCATAATCAGATTTTACTTAGCAATATGAAAATTCTGAGAGAGTTTGAAATATTTATATCACCAAGCTTTTAAGAAGCTGATAATAATATAGAAGTTGCAATATAGTTGTGGGAGTTTGCATTAGCAACCAATAGTAGCATAAATTTAAATTTAAGGCAAAGTTGGCTAACTTTCTGTATTGTAGCATTGCTTGCTTGCTTGCTTTTTTGTTTTAAAAAATATTTATATACTGTATTGTTATTCATACAAAATATTAAAGTGGTTTACAATCACAGTACATTAAACCATACAGTTAAAACCATATAAAACATTAAAAAATACTCTTCCATTAACGATTATGGAAAGATATATTCTTAGTTGCCTGCATAGGCTTGATGGAATAGAAGAGTTTTAAGCAAGTTGAAACAGAAGGTGCCTGCCTACTTAATTAACTCTTTATAATCCCCATTTGTGGAGGGAGGTTTGGCTCGCGCCTTCATTATACAATTTGTATACATTATACAATTTGTATTTGTATACATTGTATTGAAATTGTATACATTATACAATTTCAGGGGCCAGGTGAAAACATGCCTCTTCAATCGGGCCTTTGGCTGATTGACATCCGATGCCATTTTTAATGTGTTTTTTTGTGGGGGGGAGTTAATGGTTTGTTGTTGTTTTTTCCCCACTATGTATTTTGTGGTTTATATATTGTAACTATGTTGTGAACTGCCCTGAGATCTGAGGGTGAAGGGTGGTATACAAATTTAATAAATCATCATCATCAGTGCCTGCAGCAGTTTTTGGGAGGTGCTGGGCAAGCTGTCCACCTTGGCAAATGATCCAAGGAGGCAGGCCTCTTTTTTGGCAGGAGATTAAATTGTCTGGCACATCTGCACCAATCCACCATTTCTCTGCATCTCAAGCCAGCATTCTCTTCAGGGCCTGGCTGGCCAGAGGAGCAACAGCACTGGAACAGTGAAGATGCACAGTGCACCTCCCTCCTTTCCCCCATCTGCCCTTTCCTCTGGGACAGGCAGACAGGCATGGGTCTGTTCCAACTTTCCCTGCCTTTTTCTCAAGGCTAGGCAGAGTAGAGCAGCACACGAAGCAGCCCTTGGTCACCGCTGGGGGGAGGTGAATGTCTCTGATTAGGTTTTCAGTGCAGCTAATCTGAGAAAAGATTTGTCATCTTCTGGATTCGGGGGGGGGGGTGTGACTAAGATCTATCTTCCAATTCCAGCTTTGTCAGAGGTTTATATCCTGGTTGCTCAGAAGGTCCTGAAGATTCTCAGAAATGTAGAGAGGAAGAGGCCTTGAGGTTCAGCAGTAGATCCACTTCCCCCTTTCCTTGCAGCTAGGGTAGCCAAGAAACAACATAGAAAAAGATGGGATTCTTCCAGCTCGTCTTTGGAGTTAGTGATAGCTCCTTCTCCTGCTATAGTTACCAAAAGTTTAAGAGGAAATGGAGATCTTATAAACTGAAGGTGCTGTGCAATTATCAGTCATGCATCAAGAGGGGCTCTCCTCATTTTCTGCAGGAACAATGCAAAGAAGTCTTAGTCTTTTATATTCCAACTCTCTCTCTAAGTTGCAAATGAGAATTGGCAGGATCAAACACTCAACCAACTGTATGGTCTTAACAGTTTTTTTAAAAAAATAAACTTTAAAGGTAATTATCCCAAAAACTCTGAACTATTTGTCTGAAATTTGGCAAGCTTGACTCATTTTGTAGGGTCTACCATGTTTCCAAATATCCTGTACCTGTGTTTCAATACAAGGATGGTATGGCCATTTTGGTTTCCCAGTGCAAATCAGTGGGATTTCCAAATATTTGTCTGCAGAATCCAGGGATTGATTCTGGATTGTCCCAGGTTGGGACCAGTCCAAATCATTGAATTGGGCCCCAGATGAGTGAGGCCACGAACAGCCCTAGTTTCAAGTGTTATTTGGGTTTATTGTGCTTTCTGTTGTAGGTAAGTGGGACTTTTCCTACATTGCCTTCTGTATTAAAGGGGGGAAATAACCCTTGCCAGATGCCTGGTATAATTCATGGCACTTTTATTTTTCCTTTTTACTCTGTTCATTCATTCATTTATTTTACTGGTATGCTGCCTTTCCACAAAAAACCATGCTCAAAGCGACACAACAAAGAAACAGGGATACATTTAAAACAAACACTACAAAAACAATTTCATAATAACATAGCAAAATAATGACATAGTAAACAACTCATAACAGCAAAAAAATACACACAATTTTTTCAATATTATAAATACAAGATTAAATAAACAACATGTAGCATCCAATTTCAAAAGTATCATGGGAACGTCACATTTTCATTAGTCCTAAAAACACCCCTCACATGATGTTGCTCATAGTCCCTTTCCTGCAGTGGTTTATAAGGCGGGCAAGGGATGGGATAGCTGGAAACACTCCTTACTTTATGTTACTCTCAGTCTCTCTCCAGCAGCTTCTTTTCATCTGTCTAGGCTTAATGTTTTATTGGCACAGAAGTCCTTCAAATGATGTACGTAAATTGCACGGCTATTTAGCCAAACTAATTTTGTTTGTGTTCTAGAAAGTACAGATTTCGTCGAGTTTGGTGGCTATTACCTGACTGGCATTGTCAACAACACTAAAGTAGTCACCCACATATCATTACATGATGCCTTTCTGCATTGTAGAGACAAAAGAAGTCTTTGCACTGGAGTTCAAAGGATAAGAGCTACGTACATAACACTGATTGCAAAGCGTCTTGTATTTGTCAGGGGATCATTTGCAAATCTCTATACAGCATATTTGAAAACCGGTATGTAACAGTATGCCACACTTGTGGAATCCTGTGACAGGGATTAATGAACCCATTATATAAATGAATCACACTTTTTATATTCATACTATAGTGGCTAGCTCAATGACCCCTGGGAAGCTCCCAAGCCCACCTCCATTATTGTCCCTAACCAACTGGTATTCTGGGTACACAGCCTCCATATTTGGAGGTTCCCAATTAGCTATCATGATTAATAGCTAGTGATAGAGCTATTGTTTTGAAATGATTACTGAGCACCCACTGAAGCTTCAAAAGATGCTTCAGTTTACACTTCTTCCAGACCAGGGATTCCCAAACTGTTGTCCATTGAATTGGTGGTGACTGCTCCACCAACTTATTCACATATTCTGTAGCATGTCTATACATTTGTGGTTGAAGGCAAGAGATAGGAAGCAGTCCAGGTTGCTGCACCTTGTTAACCCGAAAATCAGCCCTAACGAGGCTTTTAACTGTTCCTGAAGTAGGCAGTTTCCAAGCTTTGTCTAAACCTAAATGACAGACAAACCCTATCTCAGCTCTCACAGGTACTCAAGCCCAGACTGTCAGCTTCTAACTTTTAACATCCTCCTCCTGATTGGATGACACTCCATCCACCCCTAATTGGTTTCTGGGTCACCAGGAGGCTGGCCTAAAGTTTGTGTCACACAGTTGTTTTGTAAGACTGTTCAGTTTTTTTGCAGAGCAGCAAGGAGATGCTATTATGTAATTTTCACCATCCTGCTTTAAAAAAACAAAATAAAACATATTATGGTCATTTTAATATGCAATTATATTTGATCTTTGAAATCTCTTTTGGCAGCTTGCACACCAGGGTATTATGGTCCTGATTGTAGTATAAACTGCACCTGTAATGGCACTAAGAACTGCAATCCATTAACTGGAGAATGTGCAGAAAACGAGCAGTGTAACGAAGACTTCATAGGAAAAGATTGTGAAGAAGGTACACAATTTGCAGTCCTGTTGGTTGGGTGGCCCTCCCCTCCTCAGACTGATCTGGAGGGGAGAGAAAAAATGAGCTCATTGATCAAGGTGACAAAGCTTTTATGGAAGTAGCAGTGTAAAAGAATTAATCTGTTCTTATAATTATCACCTAATAACAATAGTGTCCTGTGAAAAATTGTGAAAGGATGTGCTACTTCCCTTGTTCTACTCTTTATTGACGAGCAGAGTAAGAATGGTGAAAGGGGATGTTACTGAGGAAGAATTAATAAGTCAGAAATTGTAGGACTCGGGTTTGTCTGGCAAATCTGCTGAGCAACAAATGAGACATTGCATGGGATTTCTATGACTAGGTATCCTCATGTCTTTGTGACCAATGAAGACCCTCATTTGTCCTACTTGTGACTCATGGTTGATCAGACCTTGAGTCTGGGTAGGATCATGCAGAAGGAGCCCCACAACATATCAAATAGTGAAATTCTAGTTATAAAGTTTTATTAAATCCAGTAAATTAAAAACCTTATCCTAAACTGCACTCAAATTTACAACTCACAAATAATCTAGTTGGCCAAACTAGGTGTAGTGAAGGTTTTGATGCCAGAGTCCTGGTAAATGCACATTTCTGCATCAGAGTTATCTGCTGCATTTTCCAGATTACTTTAAGCTCAAGGCTAGCTTCATACTGGTCAGCAGTTAGGGAGAGATAAGGAAGCAAGTTTTGTAATGTGCCTGCAAGAACTAACCAGAGCACGTCTGTGCATTTAGCGCTTCCATTTCCTTTTCCATGCCCTTGTCAGCATTCTGCTTAGAAAACATGGGCTGTTTTTCCATCTTCATGCACACTAATGCAATCTTCTGCTCTCTCATGGCTTTCTGGCCTGCTACCTATAGCAAGGATTGCCAAACTTTTTGGACCCAGTAGCACATTTGGAATTTTGAGAGAAAGTCATTAGCACCAGTCACAAAATGGCTGCCATAAGGTTGTAGCTTGACACAAAATTGGTATTGCTAATATTTCTACATAGCCAAGTTTGGTTGACCTGGGAGACCAGGGTTTAGATCCTCACTCACGAAGCTCATTGGGAGATATTGGGACAGTAACTGTCTTTCAGCCTAACTTATTTCACAGGATTGTGTGAGAGAGAACTATGTGTGTTACCTTGGAGGATATAACAACAACAACAACAACAACAATAGAATAATGACACCCTTTTGCTTCATAACTTTTTTCTAGGAAGACTATGTTCTTTTCTTTTTTTAATAAAAGCTCAGAATCTAGGACTTCTACCCAGGGTCTGGTGTCACAGTGAAGGCCTTTGTAGGTGCCTACAGATGCCGGTCTGGCAACGTCTGACTTGATCATGCCTACCCATTCAAACACTATTTTCAGTATCATGCATGTTAGTGAAGCATGGCATACAAGCATGTCAATCAGGTGCCAAAATGTGTCTCATGCACAAATGATTGACATTAATTGATTCCTACCTGCTTCTGTGGGATTTCAAATCATCCATCTAGCAAGAAGGGCTGATGTGATCTTTAGCAGATGAGTTCCTCAACATGAAGTTGGGACACGCGAAATGAATTGTTTTTCAGCAGTAGGTTTACTTCTGCATCTGGGTTATCAAGATATTGTTGCATTCATCAGGTGAAAGTTTTTATGCTGTAACCAGATAGTGATTTATGCTGACTTGGGGTGCTTTCACACTAGGTGTGTAGTGTGGAATTACCATGCCTCATTCAGTTTTTAAGGAGCATCCATATGATGAAGTCATCCCATATTTTTATTGTGTTTCTTCCTTTTTTCCCCCTTTGGACCACAAGAAGTTTTGACTCTTTTTTTTGAGAAAAATGAAAGAGCCATGCAATCTCTGCAGGTATAGATGTCTGATGCTACCCTTCTCTTTTTTTAGCCGGGTGTGTTTTGGCATGGGCAGTGAAGGGCTCACTTTCCTGATACATCACCACTCAGCATTCATTTATTATAACATATGTACTGGACACTATTTTATGACCCCAATTTATTTCTGGCATCAAGTGGGTAGTGGATTGAGTATCAGCCCTCTGCAAGCAGGCTTAATTGTTACAACACTTCTGACCTGGTGGTGGGTTGGGGGCAATGACTTGGAAATTATATTTGTTTAAAATGCTGCTGTTAATTTCTCAGGTGTGATTAATCTTAAGTGTCCAACAGATCCTGGATGGTGGTACTGGAAGGACAATTGTTATTACATAGAGACAGTGAAGCAATTCACTTGGGAAGGAGCAAAGGATTTCTGCAATGCTTATTATGAAACTGAACTTATACGACTGCCACTAAGCAAAGAGGAAAAGGTAAACTGACACAGTTCTGGAATGGCATAAATAATGAGAAATAAGAGTTTATTTATTTATACCCTGCCTTTTTATACCCTGTCAACTGAAAAACAGTACCTTCTCCTATTGGATACAGAAGTTAAACTTAACATGCATTTGGAGAGCAAGAGAATTGTCTGCTACTATTTCAGGCCTGACATAGGAGTCTGTATTCTGCTCTAGAGTGGGTGTCTGCTGATGTTAAATATCATATAATGCAACCAATTTTCCTATATCAAACCTATGATATATGTTAAAATATGAAGATAGGGAAGACAACGTTAGGGAAAACATGTAGACTTGTTTAGTCCTGGAGCATAAAGTAAGTAAGGGGCTATATCATTATTTGCCATTGCTCTGTCTTGACATAATTGGCAGTGTTACATTATAAAATCCTACCCCCCCCTTGCTGAATATTTTGAACATTCAAAAAGATCCGAACAATGTGTAGTAAGGAAAGGAACATATTGAAAAAATCTACATTGCATTGTTCATCTACTTGTTCAAGTTATATGTTCTTGCTTTAATTTTTGTACACCATTTAGAGATGCCATTTTATATATTAACTGATATAGAAATGGTCTAAATAAATAACAGATAAATAGTTTCAAACAATTCTTTTTTCAGGTAGGGCAGATTACAGAACTATGCTGTTGATGTTCAGTATGTCTATCAAATAAGTGTATTCTTAATCTGCAGATCTGGCTGCTGTCTATGATAAAGGATGCTATATGGACTGACTCAGCAGTGCCAAAACTCAAAGAAATGACTAACTCGTAAGAGAAACTACTGCTTTCATTAATGGTGTATTAGGCAGGTTTAGTTGTCTAGCTGATTATAAGAAATAAGCACCTGTTGGGATGTTCATCAGTCATCAGATTTTATTGGTCAACCAAATACATGTACAGGTTATAGCCAAGAACAAAACAAATAAAAACAGACAGGTCTTAAAAACATATTATAGCACATATTATCAAAACATTATAAAACACTTCACAAACTCAGGTGGGAAACTCAGGGCACGACAGGACTCCAGGGCTTTCCTGAGTTGAGAGGCTTTTAGCGCAAGCTTTACTGTGTTAAACATAACTAGTTTGTTTGAGCTAGACAGCAGGTATTTGATGTTATCGTTGCCTTCACTGCTTCCATATCCTGTCTGACCAATAGTTCCTGCAAATGCTCTTTAATAAACCTTCAGCTAGACTGCACATTAGATGTTAGGAGGGCTACTGGATAAAAACCAAATTTTTGAAGCAATATATTATTACAGCTTTCTTTCCAAGTAGCCTTAGAGGGCGATTGCATCTGCTCTGCCACACATAGCTTGACCAGCTCATTTACTGAATAATAGTCAGTAGAGCACGAGACTCTTAATCTCAGAGTTGTGGGTTTGAACTCCAAGTTGGGCAGAAGATTCCTGCATAGCAGGGGTTGGACTAGATGAACCTTGTGGTTTCTTCCAACTCTACAATTCTATGATTCTTATTTTAGATCAGAATGGAACATCCAGTGGTTTTGTTGTAGCAGCAACATTTGAAACAGACAGGTGAAGGCAGGACAGCAGGCAATGTTTTGAAATTTCAGACATGCTACTGACAGTATTTAGCAGCCACCTGTAACAGCATTTAGTAAATTGTCTACTAATTATTAAATGATCAAGAAATATGCCACTGAATTGCAGGGGGCATTTTTGGATACAGTGTTGTTACAGATTTAGAGTCCTCAGTTCTAATTTAAAGTTTTGCCATTCAAATTCAACATATGAATAGAAATTACAACATTTTAAATTTCATCATTTCAATTTTTTCTCTGATATTCATTTGTATAGCCTTGTTTTTAAACTTTATATTTTGCTATAATTACCTTGCCTATTATATACTATAATTTAAAATATTGGTGATTTTTTTTTTGCAGTGTCTAACCTTGCTTACCTTGGGTTGCATCCAGCTAAATCATTGTATGCGCAGAACAACTTCTGCAAGTGCAATGCAACCTCCCCTCCTTTTACTCCCCCATGTTCCCTATACCCTGCCCAAGAGGCTTGGGAGAGCTGCAGAGCTGGTTTTCTTGTGATCAGGTACATTCTGTTGTGCTTGCAGAAGTTATCCCACATGTGCAAGGGTTTATTTGGTATAACCTCTTGTGTGTTTGATTCTTAGTCAAGAAATGTATGGAAAAGCTTCTTCCACCTGCACACAAATGAGGAAGAACGGGGACCTTGAAGAAGTTCCGTGTTCGTTCTTTGCTATCTTGGCTTGTAAAAGAAGTGTAGGTAAGAGAAAATTCACAGCAGTTCCCAACTAGAAGCAGGGATGTTTGATGAACGTGACCTCTGTCACTTGCAGTAATGACTTAACATGATACACACTTCTCAGGCTGATAGGCAGATTGGAATTTAGTTATCCAATGCCTTTTTGCATGTACTGAATGTTCTGAAGCCATGGTGACCTGACTTAGCATTCTGTTTATAGAACCAGCTGCTTGTACGCTATGACCCAAGGGTCAGATGGGTGTCAAGATCAATTTGAAATGTGCCACCTGGGACAGTGCCCATTGCCAAGCACCCCAAGCTGGGTTGTCTGCATGCACAACATGCATCTACATCAGGGTGGTCCAGCACATGGCCCAGGGGTTACATGTGGCCCTTGAGGCTTTATTTGGTGGCCCTCGGCAACATATGACCCCCCCCCCCACATCCCTTGCACCACCTTCCCAAAGCCGGTAAGCAAGGCACTGGACTTTGGGATGAAGGCGTGAGGGCTCCTAGAGTCCTCCTTCCTGAAGCCTAGTTAGTGCTTCCCCAGCTTGGGGAAGGAGGTGGGAGGATTCTAGGACCCTGCCAGAGCCTATGGTCTCTTTCCCAATGTCTAGCACCTTGCTTGTCTGGCTTTGGGAAGGCAGCCTGCGGGTTCCATGTCTGAATACTCTTGTAGCCCACTTGGTATGAAACATTGGGTTGCCCTGTATTAAATCTATTAATTGTGTATTTAATTATATTTAATTATATATATACTCTTACAGGATCAGGTGCAGAGGAGCAGTATTGTACACAGACAGCGCCATAGTTCTGTTATTGATATCTCCACTTAAAAATATTAGGGAGTGGCTGATGGCTGAGACCTTCGAGACAGACAATAGTAGGATAGATAGATAAACATTCTGAGGTAGTATAAAGTAGCTTTCTATATTCCTATTAGTTCAGCAAAGCTACTTGTGCAGAATCAATTGTTACTTGCCCAGGTCTGTGGCTCACTGCAAGACTGGCTTACTGGCCTATATTTGGAGCTACCTCTGGCTGGTATCCCTGTACAAAATTCCCAGATGTTAGTCGGTTGTTAACTCCAAATGTTATAAATAGTAGTTTCAAGATGAATAATAATTCCAGAATTCAGTACAATATCTTCCTGCACAGCAGTAAATTGTTCAGAAAAAGGTAAAGTAAAGGGACCCCTGACCATTAGGTCCAGTCGTGACCGACTCTGGGGTTGCGGTGCTCATCTCGCTTTATTGGCCAAGGGAGCCGGTGTACAGCTTCCGGGTCATGTGGCCAGCATGACTAAGCCGCTTCTGGCGAACCAAAGCGGTGCACGGATACACCATTTACCTTCCCGACAGAGCAGTACCTATTTATCTACTTGCACTGTGTGCTTTCGAACTGCTAGGTTGGCAGGAGCTGGGACCGAGCAACGGGAGCTCACCCCGTTGCGGGGATTTGAACCACCGACCTTCTGATCGGCAAGTCCTAGGCTCTGTGGTTTAACCCACAACGCCACCCACATTCCTAATTGTTCCGAAAGCCATCTTCAAATGCAGCATTCGGACTTCGCTTGGTAGAAAAAAGGAATTAGGAAGCCAGCATATTATTAATTGGCAAGCCAGGTGGCTGTGTGTATAATAATGACACAAGTGAAGTCACAATGGTACAATATGATCAGGCAGATTATTCTAGGAAAATGCAAAGAAAAAAAAAAGAATTTTAAAATACCTTTCAGATGCCAAAATGTTCTGGCTATACCCTGGAAAGATGCTCATCTTGCCTATGGGGGACAAAATGTATATACAAAAGGAGCTTGCAATATCAGCCTGCCTTTTAGAAGAAAAATGCACTGGAATCAGCTTATGGAAAAGACAGTATGTACCAGTCAGTGGTAAAGAACTGATCTCAACTAACTCAAAGTCGGATGCTACATTCATGAAAACTGGTAACTGTCCACTTTAGAGTGTGGGGAAGGGTTATGGGAAGGAGTAGCAAAAAAAATGAGAAAAGGAAATTAGAAAGGTATGGAACACTGTTACTAATCATCACAGTAATGACCTATTTATGTACATGCTTCACAAAGTTAGCTGAAAGTCATATGTCTGCAGCCTGGTGCTGTGATGGTTTCATTATTGTCTGTGTTTTTAATGGACTTTTAAATATTAAATATTTAATGGACTTTTAAATCTGTTAGTGTTTAGCTACATTTAATTATTGTCTTTTCTATGTTTTTAGGTTTTTCTAGTTTGTCTGTGTAAGCCACCTTAAGTCCCAGACGAAGGCAGGATAAAAATAAATACAGGCAGCGGCCATTTCATGCAGGGGTTCCATTCCCAAGCACCGCAAGCATCAGGGGAGCACATATAAGCACGCCCCGCCCCTTTTCTGCATCCAAAAGGACCTGCACATTGGTAATCGTGCATCAATTGGATGCGCCTAAAATGGTTACCACCTGTGTAGCAATAACAATAATAATAAAATATAGCAGCTTTTTATAAAATAGCCTGTTCCCATCACATTCTAACATGAACAAGAAACAGAATCCAGGGCAAAGCTGTATAGATAGGGGGTTGGCATTGTTCACAGTGCTTCTCATTAAGGTAATTGGGATAAAGTAAGAAAGCTATAATATAAAGCAGAATCAAGAAGAGGCAAAACCTGCTTCTCGTTCAAACATTGGAATCATCAAGGGCACTGGGCAAGTTCAACCATTTACCGTATTTTTTGCTCTATAAGACTCACTTTTCCCCTCCTAAAAAGTAAGGGGAAATGTGTGTGCGTCTTATGGAGCGAATGCAGGCTGCGCAGCTATCCCAGAAGCCAGAAGAGCAAGAGGGATTGCTGCTTTCACTGCACAGCGATCCCTCTTGCTGTTCTGGCTTCTGCAATTCAGAATATTTTTTTTCTTGTTTTCCTCCTCCAAAAATTAGGTGCGTCTTGTGGTCTGGTGCGTCTTATAGAGCGAAAAATACGGTATCCCATGATGTCCTTGAGTATATGTATTTCGTATAAAATTTATACTGTATTATAAATGAATGGCTTTCATTTGTTCCTTTATGAAAAATTAATGTACTGCACATCCAGACAGTGTTAGCTAACTGGTGCTCAAAGGACATCTTCAAAGGAGGTTGGTGTAAATTGGCCCAAGTGGGTTGGGCTCGGGTTTAGGAATCCAGCCTGCCAGTTTGCTATATAAATTTAATCCACTTTAATTTCGCAAGCCTAAATTTCTGGTATGTGTTTGAATCCCTCTTGCGGAACACAGTCTGAAGGCGCCCAGTGTCTTTCACCATGACTGAACCCCTTGATTTTTTCCTGGCTTCCCGGCCTTAATTAATTACAGTGCTGTTAGAATAAACTTCATAGCCACCTGACACTTTTCATTTCCCTTTTTGAAAAAAAGACAAACCAGGATAAAAACTACACTTCAAGACTGTATACACTACTTTAACTCCCCTTTCCCGAATAAAAATGGGTACAACACTGGGTTATTTGGCAGGGCTAGCATAGCCTCATATAATTGCAGAGTTGGAAGGCATCCCAGGGGGCATCTAGTCCAACCCTCTACAATGCAGAAAATGCAGAAATGTCAACACGTCGCCTCCCTACATTTTCCCACTAATGTGTCCTTTCAGTGCAGTGATTTCCAGGTGCACAACAGGGACTTTCTCCCCTCTGTTCCCTTTCTCACAAACTGAATGAGCAGAACATTGCCTGCACATCTTGCTTCATACTTGAGGTTATACAAGGTCTAGAGACCTGCATGATAAAAGAATTAAAAACTTGGAATCACTAAACTTTGAATAAAACTTACCTGAAAACAAACTGGGAATCTGCAGAATATTTTTTTTTTGGGGGGGGGGACTGCTCCCACTTCCCATCCCCTATGGACACACACAGGAAGGAGTAAGTAGACCCTATTTATTCTGTGCCCTTCATCACTGATGGAGGAAGAGGAATGCGGGGGGAGTGCACCACCCCTGGCAGCGTGATCCCCAGGGTGCCATCGCGGGTGCCCCCTGCCCCCGCAGGTGCCGTGCCCTGCCCCTGGATGTGTGCCCCGCCCCTGCGGGCAGTGTGCCCCGCCCCCGGGACGTGTGCCAGCCCCGCCCCTGCCTGCTCTCTGCCCCCGGTGCTCCGCCACTGCTTCTCAGCACTCACGTGGATATTGTTTAACTTCATATGCCTACATGCCTTATTGTATGCGGACTTAGATAAAGATTACTATTTTTTGAAGGGGGTGGGACCATAAAGTACTGTTCTTATCTAAACATTAGTTCGTTATTTTACAATACATTTTCAGCTTGCAGAGAAGGACATTTTGGAGCCTTTTGTCAAGAAAGGTGCCCAGAATGTCCAGAAGATAAACCATGCAATAGATTAACAGGAAAGTGTGCTGGTGATGTGACCTGCTCAGAACATGATTTAAAGCTCTGTGAAATAAGTGAGTACTACAGTAGTGGGACAAAAGTGGTCTTATTAGCTTGAGGCTATTGATATATTCCATTTTTGTAATCGGTTCAATTTAATTTGTGGGATGATGGAACCAACGGTGTAGGTGGTTTTTCACCACGTGACAGCAGATAGGAGCAAAGAATTGTGGGAGGCAAGAAGCTAAGCGGCTCTGTCTATAGATGGGGACCCACTTTGTCTCAAAATAGCGAGGGGCAATGTGACCTTTTATTTATTGTACTGTTGCCTGCCTAGTGATAATTATGTAAGTGCATCATTTCCCCCCACTGTGTTCCTTCTTTTTGAAAAGATCTGAGAAGCCAGTTTTGTTACTACAGTTGGACATACTTCAATGGACAGTGTTATTACATTCCTTCATATGGGCAGATTAATCATAGTGATGCTGAATACATGTGCAGCCTTTTTAAAGGAGCCCGGCTTCTACATATGACTAGCAATGATGAAAAGGTCAGTGACTTAGGCATCAATCAGGTAGATAAAAAAGAGACACTGTCATTCTCTGATTTCTTAAATGGGTTTCTACTGCCTTTCATCTTATGGAAACTTGTTAGATTACATGGGGAGATAAAATAGTACAGGTTGCAATTCTGCCCTAGTAGGCCTTATTTCTGTTTAGGAGTGGGCTGAAAGTAGAGAAGTGTGAGAATAAACCTTTTTTTAAAAAAAATTGTGTGTGTAGACCTTGTTTGCACCTTTATATAGTACTTTGCTAATATTTTCTTTAAAACCATAAATTCAAAACAAGCTGCTGTTAATTTTATGTAGAACAAATAGGATAAACTTAGGAATGGCTCATTGCTGAGAAACAAAAGAACTGTGAGCTATGTTCTGGAAATTCTCGTGTTCAGATAATCATGCTAATCTATTGTAATTTATTTCCCGGTCTTCTTTTTAACTGGCCGAAAACGTCCTAGTTTGCGCAGTGCGACATGTATAAAGAAATTTGTAACTGAAATTTAACTTCAAAAGATGTTGGATATTTTCAGCTGTCATCAGATGTTCTTGTCTTCTGTCACTATTAATCCTTTGCAGGATTGGGTAGCTAAAGTGATCTCTAAAATATTCTGGGTTCACGTAGCTGGCCCAGCTTTCCAGCCAAAAATGTGGCTTTCACAGGAAGAAAAGCTAGAAGGCAGGTAAATTAAACAGCTCTCTTTTCACAAATTCCCAAATTTTGATTTACTAGAGAATAATTATGTCATAAGGCTGTGTGTGTGTATATATTACTTGTTGTTGGGAACCACATCATCCTGTAGTTTTGACATCATTCTGCAATCAAACAGCAGATTACTTTAACTTTTGGAATGTTCACCCATAAATTGTTCTATAGGAGGCTATGATACTGGTTTGTGCGTTCTGAGTGTTGATTGTAATAACAAGGAGGTCTTTAATAGGAACAGTTTTGAACTGGATAGCAGTTGGAGAGGGAAGGCTTAAATCTTCCCTCCCCAGTCATTGTACAGTGGTACCTCAGGTTACATACGCTTCAGGTTACCCAGAAATAGTGCTTCAGGTTAAGAACTTTGCTTCAGGATGAGAACAGAAATCATGCTCCGGCGGCGCGGCAGCAGCAGAAGGCCCCATTAGCTAAAGTGGTGCTTCAGGTTAAGAACAGTTTCAGGTTAAGTACAGACCTCCGGAACGAATTAAGTACTTAACCCGAGGTACCACTGTATTCCTGATGACAGTCTCTCCCACTTCCACAGCTGGTGATTAATTTCTTAAAACCCATTTTCATACATGTTGTAAACATCTGTTGTTAAGCCTGAGAAACCCATAGCCCTTTGCACTTATGGATCCTTTGCTGCTGCTGCATGTGAATACAAAAAAAGATAGCTTTTATGTTGGGACAGGGTGTTTGTTTGTTTGTTTTTTAATAGTACATGGCTCATGGGGAAACCCAGCCAGATGGGCAGGGTGTAAATAATAAAATTATTATTATTGTTGTTGTTATTATTATTATTATTTAACAAAATTATACTCCTGTGTTTTCTGTAAGATGATATTCAAGTGCATGATAAATAATTATATAAATACCTGTTTTACAATATTTTGCATATAATTACGGAAGCCTTGAAACAACCAACTCATGCAAAGGCAAAGACCAGTTTGTATCTAAAGTATTAGATTCAAGTATATGTTGGACCACTTAGTGTTCAAAATGCTAAATATTAGAGTATAACATTGGAATCAGACTATTCATGTGCACCTTCCCACCCACAATAGTTTACTATTGACCATCCTAAGCTGTTTATAGCATAAAGTATGTGTTGTTTGTCTAGGTTTGTTTAGATATATGTCTACTTCATGTTTCAGGATTCTTTTTGATGCCGAGCAGTTGTGTCCTCAGATGCAACCTGCTGTGGCTTTTTTGATATCAGCTCCTTGTTCAGGAAATGCTTCATGGATCTGTCAAGCCCCATTAGGTGAGTTTAATGTTTAGCAAGATATTGGGTGTTTAGGTAAAAATCACTAAGCTACTTTCAAGTTTCATTGGGAGTTCCTTTTCTACAACTGATACTGCCTGAGCCAGGGTAGCTATTTGAGTTTGCATTAGGGTGCTATGTCTATACAGGCAGAGGTCCATGGAGCAAAAATAAAAAGGGGGGGGGGTCCCAACACTGACATATAATAAATACATTTTTAAAATAGTGAAGTTTTCTACGGGCTTACCTCCTAATTAGCAGTGTCTTGGGCACCGGGGTCTGGCCATATTTTACAGTGTAGTGAGGGCTTAGCATCTTTTCTCTTTCCTTGTTTTCACAGCATCTGAGCCAGTGGATGATCCAGAAAAGTGGTGGATTCCAGTAGTGATATCCACTTTAGTTACCACTGCTGTGCTGGTAGTGACTGTGATTGTTACATTTAAATATGGGTTCTCTATTCAAAAAGAAGCAAAAGAAGCAAATGATGTGAAAACGCCATCATCTTAAATCAGATGCCAAGCTTACCGTTCCATGGTCATACAGTTCTTCATAGAAGAAAGAACAAGCACTAATGTATATTGTTGGCCACCTGAGAAGCAAACTCTGTGAACTCCTTTTGCCTTGTTCTTAAAATATTTTGAATTGTAGAGGTGGGTTTGACAGGTGAAATAGTAAGTGTAATAGGCAAAGAAGCAAAAAAGGAATTGAAAATTTGTTCAGTGTCTTAACAGACTTCAGAAAGTGTCCAGGAACATGAATAAAGTTGTATAATAGATGCTCCTTCAGTGATTCAGAAGAATGGCTGTCTGCTTCCAACACTGAGTTTCACAAAGCAGGAGTGTATTCAGTAAGCAAAGACTGGTTGAACATAACCCTTGTACTTTACTCCTTCAAGTGTGTGTTCCTGTTTGTTAGATTTTTAAATAAACTTGAAGGAAAATATGCTCGTATCCTGTAGTAGATTGCTTAAAGATAATGAACCTTAAAGCTTCTAGCTATCCATCATTGGTACTCCATTCACTTCATACCTTCATCAAAAGAATACTAATTCTGTAGGTTGTTTTTCAAACAACTATTACCCAAAAACTTTGGCATTATCCCTAGGATGTTTGCATAATGATGACGTGCTGTGCAACACTTAGTTTTGACTATACAAGAAAAAGGTAGGTTTAGGATTTAGAATAGATTATTATAATGATAATTAGGAGAGATGGGTGATTTTGAAAAACATTATTTTTTTGTTCTTGACTTGCAAGTTAGTTTTTAGGGAAACATTTTTATTTGCATATTCTGGGGAGATGTTGTAATCAGTGGGGGGGGGGAGAGAGGGGGTCAGTAAATGTAAATAAGTGAATATATATATTGAATTGATATCAACTGCTGTTTAAATTGCTGCTGTGGCATTGCATTTCTATTGAGGATCTGTTGTCACACAAAAGAAGAAACAGTAAATGTAATTCAAATTGCCTTTGAATGTTTGGTGGTTGTATTTTGGAACTTTAGGCATCCATACCTGAATGCCTTAGAATGAGTTTCAGTAACTGAAGCTAATCACATAAAAATTATTTGTAAAGAAAAACCAGGAAAATATCAACATCATACCAAACTGAAATTTGTAACACTTGGTACATAATAGTCAAAAGATTAAAAAAAATAAATACTGTATCTGTGTAGGTCAAAAAAATAGCAAAGTGGTGAACTACATTTTCCCAGACTCTTCTGCAGACTCAGAGTGGGGTTAGGGATTGGTGAAAAACTGCTACCAGTCAAAGTAGGCGGCACTGGGCTAGATGACTAGTGATCTAATGCAGTATAAAGTAGCTTCATAATGGCAGGCTGCTGGTGCTCCTTTTGTATGCCATGCTGCTTTATCCCCATTAGAGGGCAGCAAACATTTCCAGAAAAACAGCTGAACTTCTAAAACTTTGTTCTATGGCCTTTTAATATGCAAACTGCTTTGCGGTATTTACCTCACAACCACCATGTGAAATAACGGGTTACTGTTCCCATTTTATAGTTCACGCAACACATACATAGCCAAGCAAGCTTACTAACTTTGATTGTCAAGACAGAAGTTCAGTTTACTAATCACTGAATCACGCTGGCTATCACGAATTATTATTTTGCAATACAGTCTCAGCATGCAAGCTTGTTCCCAATTATTTGGGAGTAAGAGTTGTTGAACACAGTGGGACATATATCCAACTATAAACATGCATGTGATTAGGCTGCAAGGCTGGTACAGTGTCCAATCACCAGGCCAAAATAGATGTGATGCTAAATGTTTTGCGTTTGGGAATTTAAAAGTTGTTGTTGTTGTTAAAGTTAACAGCAACCACCAGGCATGGATTTTGTCAGCATTATAACTTGTGGGGAAAATTTTTTTCCACCCTTTTGTGCCTGTTGGAATGCAGCCTCAGTGGAATATCTGTGCCCTTGAAGCTGCTGCTACTTGGTGGAAGGAAGTCTCCCATTGGTAATATTAGCTTAGATGGGAGTGGGGGGGGCGATTTTTGTTAAAACAAAATAACTTCAAATGCTGCATTTAGTGCAGGGACAGATTTGGTAATATGGTGCCCTGAGTGAGGACAAAATTTGGTGCCCCTCCAGCAATACTTCTTATTTTTACAACAATTTCATTGTGGTACAGTTGCTTTTTACGGATCTCACATTATTGTTATTCTTGTTATTTGGCACCCATGTGTGGCGTAACTGTCCACACCACCCGAAATCTAGTGTCACATCTGGATTTAACACCAGTGCCTGAATTGTTTGGGGAGTGAGTCCAATAAGCTCACCTCTTTAGCCTTCTAAAAAGTATAGCACTGCAAAAAGTGCACACACACACACACCCCCCAGTTGTGAAAGAGGGAGCCAAGGCTGATTCAGTCTTTGCCTTCTCCACCTGTGGTAGCCACTATGAAAAATTGTCACTATTAAGGTGAGCTGATGGGAGAGAGAACAGACAATGCTAAATGTCATTACTGCTTACCACCATTACAATTTAACTGGAGGCTGGGAACTTGCCTAGAAGCATAGGGTTTGCCTCTCCTTTCATCCTCCACACTGACTTAAACTGGTAAAATTTAGCTCCACACTCTCTATGGCTTCTCTGCCCCAAGAAGCTTTCTGCATCTTTAGAAGAAGTGAGAATTGGCCCAGATGTGTGTGTTTTCCTCACCCTTAGTGCTGCATTGATGGCACAGGCAGTATGTGGGCAGAATTACCCCCTCTATGCAACTCCTAAAGGGAGCAAACTGGCTCAGATTGTGTTCTTGGTAATCTCCATGACACCTTAGCCCACAGTACACCAGCTTTCCTTCCCTGCCTACTTTACCAACACTTATGCCTTATTTTTGCTCTGAACATCTATGTAAAAAGTGCCATCCAAAAGATATCTTCTCTCACCTTATAAAAAATAAGAGGGGAGATATTTTTATTCTGTGGGATCCGTTTAACTACCCCCTCAAACAAAAGATGGTCATACTCCAGACATATAGTAAGACGCAGTAACTTGACCTGTGTTTCAAGTTGCATACGGAATCCATTCTATTTTCCTGTCTTTCCTTATAGAAACCTTTCATTCATAGCTTAGGGTTGTCACAGGCTGTGTAGATTTCCCTAAATTCTATCAGTTCCAATGTAACTAGGTTCTTTCTGTAAATGAGTGCCCTGAGGGAGAGAGTGAGGTGCTATGAGTAGAATTTCACTTTGCACAATGAATGCTTGGCTAGAGCTATTGTGAATATTAAGTTATAGGAAAGTAACTATTATCTTTTCCCAGTCTTTAAAACTGGGAGGATGGGTTTCTTATCCTTTCTTTCCCTTTTCATGATACCTACAAATACTAGTTAAAAATAACTATTTCTCTGTTATTGTTCTGCAAGGGAATGATTGAAATATAAAACCTATATCATAGCAGGTTTAAATTTTTTAAAGACACTTCACAAATCATTTTTGTTGCTTAATGGAATACCATCAATTTGCATGTAACTCTTTGATAAGGAAATTAAGTATCATCACTCGTGCTGTCAACCTCTCAATAATTTTTAATCAATTAATTATCTGGCTTTTAAGTGATGAAATAATTAACTGATTACATGTAAATAAATTTACATATTATGAAACCCTTCTTAGCTATCCGGCTTTTAACTGATGAATTGTTTGATTAAATCTACATAAATTTACATATTGTAACGCCTCAGTTAAAGTGTCTCTGAGGACCATGAAGGAAAAGTACACTTTCTCTTAAGTGTGTCAAAAGTTGCAATTTAATAGACATACAGTACTATACTGACTGCATCATTATATAGGTAGTCACTAGGTGGCACTGGACTTTACCTGGATGGAGGAATTCCTTAGGGAGACAATGAAGTTCTCCCCGGGCTTCCCAAGGGCCTTGCCCAATCCTATACGTTTACTCGGAAGTAAAACCCACTTACCAAGTGAGCATATGACTGCAGCTCAAAACCACCAGACTTAAAAGACACATTGATGTTGATTGTTGTAGCAAAACAGTCACCTTTATTTAAAAGTAGCTCTTGGTATAGAAATGAAAGTCTAAATGGTTTCACATACCTTATTTTTCAACCTGCTAGCTTTTGATTCAAGCTGGAGAACAAGCCACATTCCAGAGGTTACCCGCACTCGGGACATTGGGTGCAGGAGGAGAATGAATGCCTTTTTGTTACATGTCTGGACCAAGTACCCTTATCCCAGACTTTGGCTTGTTGCCAGCTCCATCAATAAATTGGTGGACAAGTGCTTTAGTAGCTGAATAACCACACCAATTAATGTTTAACTGCGCAGTTTAGAGGTAAAGCAGATGCGCAAAAGTAGCACTTCCAAGGACCACCATGCGCTTGATGCAAGGTTCCTGTGTCCTAAGCGGTCCTCAGATTGTACATTTCAGGAGCTCAGATGCTGACACGCCCTCTTCCAATTTGGAGAAGGGATTGCACGGTTTAAGGGAGTGGCTCTCCTCTCGCCTCTCAGAGAAACGTGAACAACTGATGGCTTATGCAGGCTTCATGTCATTGGTCCTGATGGTCCTGATTGGTCGCAGTACCTAGGCAGGCACGTCCTGAAGTTATTTTCAAGCCCGGGGGCAATTTCACGAACCATTAGCCCTACCTGTGCGCTTACAGGCCGTGCTGGATTCAGGCCAAAAGAGCTAGCTCGGTTCCTGGCCGGAACCGAAGCCACCGTGCATGGGACGCGAGAAGTGCTGCATGAGATGCATGGTTTTAATGCAGATATCTGGGGGCGGAGAGGAGATTCTCGCTCAATGGTCCTAAATCCCTTTGCCAATGAAACGCCAGTAACAGTCTTTGCAGCATCATTTGCATTCTTTTCATGCTTTCTCATTGGGATGCAGGGGGTTCCTGCCTAGAAAGAAAAAGGGGGGAAAGGGAGACTGTCCTCGCCCCCAAGCAACTACTTAAGGGATCTCTGGAAAGTGCTGATCTGCATAAAGCCTTTAAGCGACACGGTGTGTCAGGCGGACCCGGCCGGCGTGCTTTTGATTCGTCTGCAGTTGCAGAAACGCTGCCAATTCGATCACAGCGTTAACTACAGTTGCAGTGGCTGGCCGCTGCTTCTACCGTATCTCTCTCTCTCTCAAGATCCCCTCCTGCTTGCTCCTCTCCTTCCGACTTTTTTTTTATTTCCTGTCCTCTGCGCGCGTTTATGTGCGTCTTTGCAACCGTTGCTGTTGTCTGGTTTGTTTCACCCCCCTTGTGACTACCGCAGGCTCCTCCTGCAATCTGCAAGAGGGGAAACTTCCCTGCAATAGCGGCTCGGGCTCTTCTCCCAAGTGTCCTTGCCTCCAGCCGAGATCCTGCAAAAAGGAACCTGGGCAGGCAAAAGCCACCCACAAAGTGTCAACCCGCACCAGCGCACTCACCTCTCCCGGTTCCTCTTGCTCTGCAGCTTCAGGTTGTTGCTGTTGATGCTGGCTTCCGTTCTCTGGTCTTTCTGCCCTCCCTAAAACAAGGTAAGAAAGGTAGCTTTTGTTTTCGTTTCACCCTCTAAGGTTTCCAACCAGGAAGTAGCGCTCTCTCTCGCTTATCGATGCCCCTCTGGTTTTGGGCATTCTTTTATAAAGATGCTGGCTTGTAGAGAAGTTAACTTTCCGCCCCCCGCTCATGGTTAGTAACTTTGAATGTTTACATATCCCTAGCGAAGACTCCAATTGCAGTTGCCAGTAGCAGGACAAGCGCTTGCAGCTTGAATAGTGCTAGGTGTGTGTGCCCTGAAAGAATAATTATGGGTCAAGCTAACTGAATACTTTTAACTGAAGTCCTGTGCGCATTTGCATCAGAACCAAGTTGGGGGTCAGAAAACTGTGGAACAGTATGGGTTGAAATTCAAGGGTTTCAGTGGGTCAAACCTAAAAGGGACTCAGCTAGATTGGTAAATAAAAAGTGATTTATATACGTTGTATATGCGATAGAACGGTGTGCCACCAGATGGCGCTGTGAAGCCCCCCTTTTCTCTACCTGTTTTCCCTGTTTAAATTGACAACACTTTTAACTGAAACGCTCCTTTGATGTGTCTAGCTAGTTCCAGCCTCAGTATAAGAGGTTTAGAGACAAAAGGTTGTTTTTTTTTAATGACCAAGTTTCTTCCTAAACCACAGTATTTTATATTTGCATCTCGCCAACCTTGTAAAGTATTAAAAAACTGTAGAACTATAATTCATTTTCTTCGAAATAACTATTTAATTCTCACAAATCCAACAGCTTTAGCATAAAGCCATAATTTTTATTTCATGGTTTTCATTTTCAGCAGCTGAATAACTTTTTTTTTTAAAGAGCCAAGTACTGTTATGGTTTTACTTTGACATCTTTGCATGCATGGGGTCTCAGCAAGGAAGTGCTATGCTAATTAAATCAATAGTTTTGATTTACCCCCATACTAAGTTCCCTTCTGTCCCCCCTTTCTTTCCTCCAGTTATTAGTCTGTTTACTGTTCCGTTAATGGAACCATGAATATTGTGATCAATAAAGGGATAACATCAGAGCATTAAAAAGCTGGAACCCTGAGGAGATGTGCAGTGACCGATTAATAAAGTTCAGCAATGTTTTGAATTGTCGAAAAGGCCATAGCAAAGTATGCAAGGGCTTATGGATTCCTGTCTCTCAATTATCTAAGCCATTAAAATGTATATTTGTGACGCATAAAAAATTAGTATATGTGCTCTCCAAAGCTAATCATACCCAGAGGAGACCCATTGAAATCAGTGTTCTTAAGATACCTAAGCTTTTTAATTTCACTAGGTCTACTCTGGATACAATTTAGTTGGAGATCACCTTATGAGATGTTCAAAACTCTGCCACTTAGCCATGAAATCTTGGTATTTTTTTCACCTATCCTTAAAAAACAACTGCTTGCGTGAATAGATGTAGAAACACTTTGTTCAACACATGGTCATTTTGATTTCTTCTGGTGATTATGTGGAGGGTTCTTTATTTTGATTATAATTTGTATAATAGGGCTAAAAAACTTTAAGAAGATAGCAGTTATTTAAAAGATTTAGGCAGGTTCCTGTACCCACTTAACCTTGAACTCAGTGGGACTTACTTCTGAGTAAGGCTCCGTTAGGCTGCAATTCTAAATATACTTATAGGACGCAAACTCTATTGAACACAGTGGGACTTACATCTAAGAAAACATATTTAGGATTAAACAACGTAAATTGGGAACCTGGTGAGAAAAAACAAACAAACTGGGGTGATAAGTAATAGAAGGTTTTAATAACAACATGCACATCAGAGTCACTAAGTATCCTTGAAACTATTGAAGCTTGGCAAATGAAAAAGCCCCCAAACAACCCACAATTTTGAAAGGCGAGGCCTGAATCCCTTCCGAGATGTCTGTGTGTCAGTGGGTACCAGGAAGGACATCAATAAGGCTTGTATGTTTCTATTTAACAAGTGCACATAAATGATATGGCAACTGACTTTTATAGCTACTTATGATGAAACATAATTTTAGCATCCTGTTTTATGGATGATATCACCGCATAATGTCATGCATGCTGTGTTTTTCCTCTCTTTCTCTTCAGGTCAGGAGAAACACTAATCTTGACTGTAGCATTTTTCACTGCAATGGGGGAAGCATTCTCCCAATTCTTCCTTCTCTGTGAGCAAGATTCTTGTTGTTTCAAAATAGATTACTTTTTTGTATTATTTTGTATTATTTTTGCTTATTTATTTAATTTATATACCACCTGATACCCGGAGGTCTCAGGGCGGTTCTTGGCTTTGTCCAAGGTATTTGTTTCTTAGCTATCTGTAAGAAGAAAAGAATAGTAGAAGGAAATATGGTTCTTAAATCAGACAATTAACTAATTATTGGGCTAGGTCATTTTTAGCCGTTTCACTAAAACAAGCTTTATTGGGAAGGACCATATGTCAGTGGTGAGGCACCTGCTCTGCATGTGCAAGGTCCTATGTTCAATTCCTGGCATCTCCAGGTAGGGCTGGGACCATCCACTGCCTGAAGCCCTGGAGCACTGCTTCCAGTCAGTGTGGGCAATACTGGACTAGGTGGACAAAGGTTCTGATTTTGGAATAAGGCAGGTTGCTGTTTTCCTAGGTCAGGTGCATTTCTAGTACAGGTTATGGCAATCTGAACTTCATAAGGACTTTTCTGAGATTTGTAACATGCTTTGGAGAGAGGACTCACTAGTGACCGAGCAGAAGCTGCCTTAGATCAGGTCAAAATGTTTATCCATCTAGCTCTGTATTGCCTACCCTGACTGTCAGCTGCTATCCAGAGTCTTGGGAGAGATCTTTCCCATCGCGTTCCACCTGACCTTTTTAACTGGAGGAGCTGGAAACTTCTGCACTCCTGCTCTAGCACTGAACTAGGGTGCCTCTCCTAAGTGAGGGAAGTTCTGCTTTTTTCCTGAGCGCCTTCAGCCAAGTCTCAGCTCTGCACTTTGCACGTTTGGGCCCTGTGAAAAGGTTGTGATGATGGCAGCACTTTTGTTTTACTACTAGATCAATAGTGAGAGCATGCTTTATGCGAAAATAATCCTTACTCCCAACAAAGTGGGGTTTAAAAATATTAGAGCAGTCTATGTTTCATTCTCAGTTCACACCCCCTGTTCTCTTCTACTGCTGAGTGCATTTTTGCATGTGTGAACTGGATGGATACAAGCAGCAACCGAAAAAAATTGTGCTGTTAATGGTCATGCATATGTCTCTGGATGCCACATCTATGACTCTTCATTTAATATGTGCCAGAGGTTGGTCAGCCTGAGGTGTGGATGAATAATCCAGGGACACTTAATGGTTTGACTTTGTAAAGTTAGGTAGGTGTGGGCCTGTTCTGTGCCTGGGTGAACAGTCACTGAAACCAAGAAAAGTTGCTTTGAGCCTACTAAAGGAAGAGTTGGCTATTAATAGCAATATATGTGAAAATGTGGCCTTTCTTCATGACTATCCTGATTCACTTATTGCATGTCCATGCTATGACTTACCAGGACAACTGCTTTGAACTTCCCTCTTATTTACTACTATGCTATGCTAAGACAGGGTTTGGCTAAGTCCTTCTTCCCAAATATGGTTCATGGTTAAGCTCTCTCTACACTAACCGTGAGCTGTAGCCAAGGTTTGTTCTTGGCTATAGCTTGTGGTTAGCAAGGAGAGAGCTGAACCCCAAGCCTAAGGGCTGCACAGAAGCAAAACTGGTTAGGAGCAAAGTGGTTGCAAGCCCCTTCAGGATCCCACACCTTTGTGCACCCCCAGTAAGCCATAGTTCGGCTTCTTGTGCCGTGCAAACCAGACCATTGTCGGCACTACTTAATGCATCAAAAGGACATAACATTGTTTGACTCCCAAGCCAAAATGTGAGCCTTATAAAAATATGTGTGATCTTGAGGTTTTCCCCTCTGAAAAAAAGTCATTCAGCAAGTTTTATCTTTCTGATACCCCTCTTCACAAGCTTCTTCCTTCCCAAGCTCTTTGTACCCCCATAAGTCCAAAGATGCTCCTTGATGCAACATTGCTTCAGAGTTTCACTCACACAGAGACTAAGGAGCGTAGCAGCATCTTAAATGGGATTTCTTGAGGATATGTAAGACTGACTGGTTGGTACCTTTTGGGGGTGCTTATAAAAAATTGTGGCAGCAGATCAGGCATCAGTGGTGCTGAGGTGTAATTATGTGCAGGATTGTGGCCTGTGTATCTGAGTTGTGAGTCTAGGTGTGTATTTAATGGTTTCTCTGGTGTTCTTGAATCAAGCCACCTGGCAGCAAGTTTTCTTTAAACCTGTTTGGATTAAAGCTGGTTTAGGTAGTAGGAGAGCATGATAGAATCATAGAACTGTAGAGCTGGAAGGGATCCCCCAAGGGTCATCTAGTCTGTCCCCTGCAATGCAGGAATCTCAACTAAAGCATCCCTGAGTGATGGCCACCCAAACCTCTGTTCAAAAACTTCCAAGGAAGGAGAGTTCACCACCTCTCGAAGGGAGTCCACTCCACTGTTGAACAGCTCTTACCATCAGGAAGTTCTTCCTAATGTTTAGTCAGAATCTCCTTTCTTTTAATTTGGATCCATTGGCTTGGGTCTTACGCTGTGTAGCAGCAGAATACAGGCTTGGTCCCTCTTCCATGTGAGAGCCTGAAACCGAAATGTATATGAAAGACCAGAAGAGAGGAGGGTGACCACAGCTTGATCAGTGTCAGAAGTTGAAATTTTAGCATTTATTTATAAATAATAGTGTGTGAAATTATGTACAGAGTGGATAAAAGCATAAAAACGTCACAACAAGACCAAATAAGGAGCCAAAGGACAAAAATAAAACAAAAACCAACTTAAAAGTAGAATCCGTAAAATAGTACAGCCAGCGGCAATAAAACAATGTCTGCCTGATTTTATTGAATTATTAAAAAACACAGGTGTTTTTTGTGGGGCAAGAACACAACTTTTGTTTCCCTTTTTGGTTGCACAGAACTCTTCAGCAGAGTGGTACCAATTTGTCAGCCACTTAGGGCTAAACAAGTGACCATGTGACAAACACATGCAGCACTTTAAAAAAACCATAAAAGGCAGAATATCTGAAGACTATTCTAAAGCTGTTGTATAGCAAACAGAAGAAAGTTGAGTTGAAGCGAATATTTGGTCCTGGGCAACCTTCCACCTTGCATGCCAATTCTTAAACCTTAATATTTCCAGAATTCTGAAAAGTCTCCTCAAGCTACATTACCTGATTAGGTTTCATATTGCTACTATAACAGGGAAAAGAATTTCTTAAGCCGTATTTTCAGCCAATCTGCTTGACTCTCCTTCTGTTTTCTTTCCCATTTCCTTCTGATATGCTTAAAACTCTTTCATTACCCCCTCTCTAACTCTGTAATGGTTTTCAGCCAACCAAAGGGAGCCATTCTCTGCAAAGTCTTAACCACTTAAGGAAGTGACCTAGCAATTTTCATCCAAGCCCAAATCCTTAAGAATTTCACCTGGACTCTCCAACCATAAGACAATTTTGCTTGCTTCAACTTCCTGAGTATTTAATTACCCCTCTGATTTATTTTGAAATGATGGGAACTTTGCCGAGCTCTTACAACAACAGAAACAGCTTGGCTAACATGTGCATCAATTATTTTCTGAATCAGTGCCACCATCTGAAAGATGTTGAGAGGATTTGGGGGGCCCTGAGCAAAAAGTTGAGTCTGTCCATTGTCACGAAATATGTCTGGTACAGAACTAAGGTATGATTAAATAACCAGTGCACTTTTGACGCAGGCCTTTGTGATAATGTCCTTTGCAGAAGAGCCATGGCTCAGCTGAAGAACATCTGCCTTGCAAGCAGAAGGCCCAGATTCAATCTCTAGCATCTCCAAGCAGGGCTGGAAGAGACACCTGTCTAAAATCTTGGAGAGCCACTGTCAGTGTAGAAAAACTGAGCTAGAGGGACCAGTGTTCTGTATGTGGCAGCTTCCTGTGCCCTCGTCCTTCCTTGCCACCTAACCTCCAGTCCTGTGAGAGCCAGCCCAGGAGGCTGGTGATATGTCCTGCTTTACAGAGGTCAGCCCTGTATTTGAAGGGCTGTCTGGTCCAAGTACAGTTTGAAGTGAGATAATCTGAAGAAAGGAAAGCGGGAACCTTAAAGTAGCCCACCGATAGTACCCAGATAGCAAACTTAAGAGGCCTGTAGCCCCCTGGGCCCCTGGTCACTGTCTCCCCCACAATGGTGAGATGTACTGTTTTTCTAGTTAAATGATAGTAATTATTTATATATCTTCACATATAAATTAACAAATGGAAACACACACCCTCTTTGGTTTTCTGGGAGTTGAGGAGGTGGTGTGTTTCCTGATTTGGGGGGATTTGTAAGTGGCTGCGCTACAGCTCTGTTACGCTGCTGGGTGAAATAACCTGTTTTCGGTGGCACCGTGGGTTGTGGGGGATAGATAAAGGTAGGAATCTGAATCTGAATGGTACGTCAAGACTTAAAAATGTTGGCTCTAGCAGAGAACTGCCACATCTGGACCTCAATGAGGCAACTCATTGAGTATAAGAAGAGTGCTGCTGGATCAAACAGACAAAAGAGCAATCTAGTCCAGGATCCTGTTCTTACAGTGACCAATCAGATGTCCATGGGAAACCTGAGATCACGACATGAGCACATTAGCATTCTCTCCACTTGTGATGTGGTACACAGAGGCAAGCTGTGCTCAGTAGACTCAGAGCATAGCCATCTTGGCTACTAACCATTGAAAGCTTTGTCCTCCATGAATTTGTCTAGTCCTCCTAGAGCTGTCCAAGGTTGATGAGCATCACTTCTTGTGGAAAGAAATCCCATAGTTTAAAGAAGCTGTAGTTGGCATCATCCTCCAACATTCAGCTTCACTGGCTGGCCCTGGGTTCTAGTATTATGACACAGGGGGAGAATGTCTTTGACCACACCATTTGCATCTTAAACACCTCTAGCAAGCCTCTCCTTAACTCTTACTCACCTTTTCTCTAAACTAAAAAACCTCAAATGCTGTAAGCATTCCTCATAGGAGAGCTGCTCCAGCCCTTTCATGGTTTTGATTGCCCTTTCTTGAACCTTTTCTTGCCTCCAAGGTGGGTAAGCACTTCTTTTCAGCCTGTTAAACCCGATGGGGCCGGAGTAACATTTTCTGCATTGCTTGCATTTACGTGTGCCAGGTTCAGACCTTATTAATTATGTTTACACATAAATGCTTGGAGTTCGGTCCCTGCTTCCGGGTTGCGTATCAGACAGTCCTGCAGCCAGCAGACTGCGGAAGAGACAATGAATCAAGGCACCGTAATGAAAAATATCTAGCCTGATTTATGCGTTCATTGTACTTAACCACCTCATAAAGTAGCTTCCAGGTGTTTTTTAAAAAAAGAGGAGAGAGGTGAATACAGACGCTTTCTGGTAACTGGTTTTATATACATGGTGGGGGCTCTCTGGTTTTGTGTTGTTGAAGTTTTATTGAAATAGAATGAGGACTATAAAACCAAGATAAAAATGGTTTCATGGGAGCAGTGCAGGGATCATGATTATAAACTGAGTCAGTAATCATGACAGCCAAATTTCTTACTTTTCCACAGATAGAGAGGTTTGTGCTTACACGCTGGAGGAATAAGAGATCAAATATATACATGGTTCTGTGTTCCTCCCTGGGGAGTTTCAGGGAATACAGTAAGAAATTTTAATATGCTTCCTTTCAAATGAGAGCAGCAAAGGTGAAGTGGCACACCCACTGTTTCTCATGTTTAGTCTGAAGCAGAATTAAGATTTTCATAAGCAAGTGGAATTTATATCAGCTTGGCTGTTCTGCATAGAAAGCAAGATGACAGCCACACTAGTAGAATTATGCTAAGAGGTAGAGGTGATCTTGTTGAGGTAGTCAGAGAAAAGTCAATAGGTCTACTCCTAGGAGAGAGAAAAATCTGTCAGCACCAGTGCCCTTCTGTGTCCTTTTTAAGGGCCTCTCCCCCTTCCATTTATTTTTTATTAACACTCCTGTCAAAATGTGACAAATTTGTGTGGTTCATACAGTTTTTCAATTTTGATGTCAGCTGTGTCCCCCCCCCCCTTCCTTTCTGTTTTTCCCTCCCCACCAGGGTCCACCGGCAGGAAGATCTACAGATCTGCCAACTCTGAGTGAGTTAATAACTCGCTCTTAGCACTTTGAATTTAAAGGATGATGTAAGTGAGGAGCTTCCAGCCAAATCCAAAATGGGCGCAAACACCTCCAGCAAGTCACCACCGTTTGACGAGAACGAAGACGGTAAGAACACTGTGTGGTGTTTGAAATAGCTTTGTTCAGTAAGACACTGGGAGAGAGAGGTGCCTGAGAAATCCTACATTGCAGCGCCTTTTAAAGCACTGCCTCTCCGTCACGGGCCAGGCAGCACAGATATCTCTTCAATTTGTGTCATTGTTGTTAATCCCCCTTTGGGGAACTAAATGAATATCTGGTTTGGGTGGTAATTTAGTTTGCAGCATGAAGCTCTTTTGGACTTTAAAATGGTAAAATATCATTATTTAAGAGGAGCAAAATTCAAAAGAACTTGGGTAGTATTTCAGAGTCATTCCAAGGACTCGAAACATTATGCCTATTTTCAGGTGCTTTCTCCCCAACCCCCCCCACCTCCACCACGGATGGCTCCATTAGTCCTTAAGGAGGTGGAAAAATATGTCGCAGGGGTGAAACGGGGCTTTTGGTCTAATCACTGTTCTGCCCTCTCCCTTTAGCATTTTCCATCCAGAGCAAGGGCCTTTTCAGTAGTGGTGCCCATCTTGTGGAATGACCTCCCATCAGATTGCAAAGGAATAAACATTATATAGACATTTGAAGGCAGCCGTGTATTGGGAAGCTTTTAATGTGTGATGTTCTGTTGTGTTTTTGTATATTCTGTTGTAAGCCACCCAGAGTGGCTGGGACAACCCAGACAGATGGGTGGGGTACAAAAAACATTTTTTTGTTGCTGTTAAATTGATGCCAGAGCTATCACAAGGCAAACTCAACCCTATGACACTCACTCCTGCAACACCTCCTTATTCCAGGGTTTTTTCACTTTTGCATGCCTTGTATATATTTTGGAATTATAAAGATATATTTATACAGTGGTACCTTGGGTTACATACGCTTCAGGTTACAGATGCTTCAGGTTACAGACTCCGCTAACCCAGAAATAGTACCTCGGGTTAAGAACTTTGCTTCAGGATGAGAACAGAAATAATGCACCGGCAGCGGAGTGGCAGCAGGAGGCCCCATTAGCTAAAGTGGTGCTTCAGGTTAAGAACAGATTCAGGTTAAGAACGGACCTCCGGAACAAATTAAGTACTTAACCCGAGGTACCACAGTAATCTTATACAGTGGGGTTGCAGAACTTTGTTGTTGTTTTTCCTTGTGCCAGACGTCTGGGACCTGAACAGTTCCTGCCCCTTGGAAAAAAGAGGCTTTTAAACTGTCTCATTTGAGCAATGCTCTTTTTCAGTACAAGTTCTGGCGCTACAAGACCCCTCCTTCTGCCAACAGCTTTGGAGCCGGTCACTCTTCACAACAAAGTCACAGCTGACACAGCAGGTTTTCCCTCCGTCTGATTTAAAGGGGAGCGATTCTTAGGAGGGAGTCTGCACACCCCAGGCAAGCTGTGCTCACCTAAGAGGCCCGAGTGCAGCTCGCACAGGCACTTTTGTAGCAACTCACGAAATGAGATGCAGCTGAAAGGTCAGGGCAATGAACTAGATCCACTTTGGCGCAATGTTCTGCAAAGTAGCACGTATCATGCTCTCCTATACTTCGGTTCAGGGTTTTGCATCCTGCAGGGCCCCCATGTAGCTGAGGCTCTGTTCCAAAACTTGCTCCCTCACTGCACTGGATAATTGGGCTGCCTTTAGGCCAAAGCCTCCCTCGTGCCTCTGGTCAGTTCATGTCCTCATGGAATCCCAGGACTTAATCTGAGTTGGAGTTCACCACAGATTAGAGCCAGTTCTTATCTTGAGGGTTCAGCCCTGGAACATGTGAGGTAATAACTGAGTGCCTTTAACCATGCTCAGATTGGTTTTGCTACACGGCCAACACGCATACGTCTGGTATTGAGGAAAAGTTATTCTAAGGAAGCCCTGGCATCTTTGGTTTGAGAAATTAACCACGGATGGAATTGTTTCATAATGTCATTTTGTGATCATTGAATGCAAGGTTGGAGTTGCCTGTGATGCCCGAGGCATTTGAGGATTAAACACATACATACACACACACACACACACACACACACACACACGCAGGGAACCGAGGGCTGCATCACAAAATGGGAAATGGTATTGGTATGACTTTGGCGTAGGAAGCTCTGTGTGCCTCTGTGCGTGCATTGTCATATGTGATTAATGCCAAGCATGTGTTTTGCTGGGCACCCTTCATGCCAGAAAGCCCTGACTGGTGCTCAGCACCTACACTGTGTGCACAGGGCAAAATACACACATCAACATTTATGAAGGCACATGCTAATTTGGAAGTAATATCTGTGTTTGAAATGTGTCACAGGTAAAGATACTAATTTTATGGTGTCTTGCCTGGCTCAAGAGTGTGTATACTGTATATACGTATAATGTATGGAGTGAAGCAGAAGAGCAAGGAAAGTGTAGATCAAAGGACCCATCTTCTCTAGCCAGGAAAAAAGAAGCTAAAGTCCTTCTTATGGTGCCTGCAGTGCACTTAAATGCTGTTCCTTCTGAAAGTACAGCAATTTGTTCCAGTAGTGTATTCTTCTCTAATCTCCCAAATCATTTTGTTCTGATTCTGTAATAATCACTGCAGCCAATTTCCTCTCCATGAACCTAAGACCAAATTTCACTCATTTTTTTAAAAAAATTCTGATCCTCAGTGCACTCTGCAAGCATGGATGTTTCAAGCATGCAGCTGCTGGCACAAATTATTTGATGATTAGGTTGATTGTGTACTTAGGAAATTTATGGTGATGCCCTCTGAATGTCATAATTTCCATTACTGCATGCCGTACTGCTGGACCCTGTGTTAAATGCTGAGTAAGTGCGTGGACAACAATTCCCTCCATATTTGGCTAGAGTGACTGTGGGCTTTGTTTCAAAATTAATAGTGCTATTGTTTGGGTTTTTTGGTTTTGTGTATGCATGCATTAAAGTAATTGAAAACTATGATGGGGCAATGCCACCCTGAAATTATCCTGGGAACTGCAAATTATATTCTTGTGCATGCAAGCATTTTGTATTGGCATCTGTTGTAAAGCAGTCTCTGGTGCAGTCTCAGCAGTATTGATAGATGTTTTTGTTTTGCACTTTTCTGAGAGTGGGAAACCTGAGGAGGAAATTCTGTAGTCTTTATGGTACACCCTCTCCGTCTTAGTCAGATATGGTACCCATAGACTTATAGGGTGTCTGTGTGCATAAACACTAGTAACTGAAGAGTTTGAGAAACACAGGCATACTGAAAAAATGTGGGAAGAATCCACATTAGAAACAGTTGAAAGTGGTTTGATTGGGGCATCGGCACCACTTCTCATGGTACACAAATATTTATTTTATACTGGTCAATATGTTGTGCAGGGATTTAGGGGATCTTAGCTGATTGGTAGTGCATCTGCCTTGCATGCAGCAGGTCCCATTTTCAATTCCCAGCATCTCACGTAGGAAGATGTCCCCCTGCCTGAAACCCTGGAGAGCCATTGTCACTCAGAGAAGACAATATTGAGTTAGATGGACCAATAGTCTTGACTTCTTATAAGGCAGCTGCGTATGTTCTGGCAAAGGAAAGATTCAAGAAAAACCCTGCACAGCCTTTCTAAAAGAGGCAGAAGTGGGATGAGCAGGCACACCGTGAGCAGGTATTCCTCCATTCATGCTGCTTTAAGCTCTGTGGAAAAGAGGCTCCAGAGTGTTAGGATTGGTGGACTGGAGGCAAGCAAATGCTTCAACCAGCAGTCAAGCAAGGATAGGCAGTCTTCAGTGTCACTCAGACTCAGGAAACCAGACCAGAGCAGATAACATTACAGAGCCTTATCGGGACACTGTAGATCTTTGTTTCACTTGAATCTCACTGGGTTGAAAGCTGCTGTACCACCCTATAGATTAGCTTAGCTTTGTTTGTAGTATTTATATACCACTTCATATACCCAGAGTTGGTATATACTGGCAATAGTAAAATGCAAAATACATTTTTAAAAATGAGCAAAACAATACCAATATAAAATATCATAGAATCATAGAGTTGGAAGGGACCCTGAGGATCATCTAGTCCAACCCCCAGCAAAGCAGGAATATGGACCCATATGGGGATCAAACCCATGACCTTGATGATAATAGCACCACACTCTAACCAACTGCATGTTCATCCAAAGAAAAAGCTGTATCATACAGACAGTATGAACCCTAGTAGACACCCAAAGGCCAGCCATCAATGCTCTCCAAATGCCTGCATGCGATGGTGCTGCAATGCAGCAGAGATCAGACCAGGAGTTCCTTCCACCTCCAAATTGCCACTATGGTGCAGGGTTAAGGTGCTTGGGCTTTGCTGCTGCAGCCCCCTGGTTAAGGTTCCTTCCACAGTGTGCTAGTCCTTTGATGGTGACAAACTTTTGCTGATAAATCTGCCAACTGCAGGGCTTCTCAAGTCTTTTCTTCAAGTATGTAACTTGGATACAGACTATCTTCTTCTGCTTAAAACAAAAGCCTTAAGAAGCTGGAAACTTCTCAGCAACGCCGGGTAGTGCTCCCAAGATGAAGATGTAAAAAATTAAGACACCGACATTTTAAAAGGAATCCATAACATTGTAGGGAAGTGTGAAACAATGAGGGAAATCCATAATGTTAGGTGAGGCAGCAATCTTGTGAGGGTATGATGATCTTCCTTTAAAATATTTCACATTTAAGCAACCACATTATGCCTTTTGTGATCTGTGACCCATGCAGCAACAGTATTCAAGATTAATCTGCTGCCTAGACACCATCAATCTTACAGGAGGGGTCTTTTCCCGTGAAAGAGGCCAGCTTTTGAAGCCTCACGGCTGTCTTTAGGGTTCTTCAAGGAATCATAAAACAGACCCAAGTTGGCACTTCTACTGATAAACAGCATCTTTATGATGCCTGAAAGTGGTTGCTTCCTGATTAATAAAAGGGGCTGCTTGATCATGGGTGTTTATTCCTGGAAATGTGTGCAGAAACTAAATACTGAATAGAGCCACAAACTCCAGTCTGAAAATGGACTAATTGAGCCTCCCCTCTTCCCCTGATTAACCACCATCCCAAAACTTGTGTTTGGACCATTCTGCAACAAGCTTCACCATATCCTATTTACCCTTCCCTGTTTATTTCCATCTTTCCCCCTTCAAGCTTCCTCCTTTTCAGCCTGCATTTAGTTCTGGTTTGGACCAAAACTTTGTATCTCCTCTACTTGCAGCTTTCACCTTTAGTCAGAGCATGAGCCTTCTCTTCATTCTCATTTCATTCTGAAGTACAGGTAGCTCACAACTTATGCACATTTAACTTGTGCTTATTCAGCTTTATGCACTTGGCATAATAATAATAATAATAATAATAATAATAATAATGGTGGGCATCCAGGAAAAAAGACTTTGGCAATCCTACATGCCATTGAATCCAATGTGTTTTGACTATACGCGAACCTGCCTGGGTTTTGAGATCTTCAGGGGAGGCGCTTCTCCAGGTCCCGCTACCTTCACAAGCATGATTGGTGGAGATGCTGGAAAGGGACTTCTCAGTAGCTGCTCCCAGACTTTGGAACTCCCTAGGAAAGCTGGCTCCTTCCTGGTTGTCCCTCCACTAGCAGATGAATTGACTTGGGGAATTGATTCATTTTAATTAAAGGGTTGGTGCCATGCTGTTTTTATTGTAATTATGGGTATCTTTTAAACAGATTTTATATATGTATATAGTTTTGATTCTATTAATGCTTAATTATATTTAAATAATTGCTTTTGATATGTTTTTTGCAGTTCTTGTTTTTATCTGTAAGCTGCATTGAGTCCCATCACACTCAAAAGAAAAAAGGCAGAGTAATAACAATAATAATAATTTCAACCAAGAGATACCGACTCATAGCCACCCTTTTGGTCATAATCCCAAAGTATTAGAGAATGCCACCCTTGGATGCATTACAGTAAAATGCAGCCACCAGGGCTTGGTATATGGCACAAGCCCTCTTGCTTCTGTCCCAAGGTGATTCTGCCACTTGTCCTTGCAGTAGCTGTCCATCTGTAGTTTAGGCAGTGAAGTTTAGGAATTAATTCACTTAGGGTAATTAATGTTGCTAGTGCTCTGTGATTCTGTGTACTTTGGGCTTGTGGGTGAAAGGTGTACTGACAAACAGCATTTAATCTAATATAACAACTGTTTTATACTCATTTCCAGTTAGGAAAACAGGAACACAGAAGTGGCGTGTTGATTGCCGCATTTGCTGCCAGCATTTTTGCTGCAACACTGATTTTCCAAGTCCTGTTTTTCCTTTGGCTGTTAGCTTAGCCTTAAAGCAACAAGGAACACATCAGGTTCAGGTAGCAAAATAATAACAACGTTCTAGTAAAAGATGCTTCTGTTGAATTCGCCAGCACCTTTTCTTCTTTCCGCATATTGGCATGGCAAGTCATTATCAGTAAACATTTATCACTTATGTCACTGCTGGTGTTCAGGTTACAGTATCAAGGGATTCATTATTCATGTCGTTTGGACCAGTGCATTGAAGGTATGCCTCTTTAGGGGATGGGAGCTAACAAAAGAATACATTTCGGGCAGAGCCTCAAATTTAATTAACTCACTTTCTCCTCTCTGAACTCTCCTCTCCTCACCCATCTTTAGAAAAACAACGATGATTAGATGTATTTTAGCAAGCGATTGTTCAAGATGGACTCTGTCACTATATTAGGAGATGGTCACTGAGTCATGGGCATAGCCAGGATTTATTTAAGAGAGGCAGGCTTTATATGGGGAGAGGGGAGGCAGAACCGAGTTATCTGTGACACAATCAGCTAGTTAAGTATTTGTATGGAGTGTTGGGATAGGAATGGGAAGATCTGGGCTCAAATCCCTGTTCATCTATGACGCATGGCCCTGCTATTGTTATTAGAGTAGAAGAAGGGTAGTATGCAATTGGTTTTAAAAAGAGAATAAAAGAATGATGCATTGGAATAGCACCATTTCCTTCAACTTGCTTGGGGCAGGCTACGTGTGGTTGCTCTGTTTCATTGTCACAAAAACAGAGGGAAATTACTTGCCCAAGCCACTCAAGAGGACAGATTTGTAGTGGTTAAATAATCTGACCTCTGCTGAACATTTAAAGCCAGAGCTCTGCTGTTTTAACCAGTGGCTATTTTTACAATGGCCAGCCGGATGCCTATGCAAAACCCCAAAGCAAGACCAGAGCAAAAGAGCATTCTCCCCTATTGTGGCATTCAGAGGCATATTGCCTTCAACAGTGGTGGCAGAACATAGCCATTGATACTGGTACCCATTGATAGCCTTATCCTTCATGAATTTGTCTAATCGTCATTTAAGGTCATCCAAGGTGGTGGCTATCACTAACCTGTGAAGAAATGAAATTCATAGTTGTGTGAAGAAGTACTTTCTTTTGCTTGTCCTGATTCATCCAACATTCAGTGAACTTCCGTGAAGTTCATTGAATGGCTTTGGGCAAGCCACTTGCTGCAGGTTGTTAGATAAAATGGGATGATCCCATGTACCATAATTCCATATAATAAATTTGCTTGCCAATTGGGGGTGGGGGCATGGCAAGCAAATGCAATTACTTAAAGGTTTCCTAGATTGTTTTTCAGAAGTGTTCAAGACTCAAGTGCTCAACATTATCTAAGGGTATATAATGTGTCAATAAGATATTGTAAGCAAGTTATTGGCGATAGGTTTTTGTTTGTGTGTGTGTCTTTTAAAAAAACTTACTGCATTTTTCCTGGAAAGGATAAATACTGATTAAATGGGGTGGGGGAATACGGGCTAGCATTTTGATGCTATTAATGTTGTGTGGATGCTGCAAAAAACTGCATGCATGAGGAGCAGCCACCCTAAGATAAACATATTTCTGGAAGTGTCCAGTGAGAAAAGAAAGTTGAAGAAAAAAATGAACAATTGCATCTCAACTCTAAACCTACTGCTGTCCAAACGGTTAAAATCATCATCATCATCATCATCATCATTTTCATCCCAAATGCTGATCTGTAGATTTTTCCACACAGATCCAAGCTATTTAAACTGGCAAAACATTTGTAGAATGGAGTCATATTGCAAGAGCAAAAGACTGATATCCTCTTAGATTTTGTAAGAAAAGACACAATCACTTCATCAAGAGCCCTTGCAAAGCGCATTAATGTTCAAGTCCCATTGGAAATGATGATACTACGTGGTAAAGGTACAGAGAACTAATTTATACAGGGCTGAAAATGGCAAAGGGGACTTGCCCCATAGTTGTGAATATAGCTGTGATACACACACACACTGTTTCTGGCCTGCATAATTAAGGAAATGCAATTTATAGGGAAATATCTGATTCTAATTACTTGCAAAAAGTAATTTATCTCACTATTGACAGGTTAAGCTCTTCAATATTTGGGTTTTCTTGCCATTAATTGAACTCTTCAAATACATTTTCACAATAATTATAGCAGAGGCAATTACCTGATTTCCAGAGGCAATTAAAGGCCAGTTTTGTGCAATATTGGACACCTCCAGGAAACTGGTGTGTTCCCCATCTTGTCAGGCAGCTGCCTGACATTTGTTTCTAAACCAAGGTTATGTTTGTCTCTGGAAGGTCTGTTCTGCGGTTGTCTGCTCTAGGAGCAAGCAAGTGCTGTTGTAGATTGCAAGTGGACACATAGTGAATACATGTGGGTACACAGTGGTGTAGGGTGTTCAGGCAGAGATACTGCAGCAGCAAGGAAAGGACTAGGCGATGGAACCAACAGCTGAGGCAGTAGTATGGATGGAGGTGCCACCAAGCCTCGGAGTCTAGACGTTGTCTTAATATTGTGGAGTGTCTTGAAGCAAGGATTCTTCGGCTCCAAGTGCCACTGTGTTTCACCATGCAGATGCTATAGGGGTGATATGGCAGCAGGGTTCAAGAGAAAGACCAGTAGGGTTCACTCAAGCATGCCACATACTATTTTTAATTAGTTATTTAAACACAATAAAAACATATTCATCCCATTTTTTGGCCCCACTAAGGGCTCCACATATATAATTGTATCATAATCCTTACAACAGCCATGTAAGGCAGGCCAGGGTTATTATCCCTGCATTGCAGATGTGGGCTAATGCCTTGCTGACAGTCATCAAGAGAATTTTGGGGGTGCTGAAATTTGAACTGCAGGCTTCCCAGCTCATTCTTTTTGCAACTTCCCAGTGCCAGCTCCAAATAAGCAGAGAAAATTGCTGAAGTGTGCTCTGTCTTCCTGACTGTTCCCAGAATGTGTCTTCATTGGACCAGCTTTATATTACGCCAGTCACTTTTCCTAATCATTATGACCTATTCATCTATATTCCTGCCCTTTGTGATTATAGTCATTGCTGGATATCAATATGCCTTTGTTTCTTTTCTCAGTCTGCTTCCTTGAGCAACTTTAAAATACACTGTGAACCTATGAGGTCTTTCCCTTTTAATTTGCTTATCCCAATATCAATCTAGCCACAGAAACCTATTATTTGCAGCTTAAGGAGTCAGTGATCCCATTTGTGGTCATTCTTGACTTCCAGTGGTGAGATCAAGATAAAGACCTGGAAAAACCGGGGTTCATTTTCTATGGGACTAGGCCAGCGTTTGGGATTATTCTTTGCTATTAGATTTTCCAAAGTGTTTCGAAGCAGCTTTGTTGGTATGGGTGTGTGGGTGTATCTGTGACCAGACTTCCAAAATAACTTGGCTAGTGATTCATAAGGGCTTAGTACCCAGCAGTTAATGTGTAATAGTTACATTGTTAATAGTTCAATCCTATGCGTTTTTACTTGGAAGTAAGAGCAAGTGTGAGACTCACTCCACAAGGAAATGTTTATAGGGTTACCACCTAAGGCCATTTTCACTCAAGAGGCTTGTGCATGTTGCTCTGTGAAACTGAAATTGTCCTGCATGCTCAACCACATCACAAATGCCTTTGTGCTGAACATGCAGTGAGCCTACTGCTCTGAAATATATTACTAATGTCTGACGCTACGTCTGGACTAGAATCTGCCTGGATGGTTTCTACCTGTATACTGGCTACAAGATCAGTGTAGATTCTGATAGACAAGTAGCGGTGATCACCAAGTTATTCTAGCCTGTAGAAAATGACTGAGGGACAAATTCATGTGATACAGAACATTTGTACTTTTGCTGCTGAAGTTGCGGGTGGCAATCAGAATTCTACTGGTGTGTTAGACTTCTCCGCTGCCTAACAGTAGATAAACTTGTTGAGTTGGTACTGGAGGTTACAGGAGGTTACTTGAACTGGGGAAGAATGGGCGTGTGTGTGCAGTCCTATGCAAGATGCTCTAGAAAGTGATGTAATTTAGCATATTTATTTTACCTGTACTTACTAAACAAAGGTAAAAACTTTGCAACTGTTAGCTTGCCCCTTTTTTTTTTTTTTGCAATTGGAAGTCATCCATTCATTGCTACTACTGAACTTGTGAAATGTGGAATTTTCCATAGAAAAATTAAGCACTGGAGAAGTTTTCAGAAGATTTTCCGTTTTGGGAAATGCTCTACCCCACATCTCTGGGCCCAGCACAGGAATTAGATTTCACATTTTACACTGTTCTAGGTGTTCCAGTTATTGGGTTAATTGCTTAATTGCTTTCCTTGAAACAGATACCTCAAGGGGCTTTACTTGTCCACAAGTAGAAAAACAATGATGGCATTATTTTTTCTTGATATTTACTCAAAGAAGACACAGCTGCTGATTTACAGAAAGGTTGAAAACATAAATGATGTGTCATACCATACTAGCTCGCAAAGTGGCCTCAGTACCCATAGTTGTTGGCAACAGGCATAATAGTCTATAAGTCTGAAATCACAATATAGTGTAAATACTATATTCACCTACAGAACGTCAAAAAGTCCTGTCTTGATGGTTTTCAACAGGCCAAAACTAATAACAGATAAGAAACAGAAGAAAATGTCTCTTTATAATTTGTTAGTTTTATCTGGTGAAACTAGACTGCAAGTTTACATGCCACTTGTTCTGCCGAGCAATGCATATACTACAAACTTAGATAATGCTACCACCAACTCCTATTGCACAATTTAATCTGCTTGTCCTTCACATGCCCTTGAAACTGAGACTTAGTTTTCAGCACGTTATACCAGTAATCGTCAACCTTTTCTGACCCGGAACCCACCTTTAACCCATACATGCATTTGTGGGACCAGTATCTTAAAATAATTCTTACCTAGGGCTTGCCAATCAGAAGGCTGGTGGTTTGAATCCCTGCGATGGGGTGAGCTCCCATTGCTTGGTCCCTGCTCCTGCCAACCTAGCAGTTCGAAAGCGCAAAGTGCAAGTAGATAAAGAGGTAGCTAAATACCTTCCGGTGGGAAGGTAAACAGCGTTTCCGTGCGCTGCTCTGGTTTGCCAGAAGCAGCTTAGACATGCTGGCCACCTGACCCAGAAGCTGTCTGCAGACAAACTCCGGCTCCTTTGGCCTACAGACCCCAGAGTCGGCCATGACTGGACTTAACTGTCAGGGGTCCCTTTACCCATTACCTTTAATGCGGCTGTTGCAACCCACTTGAATTAGGCCACAACTCAGTAGTGAGTTGCAGCCCACCAGCTGAACACCAGTGGGCTGTACCACTTCAGATATCAGGTGGGAAGTTCCTCCATGAGAAAAAGGTATTCATCCACATGGAAATCTAAATAGAACCCTTATCCTTTGCATGCATAGTTTAATATGTGGAAGAGATTTTTTTTTGTCCAGGAACCATTTATTCATATGGACCTCCATCTGCATTTGTAGAGATCAGATACACTTAGCGAAACTGAACCACTTCATTAGGAGACAAGTCCCAAGATATTGGCTTTTCTGTCATCCACTCTTGTCTAAGTTGTGCTGTCAAGCAACAGAAATTGAGGGAGAATGTAAGTATTCTCAGAGGATTTAGAACAAGGATGGAGAACTAGCGACCCTCCAGATGCTGTTGAACTCCAAGAGAGTTCAACTCTCTTGAACTCCAAAAATAATGGGAACTGAGGTCTGACAACAACTGGAGCCCACACCTGTTTTAGGGTATTGATTTATCAAGACATTTGAAGCAGGGAGGGACAAGGTACGAGTTTTCTGTCTTCAGTTTAGAGCAGGCATGGCCAAACTTGGCCCTCCAGATGTTTCGGGACTACAACTCCCATCATCCCTAGCTAACAGGACCAGTGGTCAGGGATGATGTGAATTGTAGTCCCAAAACATCTGGACGGCCAAGTTTGGCCATGCCTGGTTTAGAGCATAGGAGAGAACTTCTGTTCCTTTCCTTATTGCTTTGGAATAGAGGAACTTAGGAACAGTTGAGAGGTGCCCTTAGAGGCAGTCTCCAAATTCTCTTTCCATAACTATGGGAATAACAAATAATCCAGTACATTTATATACTGAACATAGTAAATTAGGAAATTTGGGTAACTCTGATTCATATAATAGGGAGGAGAACTATTTTGTGTGTATCAGTTGTTTGATTGTAAGAACCCCTAGTTCTGGCCATTCCTGTCTTCTAACAAAGCTTGTTCAAAGCCATCCACATTTCCTCTTGTTGGCCATGTATGGAATTATGGGGCAGTATTTTTTAAGTGGCTAGCTATAATGTTTTAATACTGTATTGAGGGATATGTGTGGATTTTTAGCAATTTAAACATACACAATTACTTCTTGATGGATATTAGCATGTTGGGAGCTATTTTTAAGACTTACTTTTATCAGCAAATGAGGAGCTTCGGTTGTGCTGTTCCACATGAAAAATGTTTCGCTGCTCATTTGCAGGATTGGGAGAAAGTCTTGCGTGCCAGTATCACAAAACATATCCTGCAAGCCTTTGATTTGCATTGACTAGAATGTTACTTCACTTGTTTTCCTGGGCAATTCAGAAAATGTCTGTTTTCCATAACTGTCGTTCATGATGATTTTGTCATTATGAGATGAATTAAGCGCACGGAGATACTTAATTAAATCAGTTTCCTCCCAATGTTCACTAGTGAACAGAGGGGCTGACATTATTAAATGTGTGCTGCAATAGGCAATGGCTAATCCAAGCATAAGAGAGACCAGTAAAACTAGAAGCTATATTTTCAAGTTCCTATATGAATGTCCTATCCTGTTGAAGCTGGAGCCCAGGTAGTACAATGAATGCTTGAGAATGGCTTGTCGGGTAGGTAACAGGCAGAGTAATGTTGAAATTGCAGGACCGTGGATAGCTCATAGCAGACAACTTGCTAGAACAAAGCCTGGAGGTCATCTGAAGCCTGTCCAGATGATGATTATGATTAAAATAATGTATATACCATCTGTCATTTGGATAAGAAATACTCAGGTGGTTCATAAATATGTAAAAGCCTGTTCCCAGGAATTCTTAAAGGCTGTGTTCCTCTGGTTGGAGTCTAGCACTCCTTCACCTCTCAGTCAGCTCCTAACTTGTGTGTTACCTGCGCTAGGGAACCACCACCAGTGACTGTGAGGTCCTTGGTGTTAAGAAAGCCAGTATCACAGGGAATCTTGTTCAAAGGGTGCTATATTGTGGGAGGGAGGAATGGCTTCGTTTTTAGAGACTCTGTTCAAGGGGCTTCTGGCTGACAGGCTGGATATTGGTGTCAGAACCTGTGACTTGAACAGAATATCCACTGATGTTCCTGATCCACCTGGTTCTTCCTCCTCCATGTCAAGATTCCTGGTTGCTATTCAAAAGCACGACAGTGGGCTCCCTACAGGTCATAAGGAATCAGAATGGAGGCTTGACATTTCAGTTCTATTAAGTAGGATGGCTGAGAGAGAGACAGAGGGACACAGAGGCAATCACATGCCATCTGGGTCTTTAGCCTAGCTCTCTCCCATGACTCCAAACTTGGTTCTCAAAAGCTACATACATTGTCAGGTTCCCTCACAAATACCCCCCCCCATTCAGTTCATAGATGGTTTAGAATACTTTGTACTGGCTGACTAGCTAGAATAAGCTGTCTTGTTCACTGTATCTTTTGTTCACCATCACACTTTACAGACATCTTTTCTGAACTGTATTGTCCCTTGTTGCAGGAGGGAGTTTCGGGCAAAAGCAGGTCATATACATGGTCTATTTCCTTCCGCTTCTTAATTGGTTGGAAATGTACAGATGGATGAGGCAAATGTTGTAATTTCAGGCTCTGTCACTTTGGCATTACCTGACAGTTCTGGGGTCACAATCATTAAAGTCGCCGCTGTTAGTAATCCACAGCCTTGAATTGGTGCTTCCAATCAGCCCCCTAATGAGGTTTAAGTGCTATTACGTTTGTGCCCGGTATGACAACTGGACTGCTCTCATTATTATCATTTCTTCACTAATAGTTCTGTGGCTTTAGTGCTGCCTGATCTCCATCTGAGGACTTGAGCTAGTATGAGCAGAATTCAAAGATAGTGATTTAGGAACTGCAGCTGTACTGCCTTGCTAGAACCACTTTTGAGGTTTCAAGAACATTGGGTTGGTATCCGATGGCTGCTTAAAATTATTTGGGATAGGGCAGAAAAAGCCATGTAATGGCACAAGGACATAATGGTAAACCATGTTACAGTGGCACTGTGGGAGCATGGCACCAGAGCAGGAAACAAAAGTACTGGTGCAAAAGTTCAGATTTTGAAGCTATTACATTAATTTGTTATATGTTGATTTAAAACAACAACTAAAAACTAAAATTTTAGGGTGAAGCACAATTTTGCATGTAAATGTAGTCCTGGAATTATCTTGCTTGCACAGATGCTTACCTTGGGCTGCCTTGCCAGATTTATTCAGCCTTAAAAAAATAAAATCTAATTTTAAACCAAATGATCTACAGATTCTACTGGGGTTTGTTCCTGCAATTTATATTGCAGGAAATGTTTCCTCTACTATTTTATCTAAAAAAAATCATTTGTAACTTGAACATTTATAGTATCCCAGGGCAGCAGAACTTCATGCAAAAAGATAACTGTTATTTGGTGTTCCTACATGTGGGAAAAGGGGTATGGGAAAAGAGAGCTAAATATGTGGAAAAAATGGCTCTTTACATTCTGTATACCCTTACCTTAAATAGTAATAAAACGGGATTCCATTTAAAAAATGAGCACTTATTCTATTAGATATAATCTTATCAGTTTTGAAAAATGTAGAACAACAATATTATTTCAAGCAATAGTGAAGTATATAATGTTTAGTCCTGCTTACTAAGGAACAAATGGTTATCCCCGCTGTATTATAATTCTGAAATTGGTTATTTCAAATATTGAATAGCTGAGGCTCTCATTTTTAAAACCTTTATTCTCCTTTACAGTCACCTTCGACCATTTTGAAATTTTGAGAGCCATTGGAAAAGGCAGCTTTGGAAAGGTATGGTTTTTTTTTGCAAACAAAACTATCGCTCCATGTGGTGGGGACCGTAGCTATCCACAGATTCTTCTTAAAATAACAAGGTGGACAGCAAGTAAGCAGGTTTTAGATAATATTGCATTGTCAATGTCTACAAGCTGAGCCTTATCTTTCAGACCGTCAGGAAGAATTAGAGCCTTGTCCCTCATATGCTCAGAATCTTCAAATTATATTACAGGATATTAAACTGTTCTTATTGATAAAACCAGAGCTGCTGAATTTATATGTAAACATCCGGTAAAGGGAGACTTTCCACCAGAGCAACTCAGGACACACTGGCATTGTGCCTCATTTCTCCCTTCTCTTGCACAGTCACGATGCTTTTTGAGGTGTGCGAGCCTAGTTCTTTGTGCCTGGTCCTGTATAGCCTCTATATTTTTGCCAAAGGAGAACAGGATGTGTGCTTAAGATGCCTTTTGTGTGGGATTTTAATGTGATTTTAAGGCTGCTGTGTTCTCATTAGTTCTCATTTTTATGTCAAGATCTGTATCTGGAAGCTATCAGGGCCACTTTGCCCATCAAGAATAGGTATAATGTGACGAAGAAGGCTAAAGAACAGTGAGAGGTGGGTGAGGCCTATGCGAATGTGAGGCAAATCAGTTTGGGAAAACATAGTTCATCAGACCAATTAATAAACCAAGCATTGGACACAGTTTCACCTTAGTCCCACTCATTTACAGTGGCGACATGTCCAGTTAGTTGGTGACTCTTCTCAGCAACGTGCCTGTGCATTTGTATATGGTGGGGAAGAGCAGGATCTAGAAAAATGAGGCGGCAATTTAGCAATGTACATTGTTAAGGTAGGATAAGGTATATTGCTAAGTTAGGGTAGGATACATGAATGTCCTCAGCACAACGCGATGCTACAGTTTGCACCATGTTTCCGCCTTGGTTTGTCCTTGCTAGGTTTGCATAGTCCAGAAGAATGACACCAAGAAAATGTACGCCATGAAATATATGAACAAGCAAAAGTGTGTGGAACGGAATGAAGTGAGAAATGTCTTCAAGGAGCTACAGATCATGCAGGGATTGGAACACCCTTTCCTTGTGAATTTGTGGTAAGCTGAGCACCATATTTCCCATTATTTTCCTGGGAGGAGGTTGCCTTCACTTTTCTGGAAACCTGGTTCTGTTTGTTTCACTTTAACCTTATTTACCATTATTGGTTTCCACAATACGGTACTTGTTGCCTGGCTGGCCCTTTTTTCTTTTCTTTTCTACGTATAACCTAGTTTTCTTTGAGTGGCCTTTGAGAGAAACAACAGGTCCCTGGACTGCCTGTGGTTTAAACTCATGTCTTAGGCAGGGCCTGGATAATAGAGCCTCCTGTTCAGCTCCTTTTATAACTGGCTGCGTTCTTCCTGGCTTGAGGCATCGAAGTGCCATGCTGTTTGCCCTTTATTTCTTTCACAGTAAAATAAATAAATGTAGCATTTTGACCCAACAGCAGATGTGTTAGATCTAGGACCGTGACTGTTTTGAATAGGAAATATACTCTGGTAGTGCAAAGGAACGTCACTTTTGAAAACAACTACCTGTGCCTGGAAAATGTGTGCCTTTAGGGAGAAGGCTTAGATAGAGCCCCCTGCCTATACTGCTGGTTTTCCATTGGTTTCTTGGAGAATATTCCAGTTTATAGTCTCCCATCTGCAGCCTGAAATTATAGTCTCAAGGAATTCCATGTGATTTATACAAGTCTGGAGAAGGGGCTGATGTGGCCCTTTGGCTAGGATCTCCTCTCCTGCCCAAAACCTTTGTCATTATTTTCATGTGATAATTTTAGAGAATATAACAAGCTATCGGGACGTGGGATGGCGCTGTGGGTTCAAATCCCCGCGACGGGGTGAGCTCCCATTGCTCGGTCCCAGCTCCTGCCAACCTAGCAGTTCAAAAGCACATCAACATGCAAGTAAATAAATAGGTACTGCTCCGGCGGGAAGGTAAACGGCGTTTCCATGTGCTGCTCTGGTTCGCCAGAAGCGGCTTTGTCATGCTGGCCACATGACCCGGAAGCTGTATGCCAGCTCCCTCGGCCATTAAAGCGAGATGAGCGCCACAACCCCAGAGTCAGCCACGACTGGACCTAATGGTCAGGGGTCCCTTTACCTTTTTAACAAGCTATCATTCAGGCTAGCACTAGTTGACAATAGATTCCTAATAAACATTCTGCTTTGCTTCCTGCTACCCATTTCCCCCATTTCTTTGTGCTTTCTGTGCTATGTGATGCAGCTGATGAGAGCTGGAATCCGACAAAGATTAGGTTGTGCTGTGCATGAGGCCCCAAAGATGTGCCCATAGACACCAAAAGATTGGTGACTCCTCATTGCAAAGGCTTGTAAAGTAAGTGGCCCAAGGACATCCAGTGAGCTTCAGGGTCAAGCAGGGGTTTGAATCCCGTTTTTGCGGGACCTAGTCCAACATTCCAACCACTGCAGCACAAAGGCTCTCCTCTACTGAGGCAGATTTGGCCCACTACACTACAACTTGGATGAAGTGTTCCACTTTTATTGGCGTGGCCCAAGGCATATTGCTGCCTATAGCAGAACTCAAATTCCACCTGTTCATTCCATTAGCACAGTCAGTTTCAAAACGGAACAGGGCTCCTGCACCTTTAATAACTGCTGAAATTCTGTCTTCTGCATAACTCTGTAAAGGTTCAGGAACCCTGCCTTCTTTGGCATCTAGCCACACTGCCTGCTACTGGGGACATCGCTGCACCTTTCAGATACCAATTCCTGCCTTTATCTGTTTCCTCCCTGTCCCCACATGGTGCCACCTGAATAAGGTCAAGTCATCCTGCTGCAGGGCAGACTATGAAACCAGATCGATATCTTGGGGAAATGTCTGTGACAGTTCTTTCTCTGAGGACACTTGATGCGGGCACAGTTCATTTTCAGTAGCTTGTGTGCCATCAACAATGAAATCAGCACACTTATAAGGCATGTTGATCCTTCCTTTTTTCTTTGATTTAGTGTGTTTTCCCTCTTTCAGTGGCCCTGAAACAGGAAGGATGGAATAAAGTTCTGCTACCAATAGACACTAAACTCAGTTAAGAGCCACAGTAATATTTCAAGTAATGGGGAATTAGATTATTTTGCGATTTTTTATTTTGTTTTCAGGTGGTTTTACTGGTAGAGCATTGGTAAATATCCTCCAGCAAAATCACCCTGTTGCAAGGTAATGGTAATAAAACACATCTCAGTATCTTTTCACCAGAGGTACCAAAGTATTAGCTGACAAAGGAAGAAGTATTTTTTTAAATTATACCCTGCTCTTCTGTTTTGACCAAATACATATAAAAGCCAGTAATAAAAATTATTAAGGAATTGTAGAGTTGAAAGGGACCCCAAGGGTCATCTAGTCCAACCCACTGCAATGCAGAAATCCCAGCTAAATAATCCCTCACAGATTGTTAAAAACTTCCACCAGGGAAGACCAGCACAAGATATTTAAAAATCCACCATGAAGTTCCTTCTGTAGACAGTGGGTCATTCACTCTAACCTACTCTTTGCTTGATTGACTAGATTTGCTTTCCTAAATGCCAGTCATTGCCTATGACTTCATTCATTGGCTAAAAATCAACAACACTGAAAGCAGGAGCAGGCTTGTTTCTCACAAAACAAATAAGCCTCAACATTTTAAAAAAGTGAAAGTTGGGAGTGAGAAGTATGCCCTCCCCATTTGCTATTCACATTTTTAAGAAGTCACCATACAACAACTAATGGGAATGGTGTCTTGTCTAATTTGGCCCTTCCTTGCCACGGGGAACAAATAACCCAAAGCAAAACTGGAAATTAATATCAGGGAATTCCAAATAAATGTATACCACTACAAAGTAGAACTGTTTCCCAGTCTGGATCAAATAAGAGATGCCCTATTAGGTGGGGATGGGGGCTATTTAAACTCCTCTGCTGCCTGTGTTCCTGCCACATGAAAAACTCTGCCTCTCCTCATCAAATAGTTATTTGGTATATGTTAGATTATTTTAGTGCTGCACCTAATTTTGTACTCTAATAATTGGTCTTTTCTACACATGAAAGGTTTTGCTTATCTTTGCTTACTTACTTACCTATCTATCTGCTTGTTAGTTTCCTTCGCTTCTTTTTTACCAGCTTAACCCATCAAGGCAAGGAGAGAGTGAAAGTAATAGCTTATCACAGGAGAGTTGCTGTCTACAAGTGTTGCTTGAGTGTTTAGTGACGGATGCTTGAGAAGCAGACTGCATGATAAATGAAGGCATCTTATGGTGCTCCTTAAGCTAGGGAAATAAATAATTTCTCTGCCTCTCTGAGCCATTGGTCTAGACTATTAATAATATGCCTTTGGCAGTCAGTACCAAAAAGAAAAAAACATCTGGGAGATTAATTTTCCCTTACCAAATAGCCTCAAATGCAAGGAGGTTAATAGTGATTTTGAGTGCATCTGCATATATCACCCTAAGTTTTTAATTCCTTCTCAAACACAACAGTTCTTGGAGAAAAGCCCAGCTTGCAGCCTGTGCAGTCTTAAGTCTGTTGGCAGAGTTATTTAGGTTTATATAGGGATTTCCAGTAGCTTAGGGTCAGGGGAGACTCTCAGGCCAGAGGGTACATTGTTAAAACTTAGCTCAAGTTGATTCTTCCCTTGTTCTGACCGTAGAACGTAGTCTAACTGTGTATCCTCCAGCTGGGTCTATGTTACATGCCCTGAATGTGGATCAGTTTGGAGCAGATGTTGCTAGTACTCCTGTGGAATAAGAATGGGAAGACAGTGGTAAAAAATTGGGAGATGTGCTGTCTTCACAGGAAGTATTGATGCGAATGAATGAATATCTCACTTCACATTTTCAGGAAATGGTTCAGTCCAATGGTGCAGGGTCCTGGTACATATTTCTTGTCTAATGAGCAAGCTTTTCACAAGGACGGTGATTTTGGGGAGGGTGTGCTTTCAAACAAGCAGGGTACCCCACATCACTTCTGAGGTGTTAGAATCGTGTGAGAAGTTTGTACTCTGTCAAAAATGTTCTGCTCAGGCTCCAGTTTCCTATATCAGTCATTAGCTGGGATCCTTTTCCCTGTGTTCAGTGTTACCCCAAGACAATAATGCCCTCTGGCTACAAGGGTAAACACTTGAAAAAAGTCTTGCTACACCATTCAGGCACTGATTCCTGCCTTCCCAGACTCCGCACACACAGGCAACACCTGAAGCAGGTGTTTCATGCTGCTGCGTGGTAGCGCCCACACTGTCTGCATTGGCAGACTGGCTGAAAAAGAATGATTCAGCAGGACATGTGCAGAGAGCCTTTTCATGAGCACCAAATTGCTCCAGCAGGGAAGAGAGGGAGAGATAGTTCTGTTGTGCAAGGAGAAAGTGATCTGCTTAGTCTTATGTTGAATATTACCAGGTAAGCTGCCAAGGGTGTGGCTGCCCCTTTAACAAGCACCATAAAAACTGATTGCATTGATGATTTGTTATAAGTCCACTTGCACTGAGACCTGCAGGGGCCCCGTTGTTATATTATTCCCTGTGTGTTCTACTCCTTGACAGGAGTGTGTTCAGAATAATAATTGTAGGTTTTCTCAGGATAGGTTTCCTAAGTGAAAACTTTGTTTTAACAAATATAGATTTACTGAAACTAGTGGCTGAAGGTTAACTGCAACAGTCAGCAAATATTTTATCACAGGGGGTTTCTCTAACAAGCTACATCTTGCAAAATAAAGGAAAAATTGAGTTTTTGTCTTTGAACCTAAGTTGTACTTGTAGATCCATGATTGTGGGCTTTAAGATTATTGGTGTAATTTCACTTGGGGAAACTCTTACATTTCATCTCTCAGCTATTTTAACTCCAGCCAAAGTCTGATTTTCAGCATCGTCTTGGACCAGTTTCCATGTTACATATGAGAGAGTGTATGACCCGCCTGATTGACTGAACTTCTTGAACTAAGGGCAATACCAGCTGGTAGTTTTCACCTAGCTTGGCACTGTATTGTATTGTATTTAATATTCATTCATTCATTCATTCATTCATTCAATAAATATATCTCTTTGGAGAAGAGTCACACAAAGTGGTATACAAAAGATTATGACAACAAACAGTAATGATACAACAAGCAGCAATGATACAAAAAGTTGCAATAGAATGGATACAATAAAAATAGAGTATAATATAACAGATAATTTTTTCTCTCCTCTTTTTTCCTCCTCCTCCTTCTCCTTCCCAGATGGCAGATTCCTGGTCTTCTGGCTTGACATAATAATAATTGACACTGTATCTGGTGTTGCTGTCTTTACCATTGTTCTTTATATCCTGTCTTTAGGGATACAAATCATTTCAGGGTAACTTATGCATACAACCACCAGGAATACACAAAGAAATGCAAAGAAGAGTCATTATTTCCCCCCTCTTACCATCATACTCACTATGGAAGGTCATCCACATGCAGCCTGTGCAGTTCTGTCAGCCCTGCAGATATGTACGACAGCAGCATGGACTGAAATTCCCTCATCTTGGCCAGCTTCTGGAGATGAGAACAGTTGAAGCAGTCCACCCAATCTTCAACATTAAAGCCATATAAACCTGTCATTCCCTGAGAAATTCTGAAGGCTGGTTCTTTCTTTGTGTGATCCTGGTGGAATCAAAAGGGCAACCTGGGGAGAAGCTATTCACTGTGATTATGCACTGGTGAACTGACTGTATTTCTAATGCCAATTTGCTGATCCCCAGCTGCCTTTCAGTCCTGCATATAGGAAAAAGAATTGTTTTAGAGATGTTTGCTCTCTTTCTCTCTCTCCTTCTGTTTTAAACACAGTCCACCTGCACCTCTAGCATGATGGAGAAATCTGTAGAGAACATTACAACCAAGTAACGGCTCAATAGATTGATTTATTTCATCCCTCTCTGTTGAGTAGGATTTTTAAGTCACTCTGGAAATCTCATTTGACTGAAACTTGGAGAGCTGTAAAACAGCAACACTCCTTGTATACAGATATGTGTTAATATAGCTGCTTGAATGATTGCCATAGATTTCACATTAAAAAGAAACCTAATCAAGTAGCTGTGTCCACACATTGCAGTTCAGCATACAGTACCTGGTAGTAAGGAAATTTCTTTAGGATCTGTCCCCAAATCACAATGGTAAGGGGTGATGACAAAACATTTATGAAGAAAATCTTCATAGCTATTTGCAAATGCATTTTCAAATTATAGAAATGTAATTTCCTAAGTTTCTATGGGTTATTCTTGCTCAGTCTAAAAGAAGCTGCCTCATACTAGATAGCTGATGGTCCATCTAGTTCAGTCTTATGTACACTGACTGGCAACAATCCTCCAGGATTTCAGAGGAGTCTTTTCCCAGCCCTGTCTGGATATTGAACCTGTGATCTTCTGTATGCACACTATAACCCCTAGCACTCAGCTATGGGCCTTCCCCAAAAGAGCAGTATGGGAACAAGATCTTTAGGTGGGTCTGGGCACTCTTGCTTTTTGCTAAGGGGTTGTCTTTAGCGTTCCTGCATCTTCTAGACTGTCAAAGACATGCATGGTTGTGTCTTTGTGCTGCTTGCTTATATTCATGCATCTTTCTTTGTCCATTGACTTAGAGATGATGTGATTTTACCTTGTATTTAATTATGCTGGCACCTCAGGGAATCTTTTGGCACAAAAGCAGCTAATTTTCCTCTCTGTATTCAAGAGCATTGACTGCTCCAAGTCTAAAACGTATTGATTTCTTGAGCCCACATTTAACTCGCTGTTATTTAAACGAAGTCAAGCAGAAAGGTCTTGTGAGAGAAATTTCGAAGGCAATATGAAAATATTGGGGGTGGAGGCTTACCATAATTTGTGCCGGGGCTCAGCCCTGCCATTTATTTGCAGTGCCAGGACATAACTTTTGAATGCATTGACTAGGAATAGATGGAGGTCCCCTTGAGCAGGTGTCAAGTGCATTTCCTTTGTAACCCCAGGGAGCCTCCACACATTAGGGGTTAAGGGAAGGAGGAATTCAGAACTAGAGAGTGGTGTTTCTAGACAGCCTTGAGCCCTTGTAACTAGAGGTGAGAGTTCTAGCTAGAAGGCATTGAATAAAGGGCTTGGGAGTGCCTTCTCTTTTTGTTTGCTACCAGTTGTGCGTCTCTCTGCTACTTTCCTTGTTTCCCACTTCTTGTCCAACACAGTTGCTGTTTTCATTTTCATACTTTTGTTTGTATTTCATGTGTCCTTGAATAAGCCTTATTGTTGGACTCCTCCCCACAGACACACACACACACACACACACACACACACGAGAAAAGGGAGGGGGGTTTCCATGTCTAGAAGAATTATGGAAATGAAACTTTGGCCACATGCCCTAGTAATAGTCCAACATACCCAGAATAGCTTAAACCTTAAGATATTTTGCTGTGCAAGCACGACACTACTAACCCCAGTTCTTGACTTAGGGTTTGCTGTGTTTTGCACAAAGAGGAAGTCTGACTCCAGGCAGAGTCATAGATCTCATCATACATGCTTCTAATTCTACTGCACTAATCAAGCTATATGTCCTTTGTGTTCTGGCATCTTGTTGCAGGTATTCATTCCAGGATGAGGAAGACATGTTTATGGTGGTTGATCTGCTTCTTGGAGGAGACTTGCGTTACCACCTGCAGCAAAATGTCCGCTTCCAAGAGAGCACCGTGAAGCTGTTCATCTGTGAACTAGCATTGGCACTGGACTATCTCCAGAGCAGGAACATCATCCACAGGTGAACTACGCACTATAGAGATACATTGATACTGTTACCAGTCATACCATCATGAGACACCATTAATCCTGCCAGGTATCTGTAGTCAGTGCTTTTTTCCTAGAAAAATAGGTGCTGGTACTCACCATGAAGTTATTGCATAAATGCCACACTTTTTAACCCAAAAAGAGGTGGTGGTACTGCATATCCTTGAGTACCCCCTGAAAAAAGCGCTGTCTGTAGTGTCAATGAATGACAGCACTTTCTGTATGCTTACCTTCGTGGGTCGACAAACACTTGGAATATTGGGATGAAAGCACATGTGGTTATTTCAGTTACCAATGAGTATTAGTATTATATTCCACCCTGAAATAATCAACAAAACAAATAATGTCTTTGTTCCTCCTGTAGAAGTAAGGGGATTCCTCAAGGTGTTTGGGGAATGCCCTAAATAAATAATTTAATTTAACATTTATGAGTGCTTCAATAGATGTTGGAAGGAATAATAACATAAATATCTAGCTTGCACTTGTTTTAGAAAAGTTCTACGAAAGGCTTCTGATGCACTGATTGAGATATGTATAGATACATGTATAAAACGTAATATAACATATATAATATAACATGTTATATACAAAACATCCACACACATTTGTTTCAGTCCACTAACTCGGCCATATAGCTGCTACAGTCAAACCTTGTTTCCTGAACACCTGTGTTATTGTACGTTTCAGCTTCCAAACACCTAAAAACTGGAAGTAAATGCTCCGATTTTCGAACATTTTTTGGAACCCGAACGTCCGATGCAGCTTCCGCTTGAGTGCAAGAAGCTCTTGCAACCAATCAGAAGCTGCGCCTCAGTTGTCGAATGTTTCGGAAGCCAAACAGTCTTCCAGAACGGATTACGTTTGACAACCGAGGTTTGACTGTATATGTTTCAGAGGAATCATCCATATAGCAAACCCATAGAAGGTTAGTTGGGATCGGACATTTGCCCACGGATTAATCCATAACAATAGTTTCAAAAAATTAATTTTGATAGCATACTTTATTTTGAGTGTTGTGAATTTTGAATGAGCATTTCTTATGAGCTGGTGACAGCCATCACTATCTACTAACCAATCCATGCACTCATAAAGAACTTTGACTCCCCCCTGCCCATGAAAGAGGAAACAGCCTTTTCATGCTGTGACCTGCATCTATCATCATTTCACTATGTAACTGAGGGGAGAAGTTTAACTATTCAAGAATGATATCCAAAACCTTTGCTGATTGGCCATAGCTAGTTGCATGGTTCTCTGGTTTGTGACCAGTATTCATAGTGCGTTCCTTTGAGAGTCATTAATATATACAAGGTTGCAGTGTGTTATCCCAAGGACAAATTCAATAGAAACTTTTTAAAGGTTTGAAGTCCAGAGAGGGGGATGCATCTAACAGAATTCTGTCTTGAGTAAATACTATAGGATTCAGCTCGTAAGTGGATAATTGCATACCATCAAAACATTATTGGTTTCCACTTCATCTGTTTTTATGCAGAGTGTATGCCATAATGCTGTAGAGCTTGGGAAATAAAAAAAATGCAGGGAGATTGCAGTTTAAGAAGTTATACAAGTGATAAAGTTTGAAGAATAGAAATATGGGTGTACTAAGTATATGTATTATTAACTGCCTATGAAATTACTCAAGCAAAACTTCAGGCTCTAGAAACAAATGTAATGCATGCTGTAATCACATGAGAAAAATGGGTTGCAAACGTTTGACCCATAAAACTGTTTTTTTTTAAATTAAAAATACATAAATTGTATTTTAGAAATGTGAATTGGATTATATTTATTTATTTGTTTGGTTTTTAAAAGAAATCAGTAATACTAGGTGTCTCCTTATTAATAAATAACCTGACTTACATTGAAATCTAAATTTTAATATAAATATGTTCAAGCCCACACTTCTGACATCTCTCTTTGAAGCAGAAGCTTCAAAGCCCACAGATCAAATGACTCTCAGCTACATCAGATTGGAGTAATTCCCAGCTGATGCAAACACACCTTTAGAAATGCAACCAGAGGTGTTATCTGTGTACTTAGCCTCATCTTGCATGATCATCTACTCCTATCTTCCTGGATAGATGCAATTCCTTGGAATGGCATAGAAAGAGTTGTATGAATGATCCATTTGGTGAGAGTGTTTAGCCTTGCTTTCTCAAGTAGTCAGAGAATTTGAAAGCTTATATGCATTTGGTAAGAGACTTTCAGGTGTTGCCTTTCAAACCTAAATAATATTTATTCAATGGGCATCATACTTCACTGGGAAGAATAGAAATCCAAGATTTCTAACTATAAAATAGTGAGTGGAGTTGACTTAGACTATTCCTTTTTTCATGCTTTATTATCAAACTTCTTCCATACCTCTGGACAGCATTGGAGTTGTCTTCCTACGGCTCTTTTGTTTTTCAGGATATTTGCCATTTATGGTTTACTTTCTAAAAATGTACACTTCAACTTCCTTTGTAATACGTTTAAACGCTTGCACTTGGACAAATTCAAATGCCTATTTCATGCTTGCGTAACCAAAGGAGACTTCAAGACAAAACAGTGTGGTAATGAAGGTATAAGGTTCACTTTTTCTGCTCTGCACCTGTTCACACAGACACCAAATAATGCATGAGGATGAATTACACTGGGAGACACAGAGGGAATAAGGCTGTTTTGTACTGGCTTTGAAAAAGCCTGGAAACTGTATTGGGCAAACACCCAAGGATGGATGGTGTTATATAAATCAATTAATAATAATGGACACTGTGATGATGTAGCTAGGAAGGATCCTAATCCAGCTTGTTTTTACATTACTCCTCTTAGCAGGAGGGTTACTAGTAACATAATTTGCTGGTCTCAAAGCACACATTGATGAACAAGGCTTCTGGGTGAGCCCCACATCCCTGACCATTCTGGAGTTTTTAAAGAGATGAATTGCATACTCTCCTGAGGAGGCAGTTACCTTGATAAGCTGCCTGTTGGTGGTTAGGGTGACCAAATGTTGAAAAAGTTATCAGATAATAAAAGTAAGGAGATAAAAGTTGGTGCCAGTTGTATGTTACCTCTTTTTATAATGAGTTACTGAACCCTTTGAGCACAGGACTAATGCCACATAAGCCCAACTGTCTATCAAGATAACGTTACTGGGAGTGAGATGTAAAGCTGTTGGTTACTTTGCTAGTATGTTACTCCTCTTACATGATTATCTTTGCAAAGGCAGTTGGGGCATCATCTTGAGATAACGGCAACAAAAGACTCAGGTGAAACCTTCTCTTTTAAAAGAAGGGGAGAGGGAAAGGAGGGGAGTAGTCAAAGGGTGTGTATCTACATGGAGTGTGGAACAGACTGGGCAGAGGGTCGACTCTGTAAGGAGAAGGGGAGAGCAAACACCTACACTACCCATGGCTGATGATCTTCAGTGCCTTCCAGTTACCTCCTACCTTCTCGATGCATGCATATTTAGAAAATAGTTACGGGGGGAAAGTTACAGTTCCTTATTGCTGAATATTTGTTTCTCGGAAGAGAAGAGGAAGGCCTTGTTCTGGGGCATGGGGTTGTTTCCATTCAGGTTTATCTTTTATTTACCCCATCTTATTTGGCTGGAAATAGATTGAAATTAGACCCCAGTTCCTCCTCACAAAAAGATACTTCCTCACACAGTGTATAGTTAAACTTTGGAATTCTCTCTGGCAAGAGGCAGTGATGGCCATCAACCTGAATGAGTTTAGAAGAGGCTTTGACAAATTCATGGAAGATAATGGCTACTAGCCACAATGGCTATATTCTGTCTCCACTGTCAGAGGTGAGATGCCTCTGAATGCCAGTTGCTGGAAATTGGGGAGAGTGCTGTTGCACTGAGGTCTTTCTTTTGGCCTTCCTGTAGGCATCTGTTTGGCCACTGTGGGAACAATAGAACAGGCCATTGGCCTGATCCAACAGGGCTCTTGTGTTTTTGATAAATGTGTGCGTGTGAATTGCCTCTTGGCAGCTGAGAAAAGATCCTCTACATATGCAAATGGCCATCATAAAAAGTAGAGACATCACCTTGCCAACAAAGGTCCGTATAGTAAAAGCTATGGTTTCCCCAGTAGTGATGTATGGAAGTGAGAGCTGGACCAGAAAGAAAGCTGATCGCCGAAGAATTGATGCTTTTGAATTATGGTGCTGGAGGAGACTCTTGAGAGTCCCATGGACTGCAGGAAGATCAAACCTCTCCATTCTTAAGGAAATCAGCCCTGAGTGCTCACTGGAAGGACAGATCGTGAAGCTGAGGCTCCAATACTTTGGCCACCTCATGAGAAGAGAAGACTCCCTGGAAAAGACCCTGATGTTGGGAAAGATGGAGGGCACAAGGAGAAGGGGACGACAGAGGACGAGATGGTTGGACAGTGTTCTCGAAGCTACCAGCATGAGTTTGACCAAACTGCGGGAGGCAGTGGAAGACAGGAGTGCCTGGCGTGCTCTGGTCCATGGGGTCACGAAGAGTCGGACACGACTAAACAACAACAACATATGCAAATACACAATACATTTGTGGCATTTTTTGTTTTGTGGAGATAATAATTTTCTTTTATTGGCAGCTGATAACTTAAAATAGATGCTAGAGATATATATTTAACTTCTTTACTGTTTTATAAACCATGCGCTTCATTGACTCAGCTGTATGAAAAAATAACCTGACATATTGCTTTGCTCCAATCTTTCTGTGCCATTGTCCCTATATCCAGAATTTAGATTTCTTCAAATCAATGGTAATCATAACCTGACATCTCTATACAGAAACACTTTAAGTTAACAATAAGCAAAGCCCTATGTTTTTCCCAGACTCAGAGATTATTTGCAAATATGCTGCACAGTGGAGTATGTCATTTTTCTTGTTTCTGTAAATGCTAGTTAGAAACAGATCCGTTTATAAACTAAAGTATAGGTTGGAAGGAAAGCAATCATGAACTAAAATACAGCTGCATTCTCATCGAATTAAATTACAAAAAATGTATGTGGGATTTCTTTGTAAGAACTTTTTGCCATAAATTGCAGCGATAGAGTCCTATTCATCCTAGATTAGATAAGGTTGATCTCTGCCCTTGGTATTTATTATTTATGCTCCATACTATAGACACACAGGTGTGCTGCTTTCAGCTACACTTTGAGCTTTTACTTTTCATAAAATAAGAACAGGATAATAGTTACACACACACACACACACACACACACACACACACACACAGTGGTACCTCAGGTTAAGTACTTAATTCGTTCTGGAGGTCCTTTCTTAACCTGAAACTGTTCTTAACCTGAAGCACCACTTTAGCTAATGGGGCCTCCTGCTGCTGCGTGCCACCAGAGCACAATTTCTGTTCTCATCCTGAAGCAAAGTTCTTAACCTGAAGCACTATTTCTGGGTTAGCGAAGTCTGTAACCTGAAGCGTATGTAACCTGAGGTACCACTGTGTGTGTGTGTGTGTGTGTGTGTGTGTGTATGTATATAATCAAGTATCACAAAATAGCAAGCAAGTCAGCTTTCAGGTTCTCAAGAACTTCACCCTGGATCAAGATAAAAAGGGGACGAGGAAGCTGGAGAACAATGCTATCAGTGGCTACTAGTCATTGATGCCTAAGTACCTTTTAATAATTAAAAAAGAGAATAATATTGACAGATTTTGAGAAGGGCATGAATAAGCTGTATTAGTCATGAAGGCTACATGCTGTCTACAGGATCAGAGACAGCATGTCTCTGAATGCCTTTCACTGGGAAGCAATAGCAGTAGAGGGATATTGCCCTCATCCCCTGCTTGTGGACTTCACATAAGAGGCATCTGACTGGCGAGTGCGGGATACACAATGCTGGACTATATAGGCCTTTGGTCTGATCCAGCAGGCCTCTTCTTGTACAGACCTGATACTGTAGCCCAGGTCTATACTTTATTTTACAAAAAGTGTTTATTAAGTGCTATGGAGACATTAGGCTAGGTCAGTTACAACCACAAAATGATTGTAAGAACAATGAAAAATAGTTTCATTTAAAAAACAATTCCACATATAATACCAATTACAAACAATCAAAAACACTTCTACATATGAAAACGGTTAAAAATAGTTCAAATACAGAGGCAAACTGGGATAGAAATCTTCATTTAAAAATAATAGATATTCATGTGCACAGAATACCCCGAAGAGCATAGGTCAAATTGTGTTGACTTTATTTTAAGGATGTTTCCCGCTCTCCTGCTCTGTGGCACCAGTGGACTTGTTCCCCTGTGGTGTGTGGGGCTACTTTCCCCCCCTATACTTCATGCCTTTTTGACATGGACTTGCGCTATTAACATTTGTGCTCAGTACATATGTTTATTCAAAAGACACCTGCTCCATTGTAACTTGCATCCTATTGCGTGATATCTTAAGGCAGTTTTCTCTGCCTCTGGATGATGGCTGTTTGAATCTGTAAAGACAGATAGAATCATCTCCCCTGCATAGCTTGGAAAAGTGAACAGCAGGATATAATTTCAGAGAGGTAGAAAAACATCAGTAGCTGGCCTCCTATGGTTGTTCTCCATTTTCATATTAACAGCTGAAATGCTTTGTACAATCGCCAGCGCATCTCCCAATAGGCCTTATTCCCAAGATGCAATTTGGGTGTAAGTTAAAAGTTTCCTGTATTAATTCCACAGTGCTATATCCTACAGTATATTGTGTGACCCCTGGGTGATTATATTGAACATTCTGATTTTTTCCTTCTTTTCTAAGTTGCTGTTTATCAACAGTCTTAAATTTATTAAGAGATGAGTGGTGTGAATTTTCCCAGATTCTTTCCCCCCCAAAGTAATTTATTTCATTTGAGACGGTTGCTGATGACGAATGGGTTGGGTAATAATTTATTTGTTCCCCTTGAATCCTAGTTTATGATTAAAAAAAAATAGGAACTTGTTTCAATTACTCCTCAGGATGTAGCTATTAAGATATTATAAACTCTTCTCCCCCACTCCCAAACAATTCTGTAAACAGTGTGTCAACGTGTTGGGAACATTTAGCGACTGAAGTGGTTACTTTGGCCAGAAACATGAATTCTAGTGCACAGTGTAATCCCATTTGTTTTAATCAGCTGTCTTTTTGGAGTGGAGATTGTAGCCTTTAGATGTCTGGCTGAAATGCTGAAATGCAAGAGTTAACAGGACATGGGAGACTACAAGCCTTCCCGAAACCTTGAGACAGTGTGGAAAACAGGTTATATACCTGAGATAAATGTAATATGATGAAACAGTTTTGGCCACCTGGAAGGTTTTGCTAGTCTTATAATTAACGCTATTCCCATACGGTGTGACATTAAATTGATAAAGCAGCACCTTACCTGTAGAATGCAACATCTGTACTTAGAACCCTCAAGAGATGTGCAGACAATTGTTTACTTTGTAGGAACAAAGCTCTGTGGAGACAGCAGCAGTGAGTCAGACCCATGTTTTTAATATATCAGCCATCAGGTGAAGTGGCAAGAAGATCACTAAACAACTTAGACCTGTCTAATAGAGTGTGACTTGCATGGCCACAACACTTGCCATCACATGGGTACAGAAAGCATCAAACCTCCCCTTTTGTCAGTGAAGATGTTTGCATGGTGTTTTCCGTGCTCTCTGTACTGGGTATTAGATTACAAGGCGCTTGACTAATTCCCATGGCAGGTGCTTGGGAAGCAATGTAATTAGCCCATTAAGATCAGGTAATTTCTTGTAAAGTCAATCAAGTGCATAGAGCAGGCGTATCAGTTGCCACTTTGCCTCCAGTTCCCCCCTCCCTAGTTTTGGGATATTAGTCTCCCCCCCCCCCCATCATAGAGAAGCTACATTTCATTGACTAGATACTGAAATTCGTCAGAAATCCCATGTCTCCTTGGGTATGATATTTTGGTTTGGAGTGCATTTCTTTGCCTTAAAAAACACCTAGATAAACGAAAAGCATATGTCATAACAACTGAAATATATTTCAGTGCAAGAGCTAAATTATATTTTTAAAAATCATGCTATTACTAGCTGCTGCTAGAAAAGAGGTTGCTAAACAACCCATTGGGGAAGTTCATCCTTTAAATGTTGTTAAGAATTGCATGGTTGGAACAGAGTACACAGTAATAATGGGAAAATTAAAAGAACAATGGAAGAAGGAGAAGGGAAGTAAACAAATGTACTACTTTATTGGTGGATATTTTATTGTGTAAAATGTATAACTGAAAATTTCAATAAAATAATAATAATAATAATAATAATAATAATGAATTAGAATGAAAGATTTAACCTTTTTTTTTACATAAGCTGTAGATATTCCGTAAAGCACAATAAACTGAACTGAATAGATTAAGTTTCTTAGTTTATCTGTGCATTCTGAAACAGAAAAGAATTTAGACTGTATTTGCTGGGTTGTTATTTTCCTGTTAACATGTTAAAAATTGCACTTAACTCTGCTGGGAAATTTTTGAAAGTTTCCCCAAGGTTGCAAATGCAATTCTCTTAACTGTGCTTTGATTTTTTACCTTTCCGGAACTCTGCAACGTTTATTTTGTTTTTCTTAAAACAATTTTTTTTTTGCTGTGTACCACCAAGGAGATTGTGTTATACCCCAGAGATGGTTCTGTTTCAAGCCTAAATTGATTTCTGGGGAAATTTGTTTGTATGTAAAGGCTTCGTACTCCTATGATAGCAATTATGATTGTGCTAAATTTCATTAACTTTTCAATTAGAAACAAAACTCCCACTCAGACTGTATGATTGATTATTTCTGTAGAGCATAAGATCATAAGCAGAGCCTGCTGGGTCAGGCCAGTAACCTGTCTAGTCCAGCAACCTGATTTCACAATGACCTACCAGATGCCTGTAGGAAACCCACCAGCAGGATTCAAGTACAGGACTACTCTCCCCTTCTGTGGTTTCCAGCAACTGATATTCAGAAGCATTGTTGCCTGCAGCTGTGGTGGCAGAGCATAGCAATTGTGGCTTGATAGCGCTCTCCTCCTTGAATTTCTGTAATCCTATCTGAAAGCCATCTAGGCTGGTCGCTATTTCTGTCTCCTGTGGGAGTGAGTTCCATAGTTTAACTGTATGCTGCGTGAAGAAGTACTTTCTTTTCTCTGTCCAGAATCTTGCAGCTATGGAAGTGACACTTTTACCTCACTGCTGTGGTGACACTAGGTCTAATCTCCTTCATTGGGCTGATGTGAGGGATAAAATCTCTGCTCACTCCTTTCTAATGGAAATAAAAAAAATCCTTCCAGTAGCACCTTTAAGACCAACTAAGTTAGTTCTTGGTATGAGCTTTCGTGTGCAAGCACACTTCTTCAGATACCTTTCTAATGAACAGGAATAAGCATGTTTCACTGTGATGCCGGAGCAGGTACTATCCATGTGGGAATGGATTTTACAAGCAGTGAAATGTTTTTCAACAGATAGCACATTGCTCAGAGGAGCAGCTAGCACAGGGATTGCAGCTGTGAATAAGCACCCATCCGTTCAGATCCATCCTTTTCAGAAAATGAGGTGCTACACACTATGTGCCCTGACAAATAGGTGCCCACAGCAATCTTACTAAGGCTAGAACCAAGATGATCAAGGGTCTGGAACTACGGTGTTACCTCCATTTACGAACTTAATTCGTTCTGGAGGTCCATTCTTAATCCAAAATCATTCTTAACCTGAGGCGCACTTTCGCTAATGGGGTCTCCCGCTGTGCCGCTGGCGTGCAACTTCCGCTTGCATCCGGGGGCAAAGTTTGCTACGTGGAACGCCTACTTCTGGGTTAGTGGAGCTCATAACCCAAAGTGTTTGTAAGGAGGACGGTAAGTAACCCAAGGTTCCACTGGACAGTGGTACTTTGGTTTACAACCACAATCTGTTCCGGAGGTCTGGTTATAAACCAAAACAGATTGTAACCCAAGGCGTACTTTCGCCAGTGGGGCCTCCCAAAAAAAATTGGGTTGTAATGAAAAAAAAATGGGTTGGAATCCAAAAAAAGGGACAAGCACTTCCAGGTTTGACGTGGGTGTAATCCAAAACGGTTGTAATCCAAAACAGTTGGAAACCAAGGTACCACTGTAGTTAGACTTATCTCATGTCTTGGCCTCATTATCCCCACCTATGCCAGCAGTCTGTGCTGTGAGGCAGGGAACAGGAAATGTTCAGTTGGTGAAATTATGCTGAGACATGGTGTAAGCCGAAATATACAAATCTCAAAGATTGTGGTGAACAGCACTCTGTTCCTCCGGCATCATGTCTGTGACCTCGTGCTGCACTGCCAAACCTCAGCTTGAGGTCAGGGACAATCTCAGCTATGCAGCAGAGCTTTGCTTAGATATAAAATCTGAGCACATCACAAAGTGGCCAAGCAATACTTTCTTGCATCTGGGAAATTATTTTGCCCCCAGCTGTTTCTCCCAATTAAACATTCATGAAAAGTTCCTGGGCTATTCTTCAGGAAAAAAGAAATCACAAATGCATCAGAGATGTCAGGCTCTGGAATCCCCCCCCTCCCCCCAGTTCAGTTTTGGAAACTCGTGCAGTCGGAGAAGTGGTTAGTTATGTGAGACTAACTATATATAAAAACTTGTTGTATTGGGGAAAATATAAATATTAGGGGAAATATGCATTACAGAAAGGTGTGCATAAGGCAGAATTGCACACACAAAAATAATATTTGAAAAAAGTTTGCACTAAAATACTGATGAATTTTCATAAAGACTTAAAAGTTTTCTGTAAACTGATGTGGAGAACTGAGTCAAAGACTGGTAAAATGTGAAACTAAAATGGACAGATTTGCCCATCCCTAATAGTAGTGAACATGGTGCAGACATCTTGTTGTTGGGTTGTTGTTGTTTTTTAAGCTTTCACACATCCTTTCTTTGCTTTTAAATTGCTGTTAGGTTTCTTCTGTGGAAATGGCAGCCTTTTCTAAATTAAGTGATATTAGAAAGAGGTATTGGAGACTTGCATCATATTTCTTTCAGCTGGTGCAGACTTTTGTTTTGGTTGCTGTGGACTAGAATGACAAACTGGTTGTTGCTTGTTGCTGCAAGTCTGTAAGTAGGACAGAGACAGCCAGCTGTTCCTCGTACGTAGATGCTGCGTGAGTGGCTGTCACTGTTTTTATCAGTAGTTCATGGCAAGACTGACAAATACTTTTTATGTGGCCTGCATGATGTTGCTAATGCAACAGCTACAACATAAGGGTGGGGAATTAACCTCATATAACATGGGCTTGTTCACATGAACTTATGAACATAGCAGCTTATGCAACTGAGTAATTAGGATAACTTTGCTGCTGAGGTACTATTTAGGAATTTGGGTGATTTTCCCCTCAATAGAAAATACCGTATTTTTCACTCTATTGGACGCAGTTTTTCCTCTCCAAAAATTGAGAGGAAATGTGTGTGCGTCCTATAGAGCGAATGCAGGCTTGTGCCATAGCCGCGCGCAACCCCTCTGGCAGGGAGAGGCTGCACGGGGCTATGGCTTCTTTAGCCCCACGCAGCCTCTCCCGGCAAGGAGAGGCTGCACGGGGCTAAAGGGGAAGGCAAAACAGTGAGCGGGATCCATCCCGCTCGCTGCCTTGCCTTCTTCCATAGCTGCGCGCAACCCCTCCGCAAGGAGAGGCTGCACGGGGCTATGGCTTCTTTAGCCCCACGCAGCCTCTCCCGGCAAGGAGAGGCTGCACGGGGCGAAAGGGGAAGGCAAAACAGCGAGCGGGATCCATCCCGCTTGCTGCCTTGCCTTCTTCCATAGCTGCGCGCAACCCCTCCGCAAGGAGAGGCTGCACGGGGCTATGGCTTCTTTAGCCCCACGCAGCCTCTCCCGGCAAGGAGAGGCTGCACGGGGCTAAAGGGGAAGCCAAAACAGCGAGCGGGATCCATCCCGCTTGCTGCCTTGCCTTCTTCCATAGCTGCGCACAACCCCTCTGGCAGGGAGAGGTTGTGTGCAGCCTGTACGCTGCTCTTTGGGGCTGTGGGGGAAAAATATTTTTTTCCTTGATTTCCCCCCCTAAAAACTGGGTGCGCCCTATGGTCCGGTGCGCCCTATGGTGCGAAAAATACGGTAGCTATGACAGCTGCTCTTAAAATGCACTGATTTGGGGTGCAGTGGGGGGTGGCAGCAATGTAATCTTCAATGCATCCACAGATGGGTAGCAGCCTGGGCCAGGGCTCGAACCCCTGGGGTTCTCTCTCCTTGGTCAAATGCTTCTTTCATCAACTCTTTTCATCTGTGAGGAGTCATGTATCATTCAGAAGGCTCCTGTCACACTGTGATTAGACCCCGACTTCATCCCAAAGGGTAATTCCGTTTTTCACAGGGCTCAAGAGAGGTCCTCCTTTCCTCCTACCCAAAGTCCGACAAGGGGAAGGAATGGCACACTGGATGTGTGCAGGGCCATCAGGATCTCCTGCACATGCACAGAGGCACTGTGCCCATCAGAGGCCAGGATGTGTTCCCTCCCATCCAGAGCCAAGGGGCACAAGGCCTCCCCTTGTGTACCTCTGTTCTGGCCATGGCAGCGGCAGCATTCAGTTGCTCCTGATCTAGCAAAGCTACCCACCCTTAGAAGAGGGTTCATGCTCCAGGGTCGGCTCCTCCTTCCCAAGAGCCACAGCCAGACACATAAGTGCTGCTCTTGGAAATGGAAAGATCGGGCAACTCTCCAGGAGTTACAACCATTTCAGCTGTAAACTCAAGGCTTTTATGCAGAATTTCACAAGCTTCCCACAAGACACCAGGTGTACCGGGAATCTATTGTTACACTGGCAGGGGAAGCCTACAGAAATTATTAAAAGGGAAATACAAAAAGAACCCAAAAGCTATTAAATCGTAGGGCCGACTGGCAGTAAGGGAGGCACCCATCTTGGCTGGGAGTCCTGGAAGGCCTTTCCCCGCCTGGCCGGGGAGGGCAGAGCCTGGACTGACTCCATTTGCTAAAGCAGAGGTTGAATAGAATCTTGGACTGGGGAGCTGCTGTTGGTTTTTTGTATCTTTGTTTTAGATCCTGTTATGATTTATGTGGAAATTGTTCAGTGTGGTTATATTTTTTTAATGTTTTACTTCCTGTTTATGGCTACTTTTGTCGTAGTTATGTGGGGTTTTTTCATGTTGTAAGTCACCATGAGTGTGGTTTGAACTGTGGAAAGGTGGCATACAAATAAAATGATGTCTGTATGTCTATGTCCCCATCATCATTGGCAGGTGGGATCAGGATCTGCTTCACCAGGTGGTATGTGGGGGGTCCTATGTGGGGTGTCATTGGGAATCGCAGTCCATCTCATTGGCAGCACTTGGTACCTGAGCTCCTCTGGGTGGCCATTTGACCTTCGCCTTCCACCTTCATGAGTATTACAAGCTAGATAAAGGTAAAGGTACCCTGACCGTTAGGTCCAGTTGCGGATGACTCTGGGGTTGCGCGCTCATTTCACTCTATAGGCCGAGGGAGCCGGCGTTTGTCTGCAGACAGCTTCCGAGTCATGTGGCCAGCATGACTAAGCTGCTTCTAGCAAAACCAGAGCAGCACACAAAAATGCCGTTTACCTTCCCAGTGGAGCGGTACCTATTTATCTACTTGCACTTGACGTGCTTTTGAACTGCTAGGTGGGCAGGAGCTGGGACCAAGCAACGGGAGCTCCCCCAGTCGCAGGGATTTGAACTGCCGACCTTCTGATCGGCAAGCCCTAGGCTCTGTGGTTTAGACCATAGCGCCACCTGCATCCCTTACAAGTTAGATAAACTCTTTAAAAAAAAAATTACTTCTTGCCAGTGGTGAGATGGGTAGTGACAACCCACATAGGATCATATTTCTCCCTACAGATAAGGAACTTATCACGGTGAGTACCAACATTCGCATATTAAAAGAAGATGTAGAAGTCACATCCAGAACGTAGATTATGTTGTCATGGAGGTGGCCTAGACGGAAGTATGTCAATCAATAAGTTCAAAAAGAACACTGAACTTTTTTTGCCATTACAGTCTTCCTGCAATTGCACCTTACATGATAGAAGCTTTTGTTCATTGTTGTAAAAGTGCTTTCAATGGACTAAGCATGTCCTAAATGTCTTGCCAAGGGTACTTTGCTTTTGGGAAAAAGAGCCTGATGCATTAAGGAAAGCAGCTGAAAAGTCAAAGCCAATAGAAGTTGTGTTTCCCGCCGTGTTTGTTCCAAGTGAAAAATCAGTGAAATTGGGTTCCATATCCTGATGGAGCTCTCTGTCTGCCTATCTGGGTCATACTTCTAAAACACTGAAAGGGAAAGGATATTTAAAAAATGCAAAATTGAAAAGGAAAAGGTGCTCTAGTGTTTACAGTAATCTATAATATATAGAGTGACTTGGAGTTTATACTCAGGATTACATTAGTTATCCCAGAAGACAATCAGGATGTTCAAGGGAAATAGCAAACCTTAGGTTTGGACAGTAACATTGGGGGAGAAGGAGTGTGTTGTGATTATTATGCATGAATTTCATTTGGGATGGTAATACCCAGTTCCTGTTGCCATTTTTTTCGGATAGTCTTCAGATTGGAAGACTCTGTAGAGTAGATTTTGAGGGTGTGTAAGGAGAGGAAGGAGAAGTCCTGTTCCATTAGGGGAACTGCATGGGCACCTTGGATTCAACCAATAATGTTCAATAATGTTACACCAATATATTCTATTTTAACACTTTGCAAATCTTATTAGCCATGGGAGGAATTCATTGTTGTGCTAAGGTAAATATTCTTTCAGCACAAGCATTTCAGTTCAACAGAACATTCTCCTCTTTCCTCCCCCTGCACACCCGTTCTATGGGTTCTTCCAACTCCCCCAGTGCTATATTTGAAAGACATGGGAGAAGCCTTGTTGCACTACCAGAAATCCTTGTGCATGCTTCTGCTAACAGGACTAATAAATCAATGGCCTCATATGTTTACTGGGCTCTTTGGCATTTCAACCACAAAGTGGGGGAGACAACTGCAAGCAGTTCTATTGGTGGTGGTGGGGAGAATCCAAACATGGACAGTAGTATAATATCTTTATAAGGACTATTTTAAAAAGTAGTGCAGTCACTTTCAAGTGTCACAGAACTCTTCATCAGGCTTCACACAAAGAAATAAGGGGAAAGGAACGAGAAGGGGGAAATAATGTTGCTCAGTAGAGGGCATGGCCAGAAGCACTTTATGCAATGCATTACAGCTGTTGAGGAAGTTGATGGGCAATTAAAAAGTTATTTGTAGACAAATTAAGTTGATTGTACCCTGAGTGAAAGATCAGAAGTTGTCCCTGTATTACTAAATGGAACATATGGGCTCCAGACAGTTTTTTGTTCATTTTACAGAGTTTTAACTGCAGGTATGATTACAATCAGTGGCTGGCATGTAACAGAAGGACTTGAGGATCATTCTATAGATTGCTAAGAGTGATTTGGGTGTCCTTCAGTTTTTACGAGGAACGTGATCATGCTGCAGTAAGTGCCCCCCCCCGATGTAATACTAACTACTACTGGAACCTTCTCTCTCTCTTTCTCTCTCTCTCTCCATCTTTTATTTTATCTTATTTTAGGGACATAAAGCCTGATAACATCTTGCTGGATGAACAGGGTAAGAGCCAATTGTTTCTTACTATAATAGTATCCTCACGCATGCAAACCTGTAGCAAAATACTGTCTCCTAGGTGAGCAGTGCAGGCTTTAGGAAGCCACCATGTCACTGCGAGATGGAAAGCAGGCTGAGGCAAAAAATATATGTCTTACCTTAGCTCTGTGCTTCTGTTGAATTAAAGCATGAATGACAGAGAACTCGACAGCAGGCCAGGTTAAGTATAGGTTTTCTTCATCTGCACCTTGTGACCCAGCTTTTAACTAGAATGATGGCCTCATTCAGAGGTTCCTCTTGCATGCTATACCATTCTTCTTTTATGTGCCAGGAGAGGAGTTTGAAAACATCCACTTTTAGTTTTGAATGAACCCCAGTTTACCATTATGTCTGAACACGGGGAAACTATCTCACAAAGGTTAGTTCAAAGTTGCCAGGATCAATTGATGGTTTCAGGATCTGGTTTGTTATTCATAGTAGGAACCAGTCACACCAATTTCTGAGTGAGAAACTATGATTTATTCAAAACCAAAAGTGGAACCTTTTTATTCCAGTTTTTCTTTGTGTGTGATGGATTCAAGCGGGGCCAAAGCTCAGTGGTTGAATATATGCTTTGCATTCTAAAGGTCTGGGATTCCATTCCCCATAACCCCAACTAAATGGATCATGTAGCAGGTGATGGGAAAGGCCTGTATTTGAGGTTTTAGAGAGCTGCAGCCAGTCAGAATAGGCAATACTAACTGGACAAATAATCTGGCCCATCGTGTCACCTTCCTGTCTTTCTAGGGAAGAGGAACAGGGACTCAGTGAACACGAAGCTCACTGTGGCGTGGAGTCATAAATTTATTTATTTATTGACAGCATTGATAAGCCGCCCCATACATAACCAAGTTTCTCTGGCTTAGCACTATGTCTGAACCAGGCTGATAAATTTATCACGAACAACAATCATGTTTTCCTCTGTAGAATAAGGTTTTAATTTTGGATGCTTTTGAAGGAGAACCTGCTGTGGCTCAGTGTTTCAGACGCACCGCAGTGCAACATAGCTGTGCAATCAGAGATAACGGGAAATGTGTTTGGAGAGTACTATGGGTGCATTTGGGATGCTGAGCTGCAGAGCATTTCCTCCTTGCTTGCTTCCCCCCCCCCCCCCGGGAATGTGCAAAAGTTTTATGCAGCCTGTTTGAAGGCAAGTTTCCTTTTTAAACACTCCCACCCTATGCAGGTTCAATGCGGTTTCATTCCAGTATGCATGAGATCACTGGGTCATGGAAGCATTTTTCACGTGAAAACCATTTATGCCAGGGGTAGGGAACCTGGAGTCCTTCAAAGGTTGTTGAATTCAAACTCATATCCACTATAGATATCATGGCCAATAGCCAGGGATGACGGCAGTTGGAGCCCAGCAACATCCATGGTTTAGGTGCTTCTGAAGAGGTTCCTCAAGAGCACCTTCCTTGTCATGCTGCTCTCACACCATTTAAATACAGAGTAAATTCCCTACTTTGCCTCCACAAGGTGTGGATATTGTGTGAGCTATTCTCTGCTGTTTCCCAGAATAGTCCACTCTGTGGTAGACTGAGGCACTCTGAGAAGGCGAGGAACGGGCAATGTTCTGATAACTTTACATTAAGAAACAATTCAAGAGGAGGAACTCGCACTTCCATTGATGTTAATATGTGTCTAAATGCTATAATTTTTGGAGAATGGACAGATATTACAGTCATAGGCTTGGGCTCAAGGAAGACAGTTGAAAAGAACTGCTTCAGAGGCTTTTCAATTTTTGATGCATTTGGGACAGCATCAGAATTCTATTTGGAATTGTCTTTTCTCTACGTGCCCTTGAAATCCATGCCCTTCTGACTATTTCCTCTTTGCAATTTCTCTGTGTGTTTCTCCAACCATGGCAGGAGAGTTGTGTGGTTCCACTCAGGCGTGCAAAGAGCCTCTTACCTATAGTTCAATTTTGTTCTTGGTTTTCCCCTCAGCCATTGTTTTAGCAGCATCTCTATCTATATTTAGACCGCTACGATTGTGCTTGTTTTCCAGTGACTTGCTCTCTCCTTGGGAATGGTCGTTCAAACTCAAGCTCAATCTGTTGCCAAACATTTATGCCAAACTGTGGGTGCTTCCAGACTGTCTCTGTTTTTGGGTGGGATTCAGTCACCCCCTGGCAAATTCAGGTTGCATAATTAAGGCTGATTTGGAGCTCTTGTGAAACAAGCCCACTTCTCCAAAATACTGGGTTTTTTTGCAATAAGGAAGGTGATGGGAAAACACACTGGAAAGTGTGAAATGACACTTCCTTTGATGCAGCATCATCTAAACTCCCCACAAATAAATAGGAATGGATGCTCTCTCTCTCTCTCTCTCTCTCTCTCTCTCTCTCTCTCTCTCTTTAAATAATCATCTAATGTCCCTGCAAGCAAATCAGGCTGAATGTTCATTAAGCAGCTTGTGTGAGAAAGAGGTTATGTTAAGGCTGACTTCAATGGGCAGGATCAGCTGGGCGGAGGCAGGTTTTTTTGGGAGGGGTTAGAAAAAAAGGTGTCAGTACTCACCTTGAAGTTGTTACAGTAAGTGCCACACTTTGAACATTTGGGGGGAAGGTTCTGGCACTGCATACCCTTGAGTATCCCCAGAAAAAGGGGACTGGGCAGGGGGGAGTTCATAGCTTTTCATTTCACTTGGGGGGGGGATCTTACTTTTGCTTGGTAAACATTTTTTAAAGTCTCATACCATTCTACTGAATGTCCACAATTTAATGATTGTTGACATTTACATCTGCATGCTGGTAATCCCAGATAAATTTCGTTACTATCTAAATATACATATATTTTAGTCCAGGTGTTAACTGTGCTTCACTGATGAAATATCTCTTAAGTTTTTCACCATTAACAAAATTAGTCAGGGATTGTCAGCATTTGCAGATGAATATCATGTTTTCAAACATTTCTTTAACATGCACAACACCTTGCGTTTTTTCATTCTGTTTTGGTAGTTTAATGTTAACTGCATTTTTATTTAGGCTTTTAAAAAGTTTTTTTAATCAACTCTAGAGTCTAAAACCAAATTGGATCCACAATTATTTATGGTGCTGCTCAGAAAATTATATTCACATCTTATGTGTGGTAGTAACTACACCAAGCTTCTTCTCAAAATACTAAAAGTTAAGATATTTCTGTGTGAGGTGTTCCCCATAACATGCTTCTTTTAATAGTTCAGTTTTACAGTTTACTATTCCAATTACTTCTGCTTTTTTAGAAACTTTGGGTTGTATTTCAAGAATTAACTTTTGACAAACAAGACAGCCAAAATGCCATCTCCCTGCTTCTTTCCCAAAGAATATCAAAGGTTGAATAAAAATAATGGCATCTATAATTCATTATTTTATTAATGCAATTTCCCGCAGGGAAAGGAGAGCAATAGAGAGGAAATGAAAAGTGATGCAAGGATGGAATATTGCCTTGGCCTTTCACTGCCTCCTTTCTTAAGAGTTCTCTGAGGAGTCATTTTGGGCTTGCCTTTTCTTTTCTCTTTTTCACTCTACAGCCACAAGGAAGGGGACACCATGGTGTCTGATTCTCTAAGATTGTTCAGGCTATGCATGTGCTGCTTGCCAAATCAGTTGCTGGGTAGGGGGGCGCATGTCAGATGTACTCTGGCATCATAACTCATGGTTTTCTCATACTGCAGGTGACAATAGCCCTTAAAGCATTCTCCCCGTCTGCTGAGATTATGCTTCAAATGCAGCCTTTCTTAACCTTGGGTCCCCAGATGTTGTTGGACTACAACTCACATCATCCCTGAACTGGTTCCTGCCAGCTGGGGGTGATGGGAGTTGTAGTCCAACAACATCCGAGGACCCAAGGTTGAGAAAGACCGTTATAATGCAAAAAAAGGCATCAGCAGTACCAAGTGGGTACATTTGCTCACCCAAAAAACTTCATTGCAGCACCATGGCTGGTAGAGGACCATAGCAGAGTGTGATGTCTGGCCATCTTTGAGCAGTTTGCAGTATAGCCACAATAGGTACTGAAGTATTCTGGAGGTGATCATGGGAAACATTCCCCTGAAGGAATCACTGCTTCTACTGCCACAATTTATTTATAAATCCCATTTTCACTCTTCCGTTGAGCAAATGGAGTACTCATTTGCTTCAGCTGGGGCGAGATTTTGGCTTTGATTTCTGATCAGCAGTGCCACGGACGTGGACCTCTGAGCCTAGGGATTTACTGTGTTGCTTTTATTGTAGCACCTTGCCAGCTCAACAGCCAGGGTACTTATTATCTTTCCTCCCTGGCTGTTCAGTAAGGGAGTTGATAGGTGTTGGCTTGTGCAATCACATTGCACTTTCCTGCCTTGGGGCCTCGGTGTTTAATAGGAAAAGTTGCAGGGAAGAGAGCAAATTCAAAGGACATAGTGCAAATGATTGATACTCTTTGCTGCCTGTTTACTTGTAATCATATATAGTAAAATGAATAGCCATGCCAGAATGGAATGTTATGTAGATGTGAGATGCTCATGTAAAAAATGGTTTCTTTACCTCTCTCTTAGGACATGTGCATATCACAGACTTCAATATTGCCACCGTGATAACAAAAGACACTCAGGTCACCACTATTGCTGGCACTAAACCATATATGGGTGAGTAGCTAAAAATTAAGGCACAGTTTACTTCTGTTGGTAATACCTTCTGTTCTAGGGTTGTGCTCTGAGCATTTTAATTCTAATTCTGTCCAGATATTAAAACAGTTTTGCTTCTCCTTCTTCTTTTTAAGAAGAAAAGGTCCAGCTTAGAAGAGACTCCATCCAGCCTAATACCTGGAACCAGCATACTGGTTCCACCTCTTCCAACCCCATCTCATTGCTGCCTAGGTGCCTAAAATCTTAAGAGAGTAGGGCAAAATTGCATGATTGGTTCTTGGGTTTTTTGTGTGAGATGTATGCTGCAGTTGGGTGGGCAGGCCCTATAGAGATGATAAAAGGTGGCCCAGCCCATTGGCTTGACACATGAGACTGGGAGAAGCCTTTGAAATATAAACGGATATGCAGAATATTGATGCATCATCCTCAAATGACTGCCCCTGTTTTTTGGTTACCAAGAAATATAATGAACTTATTACATACCCTTTGAGAATTTAACAAGTGCTCACTTCCATTGTCTGTTTAACTTGTCTGTTTAACTTGGCTGCCTGAGGTAGTGGGGTTTGTGTGTTGGTACCCTCCCTTTGATCACTTATTTCATATGGTTGTATGTTTTCCATGTTTGTTTTAATTTTGAATGCTAGTTTGCTTATAAATATTACACTTATATTCCACTTTTCCTCCAAAGAGCTCAAGGTGGTCACATGGTTTCCCCTCTTGCCTTTTTTCCCTCACAACGACCTTGCGGGGTAGGTTAGGCTAAGAGACTGTGAGTGGCCCAAAGAACTTTATGGCTGAGTGGGGATTTGAATCCTGGTCTCCCAGGTCCAAGCTTAAGGAGCCACGGTCTTCCACTTCAGGAGGGCACCATTTCTATGGGTCAGACCCCAGAGTTAGTATCTCCCTTCCCAGCACTTAAGCAAAAGTTAGGCCACTTCCATTTAACAATATTAAATGATGTTTTGATGGTTATAATGCATGCATCTGCTCAGCAGCTACAAGCATTTTATCTGTGATCAAGGGGGAACAGGAGAGGGACTTTCATGCATATATACTGTATATCGATAGATCAATAGGTATTTGTGCATTTGCAACCCATCTGCGTCAAGCAGTCAGCCAAAGTGTGACCTGGAAATTGTGATTCATAAGTGTAAAAACTTGTACAGAACCAGAGAACGTAAGCATGGTGAGTCAGTTCCCCAGTGCTTCATGCATTTGTGCAGTGCCCTTCTGAACCTCAAGAACATGGCAGAATTCTCCCAGCTCATTTTCTTGATGGTAGTTTTGGTTAGGTGACAAAAGTAGAAGGATGTCATGCCGACTTCATCTTCTCTTTTAGTTAGAGGGCAATGAGAACATTCACAGAGGAAGGGGAAAACCTTTGTGCTTATACCACCCCCTTCTCATTCCAAATATCATTGCTTAAGTATCTCCCCACTCCCAATAATACATTGCTTGAAAATACTTTTTTGCCTTCTATATTTGTTCATATATTTGCTGGGGATATTTGTATTCTGCGATTGTTCACAATGAGTCGTGATCCAAATACAAATGACAATAAATCATTAAAAAATTCATAAACCATAAAGTCAGTTTGAACAGTAGAAGCAGGTGGAAGAAAGTTCAGAGTGGGCTACTCACCCCATGTCAATTAACTCATTAAATGCACTAAAAATGCTTGAGTAAACAGGTGAAACTTTACTGGCACAGTAAAGCTTTTCCCGCACACTTCCAAAGGGAAAGCATTCTCTGTCAGAGCCTGATGGCCACACACTTCTAAAGTAGTTAGTAAACTGATCATAACAATGGCTGAAAAGTAAATTATGATGGTAGAATAGAATTCTTATCTTGCAGTGAACTTGGTTGCAATTGGTATAAATATGGTCAAAATTCAAAACGCGTTCAGCAAAAATGGCTCTTTGATTAATAGATTATTATGGAGGTATGGAAGGGAAGAAGTATATTGGCAGTGTATGGACATAACTTTTTAGATGCATGTGCACCAGACTTGAGATGCATTTGTTCCTTGCTCTAGAAGGCAAAACCTAAAGAACTCTGGTGTACGTGTTTGACGATAGATGTTTAAAGGTGTATCTCTCCGAAAAGCAAAATATTGACTCCTCCTGATAAATAAAGTGTCAGGGCTGAGCCATAAGCAGCTGTAAGAGGGGAATGGGAACGGGGAGCTAATGACTGAGTCAGAGAAACTGACTTAAGGGACCAGGATAGGAATCAGAGCTAAATGTCACCCCAAAACACACCAGAGCCAGGGAGATGATTATTGTCATCATCATGTTTATTGGTAGGCTACATTTTCATGAGATTATCCCCAAAACAGTTCAAAAAATATCAAATGAACAGTGATAACATTTTGTAAAAAATTAAATTATTTTTTAAAATAAGAACAAATGTAGCTAATCATACTGTCAGTATAAGTAAAGCGTCATTTAAAAATAGCCCATACAGTAGTGTATAAAACAATACAAATTTAGTCTGCCTCCTCTTTAGTTTTAAGCTGTTAAATAAGGCTATTTTAACAGCTTAAAACTAAAAAGGAGGCAGACTAAATCCTAATACAGAAATAAAAATAGTTGTTGATGTCCCGTTTTCGCAAGGCATTCCACAAGGCTTAGATACACACATTAGATAGCAGCCTTTCTCTCAGCTCCCATTTCTTTTAGTTCATTTCCCATAGCTCACTGTTGCCCAGGCAAATCAGGAAGCCCTTCTTGACTTGGTGGGCCCAGTAGCCAGCCAGCCATGGCCCCCAAAGGGTCTGTCCCCATTTGGACATTTGGAATATATTCTTACATCAATGGAAGCAAAGGCAATAATCTTGCTGTAAGATTCCTAACGAAAGCAAATAACAACTTTCTCTTTTTCCCCAGCACCCGAGATGTTCAGTTCTATAAAACCCATTGGCTATTCCTATGCTGTTGACTGGTGGTCATTAGGCATTACAGCCTATGAACTTCTTAGAGGCCGGGTACTGTACTGTTCATTTATATACTTTATTGGCTCTATACATCCATTAACCCATCGTTTTCAGGTTGTCCAGCTCTCAAGCTCTGTGTCCATTTTTATGATAGACTCATTAAAATTCCAGAGAGAATCACTGCTGTTTAAAACAAGGAATTATCTTACTGATAAATATGAATTTCTGCTATAGCAGTTGCTAGACAATATACCAAGAGTTCAGCAGGAACAAAATGTAGAAAGATATTTTACAATTGCAGAATGAACCTGCGGTTTGAGGAAGAAATGGACCGCTGTGTGTGAATTAGTAATCAAACACATTTCATGTTCCAGCATGCCTTGTTGCTGGACTGGATGACAACATATTTCCAAAATGTTTTCTGGGAGTCTTTAGAAGTTAGGTCAAACCAGTAGGCAAAATGGGAACTTTATTGCAATGGATACACCTAAAAGCTTTTTAAATTTTTTTTTAAATAAACGTTTGTGAGCAATATGTCGCATTGCTAGCATCTAGAATATTAGCATCAATTTTGCGATAAACTATGCGTGAACAGTCCCATTGATTGCAGCCCTGGAGATACATAGGCAAGTGAAGGTGTGGGAGGAGCACGTGCTTAGCTGGAGATGTTAAGAGTATTTTTGCTGCAGCCGATCACCTTGCACAACCTACAAGCTGCTCAGCAGAGTGATAGCTGCAGTAAAAGAAAAAAAGGCATTTTGCTGCACATGTTCTTCATCTGTGACTACCCAGGATTGCAGCCTTCTGTTTGATTTCAACCTTAATAAAAATAAAAAAAAGCAGGAGAAGGCTTCTTGTTAAATAATTGTATTTATACCAGTCGGATCTTTTGGTAAAGTAAGCAGGGCAGAAATAATTTAAACCTCTGCTTAAAATTGCTTCTTAAAAAAGTCTCATAGTTTTAAATTTTAATTACTTTTAATTTAATTAGTCTTAATTAAGGGTACCTTAGCTTTTTCATCCAAAACATCTGTTCTGAAGCATCCAAAATGTTACGTCATTTAAGTCACAACTGCATGTTGGTGGGGGAATAAAGTAGCCAAGTTTAGATATCGTTTCAGTCCCCACTTTGTTTCTGGGGAAAACAAGCAATGCAATCTCATGTTAAAATATTATGTATACACGCAACTGAAGATAGATATCTTTTATTTGTGAATATGCTGCTGGCTGGACAGAATTGTGTATTTGTATTTAGTCATTTCCACCATCCATTTAGATTTAGTTAAATATATACTGGTAAGCTATGCATATGGTTGCTGCTAATAAAAACCTAAACAGGGATTGAAAAATTAGTTCTTACTACACATGTACTTTGCCTTTTCAGTTGCATGTATTCTTCCACATGCCTGGGAATGTCTCCCAAAGTCAATGTTCCCTAAAGCGGTCTACATTTTTTAGGGTTAGATATTTGCTTCTCACTCTCCTGTTATACATGGGCATTATTCAATAACCACTTGCTAAGGTTGTCAGCAAGAGTGAAAAGCCCTGAATCCAACGTTGCAGTAACATTCAGGTATTGGTGACCTGAAAAACAGTAATGCGTTCTAAAGCTTGCTTTATTGGATTTCTACTCTGCCCAAAGGAGTCCTTTGACATAGCAGGAAATTAAAATGTTCGTGCCTTGTTACCATACACTACAGACATGGTGAAGTATTCCTCCATCTTCCCTGTAAAGAAAAAAAAATACTGTAATGTTGAATCTTATGAACAGAAGTTGCTTATAATAATTCAGAAATGTTCTTGTATCTAAATCTTTCCTGGAACCCTGGCAGATTTCTTGCCCATCATGTATCACCTTTGAAGATCATCTATACTAGTAATGGCTGAATGTTCTGGCAAATGGGACAGAAGTAAAAATCCAGAGGACGAGAGGGTTGTTCCCTACAATCCTTATGTATCTCCCCATGCCGGGGAGTCTTAACTGAACTGCACAGGAGAGGCAGGCAGGAATGCAGGTTGTACTCCAGCCTGTACCCAGAAATGTGCTAGTTTTGCTACCTGCTTTTGCACTTGGATGATTTTTGTCTTCTGATATCATTTTTAATCTGCTACAGTTAAGGGATTTAGATGTGTCTTAGGTAATTTTATTATTTGTGATATTGTTATAGGTTCTTTTTAACATTTTGGTAGTCACCTTGAGAAGGGCATCCTCTTTCTGTACAGAAAATACTAGCCATAACTGTCCAGGAGTCACATATATCCCCACTTCCTGTGCTACTTATGATGGCTGTGCTGTCTCTATGGACTGTTTGAAACAGCCCTCCGTAGTTTAACTCACTCTTTCCAGAGGCTATAAGGTCAGCCACGATATAGCAAGCAATGCTGAACTAATTCGGCACTTAGTTTGAATGGGTAGTTCTTTATATGGCAAGCCCCTCGACTTTTGTTTTCATGAGATGTTTGGCAAATCATGGTTTGTCGTTGGCTTAGTGCATCATGGTTTGTTAGCACAAAACACAGCATGTTCCTGGGTTATCCTCTTTGTGGTGGGAGGAGCAAAGTGGGAGTCCCCTGGAAGTCTCTGTCAGCCTGCACTTCATGCAAACGTGACTTACCAAACCATCCTTTTATGGCTTAGCACGATATGCAAACATGGTCAATGTCTGTTTCAAAGGAAATAAAAACAAGAGTTTACCTCAATGGCAGTTAAGCTCCGACTCCAGACATAAACAGGATAATGCTGTCTTTAAATGTTTCAGGGAATATGGAAAGAATTTTGTTTTCTGTTTTTTAAAAACAGCAGTATTTCCTCTGCACTCAGGCTGTCCTAGTGAACCGCTGGTTGGATGACAGCGCAAAGCCTTGATCCCTTCCCTTACATTTTGCTTTTCAAATGTAGCTTTGTTGTTGCTGCTGCTGCCCTCTCCTGCACTGATCTATTTACTTCAATTGAATTAGGCTCCCCAGTGACTGTAGTTCAATGGTTCAATTGAGAACAACAGCAGGGCGAGATGGAGGAGTGATGCGGGTGGGAACAGGAAGAATGTGGGCTTTGGAAAAATCAGCACAATGACCACCTGAGCAGAGGTCATTTACTTAGAAATGGTCTGAAAGAAATAATGTGGTTTTTGCAGCTGCTGGATGAGGGATTTGTTTCAAAATTTATTTGCTCCCTACCCCCTTTTCCTCTTCACAGAGGCCATATCACATTCGCTCTAGTACTGCTGCAAATGAAATTGCCCACATCTTCAAGACAGCCACAGTTATGTATCCTGCTGCTTGGTCAAAGGATATGGTGTCCTTAATCCAAAAGGTAAGTGGGACATGTTTTTGGAGGCAGGCTGATTTCAATAAAGAGAAGGGTGCTTGCTTTAGAACAGGTATGGGGAACCCCAGCCCCCCCCCCCCACAATGTTGCTGAACTACTACTACTACCATCATTCCTGGCCAGTGACCACTTCTCAGTTCCCTTCAGTGACTGGTAAAGAATCCCTGAGAGATGGCCACCCAACTTCTATTTAAAAACTTCCAATAAATGAGAGTCCACCACCTTCCAAGAAAGTCTGTTCCACTGTCAAACAACTATTGCCATCAGAACATTTCCCCTAAAGTTTTCTAAGAATCGCCTTCCTTGTTATTTGAATCCAGAAAAAGATTGCTTCATCTTCCGATATTTGAAGGTGGTGAACATATCACCTCTTAGTCTGATCTTCTCCAGGCTCAACATATCCAACTCCCTCAAGCTTGGTTTCCAGGCCCTTTATCATCCCGTTCATCCTCCTCTGCACATGTTCCATCTTGTCGCTATCCTTCTTAAACTGTGGTGCCCAGGACTGGACACAGACATATCTAGAAGACCAAATGTTTCCCACACCTTCTGAGTAGAAGCTTATAGGCTTATAGCCTATAAGCCTATAAGCAAGACTTATAGGAGAAGTGCGACTGCTTCAAAAAGCAAGAAGCCCATGTCTTACCTCTCCACCCCCACCCCTCACAGTAATTTCTGCTAACACAAAATGTGTGACATAATTTTACATGACTTCAGGTTACCACACAAAAGCCACCTGCTGCACTTCGTTGGCTCCCACTTGTAGAGGCATAGAGAAAAATTTGCAGTGGACTTACGTTACATCTTTGTATTATTAGATTTTATGGGTATTTAAATACTGCTGTAAATTTAAAAAAACAAACAAACCACCTCATAATGGTTTTCAGTAAAATTACCAGAGAGAGAGAGGGAGAGAGAATTACCTGCTAGTTCAGCATGCTTTCACTTGAGAAGGTTTCCAGACATCACATTTTCCCTGTGGCAAAGTGACAGTCAAGCTTCTGTAGAGATGTTCACTTGCCATCATTTATTCATAACTTCTATTCACATATTTCCATGTGGTAACAGTTTGTCAGCATAAGAATTATCAGAAAATATGGCTGAGAGGCATTCTTTATCAGACAGAGGAAATTGGAATGGGATGCCTTTTTGGAAGGTTTGCTGTTGGGAAAGTCTCAGTACAACTATATCTTTCAGCCTCTTTCTTTCTGTAAAGGGAATGTTTTGGTAATGTCTGAAAACATGATTTGATTAAAGGTGAAGTTAATGAAAAAACGCAGCAAAAAACAATGGGTTCAATCCATGAAAATGTGAATCTATGTTCAAACATTGTTAGCACAATTCAACAGAAACTTAGGTGGTATTCAGCTAAGTTTCAGTTGACCCATTGAAATAAATGAACATTGACTTAACAGGACTTCATGACTAACTTAAAAGTCCTATAGTTTCAGTTAATACTTGATTGCAACTAACTGATTCATGCTCAGTATGGTGCTTGCAGTGGGACATCCTTCTCCCCATAGTAGCAATTCCTGTCATAAAAAAATATTTCAAAGCCTCAAGACCCTGGTGTGAGAAACCTTTGACCCTCTGGATGTTGTTGGACTTCAACTTCCATCAGTGTCAGCCACTGTGATCAGTGGCTAGGGGTGATGGGAGCTGTAGTCCAACAATATCTAGAGGACTACAAATTCCCCATCACTGTTCAAGATCATTCCAAATAAATTCATTCTGACTGGTATGAAAATGCAATGGGAAATGTAGTGAACCATTTTTACATAACAAAATATTTTATATTATGGAATAAATGGCATAAGGAGATTCACTTAATTCCTTTTATACCAGATGTTGTTGTTGTTTAGTCGTTTAGTCGTGTCCAACTCTTCGTGACCCCATGGACCAGAGCATGCCAGGCAGATACAGATACAGTGTATCTGTATACCAGATACCAGATACAGTGGTACAAATTAATTTGGTCTCACATCCAAGATTAATGGCATAAACAGGACCCCTCAGCGATTTCCAGTTATGAAAGATGGTTACATTTTTCTCTCCCAAAGAAGCCTTTTTTAAAAAAGTAAAATAAGATAATTGGGTTCATTGATATAGGTAACTTAGGGAAGAAGAGATAGACTACCATCCTATGCATACTAAATTGTGAGTAATTTCAATGGAGTCAATGGAACCTTCATCTGAGAAAACAGATAGGTTTGCGCTGTTAAAAGAATGGGTTTATATCCAGCAAAATCTTCGCATTAGCTCAAGGACTTCTGTCTGCTCAGTGGACTTCCTCTGCTCATGCCCTCACAGAGTGTTTGTTGTGGGGGAGGAAGGGAAAGGAGAATGTTAGCCGCTTTGAGACTCCTTACGGTAGTGATAAAGCGGGATATCAAATCCAAACTCCTCTTCTTCATGCACCCTCCAAAGTCCGTTTAGGCATTTCCCCAAACCCCAAACCCAGATTTGAGAGTGCGGTGTTGTAGTTTCATATGGGGAAAGGAGAGGGAGTCCTGTTGCACAGGTTTATGTATGTATAGCCTCAGTATCCTCTTATAACCCCCTCAAAAGAGACTATGGAAAAGAAAATAGGTTAATATGTGTGCTGTGTGCAGGTTCTGGTATTTGTGCTTCTGTCTCTGTGATTTTTAAATCAATGTTGTACGGAACTGCCTCGAGAATCTGAAGGCTTGGCAGGCCATTCAGTTGAGAAGACTGCTGCTGCTATTGCTGCTGAGGCTGAGAAAAGTTAAGGCCAAGGTCTATTATATTTCATTATTACCCCGGGGGAAAAGAAAACAGAAGGGGGCACGGGTGGTACTAGAATGGAAGTGGCAATTACACAGCCCCCAGTGGCAGCAATATTTGTAACAGCAAGTGGTGTAGAGATGATATATTAGGCAGTTTAAGAAAATGACCCTGAAATTGGGCTATCATTCAGTGATGCACTCTGAGGGTTTTTTCTGTTCATGAATCTCCACGTTTGGTGTTCAGAATCTCTAGCTAAAAAACCTCTGCAGAACTGAGAAGATCTCTTGTCTGTCTTTGGCAAGAGTCACTCAGGTGCACAGTTCCATGTAGCGGGGAGAAGTCTGATTTCAGAAGGGGGTGATGTTCGCCTTGCCACATGACCCCCAGACCCAGGTGGAGATACAGTGTAACGGAGAACTTCAGATCCATATTGTTAACACATGAACCAAGCGTGCTAGAAATGTTTTTAGTCGTTTTAAAGGTAAAGGTAAAGGGGTCCCTGACCATTAGGTCCAGTTGCGGATGACTCTGGGGTTGTGGCACTCATCTTGCTTTACTGGCCGAGGGAGCCGGCGTACAGCTTCCGGGTCATGTGGCCAGCATGACTAAGCCGCTTCTGGCGAACCAGAGCAGTGCACGGAAACGCCGTTCACCTTCCCACTGGAGTAGTACCTATTTATCTAGTTGCACTTTGGCATGCTTTCGAACTGCTAGGTTGGCAGGATTTTAATCGTTTACATTTTAGTAAAGACAAAACCCACAATATTATAATATTTTTAGGCAGGATTAATAGATCTGGAAGACATGATTTTGGCTGGGGACCCTAAACTGTAGACAGTGAATTAGTTACCACTACCCTCCCCCCCCCCCAATGCATAGCAGGTTATGCTGGGCTAAAACTCCAAATCCACAGCCCAATCCTGAATGTTTTTCAAAATTTAGTATCAAATATATGCTCTTCACATAGTTCCGCACAAGGTGAAAAGCTTCCATATATTCAGAGTCCCATATACATGCATGCATTGGCTACATATTGACTCTTCTACCCCCACTGCCTTTATGTGAGACCTAACAGTGGCACTGTAAGAGATGGCACCAAGGAGATGGAAACATGCCCAACGGCAATTGAAAAAACCTGCATGTATGGTGGTAGCTGTATGATTGTATGATCAGAAGAACTATTTTGTCCATATATATATATATATATACTCTGAACCTAAATACACATAAAAACTGTTAAAAAAAACCCCTGCATTCGAAACTAGTCAAGACAGAGTAGTAACTCCACATTTCTGTAGATTTCCTTTATATTTGTTTATGTCATTTTACTTTGCTTTTTATCCTGTGCCATGACATTCTGGAACCCCCACAGGCCCTTTTGTTCCTTCTTGAATTAATGATGCAATGTCACCGCTATTTAAATTTCCACTGTGCCCCCCTTTGTCTTTGTTTTAGCAGCCATTATGTATTATAGATGAGACCAACTGGGATGTCAAGTTTGGTCCTGGCTCTCACTTGTCTCAAGTAAATTTCATAAGAAAGGTTTCAGTGCATTAAATCAGGCATGGAGCATTGCCACATACAAACTGAACATCTTCCAGCCCCTCTACTGCCAGTTATGCAAGGTTGGTAATGCAGGATGGAAAAGGGAAGAAAATAGAAATTAAATGTGTGCTGCAACCTGTGTAGGTTTTATGTTTGCGTTACAGGCAGATTCAAAGGGAAACCAGGGAAACCTCTCATGTGAAAAATGCTTGTATGGGTTTGCAGATGTTAGAGGAGCATTTTAGGAACTTGCATAATTGTAGGTTTGCAGTTCAGCAGGAGTATCCCATTCCAGTCAGTCTGGCATATGAATGGAAGCAGGCTGAGGAAGTAACTGGCTGGCTTTGATTTCCCTGAATGATTTGCAGCTCCCACAAAAACAATCTGTTTGCATTCATGTTCTACATGAATCATTTTGAAATGTTTTGCTGATTCCTGGGTAATGTTTGAAGAAAAATAGTCAACACTATATGGGCAGTGTACACTGGTGGCATTTGTATAAACCACAGGGGGATCTGATTTCAACAGGAGTTGGTTTGAACTATGTGGGTATTTATCGAGTCATAAAAATAAAGTACTGCTGCAAAATCTTTCTGAGATAAATCTGTCAGAACAGGACTTTTTGAATAATTGGTTCAAATGCAGTAGATACTTGTAGAGTGTTTGGCTTAACTTACTTAGAAGAAAGAGTTCAGTAAATTACTGCTGAAGTAGAACACTTTCTCATTTTGAGCCAGCCAAGCATCCAGCAAGGAAAAGAAACAGATTCTGTACTCACTCATGGATAGTGTGATGTATGGAAATGAGAGAAAAGATTGAAAGGCCTTCTATGGTAGTGCTGATTTCTGGTCAACGCAAATTAAATTGTTTGACCTTTGGAACCAAACTTGTGGTCTTTAGCTCTAACTGCTTTTGGTTGTAATGCCAAGTCTTACAGGGGAACGGAAGGTAGAAGGATTTTTCATTGTCCAAAGCCACCTCCTTAAGTTTGTTGAGGCTGTGCTACTTAGAACATTGGTTTTCTCTTGGAACGTTCTCCATTTATCTTCAATTGTCAGTTGTCCTCACAAAAACCCCATGAGAACAAGCCACACTTATTCCCATTTCACAGAAAGGGAGTGAAGAGATTACAACATTGCCCAAGGCTACTCAATGAATCTATGGGTCATAAATTTGAATTCACAAGTTCAAGACCAACATGTATTCCACTGAGCATGTTGGCCTTTGTCAATGCTTTTGGATACCTAAATTGCTTATTGCACGGCTATAATTGCCTCCCTTACAAATTCTTCTCATAGCATTAGCAGAAGACCAAACTTGCAGGGCTATGCAGAATGAATAGTGGTAAGTTTTGAAATACGAACAAGGCAGCTTGAAGAAACAGCCAGAATAGTCACCAGTCAATCATGGGCAAATATCTAGGAAATGTAGGGACTGTAGTCCTTGATCTCCACGGATAACTTGTCACTAAATTGAATATGTTGCTTTTGTATGGATAAAAACTGTCAAAAGCCTAACTTTATTAGGCAAAACTGTGGTTACCGTTTTGATGTTACATTCCTGTTGAAATTGCTACAGTGCAGCTCCCTCTTGGTTTCTAAAGCGATGGTGGGAGCCTTCAGGGAAGAGTCCGTGATGCTTCTCCTTCCTCTGCCACTACCATCCTTCATGAAAGCTAGAGTATTATTGCATTGCGAAGGAGCTGCAGCGTGGACCTCTCTCATATAACCCAGGGCTTCTGACACTTTCTTTGTGAGGTAGTACAAGAGCCACTGCTTCTTCCCAAGCTGCCCAAGGAATATCAGAAAAGACCCCTGTATTGTTGCCCTTAGTTCAGCAAGTTAGATTTTTGAAGTTTGTATGGCAAGTAACAGTTGTACTGCCCTTCATGTGTTGCAACTCTTCAGATAACCTAACTGAGCTCGAGATCTACCAGTTGTTGCCTGCAAAAGTAAATGCTAACTTAAAATGGAGCATATGATTTTCCAATTGGTCTTCTGCCCTAGACTGCTTCCTTATTTTTGTCTCAAAATTGTATTGATTTCTTACGTAAAACCCAATCAGATGTTTTACTGTAAAAATAAATAGACTGGATTACGGCTTTTCTCCTTCCTGGAAAACCTAATTATATTTTCAAATTAGAACAATAGATTAGACTTGCTTCTATGCTGTGCTACACAATATAGTTGTAGAAGAGGATTCTCTATTGAGTTATCAGGAGTAAAACTGGTAACCTGCCCTTTTTTCCTTTCTGCTTACGGCACAATGGTCCTGATCTAGTGAAAGTTGTGACTAAGATCCATTGCATCTGAAACCAATGCAGCAAATTAGTCATGATTAAATTAAGTCGTATGGCTTTTAATGGGGATTCATGCCTGACTGAAATGCACAGTGATGCAAACCACCGTCATTTCCTGTATCTAATTTACAGTAAAAAATCTTGTTGTTTTCTCTCTGTTCTGATCCTTATCATGTTTACAAGCTGGTTTAATTCCCATTTCTAGTTAATGGAAATAAATACAGAGGAACGGTTTTCTCAACTGACCGATATCCAAGACTTTGCTTATTTGTCCGATATCAACTGGGATGCTGTACTTCAAAAGACAGTAGAGCCTGGATTCCTTCCTACCGTAAGGATTATATTTTTAATTATATAAAGTCTCAAATAATAGGTTTTTTTTATTGTAGAATATTTTTAGCCTGCTTTTCAGATTGAAGTCCACAAAAGACAGCTTACACAGCCAGCAATTTAAAAACAAACCAGTTCATTGGTTACAGTGATGGCCAAACTCCTCTTTTTGGGAATGATGGGGGAGTAGTCTTGTAACTACGTACCAAAAATGTGGTGGCTTTTTTTGCTTTTCATTAAATTTTGGCAACAAATAGTGAATCACACAGATCATACAAGTCTCCCCTGCCAGTTAGAGGATGGTGAATAGGATGATGGGGTAATGACTGCTCCCCACATTAAATGGGGGCGCCCTTTGCGTGGTCGTGCGCAGTCCCCTGGACCCTATGGGACACCATTAGCACAGGCTTGGCTTCACCTTCCCTAAGTGGGATACCTGGAGGTCTCCGCCTACCTCAGCCAGTTGCCCAGTCCCGCTTAGGGAGGTGATGCCAAGGTGATTGGGAGCTCTTGGTATGGTTTCTTTTCCAGGTATAGAACCAAAGTATAGATATAGAGTCAGCTTCCCATGCAAGTCTCATTCTGTTTGGAACATTCTCTCTCCCCTTACCCCAGAAAGGGAAGTTGAACTGTGACCCAACCTTTGAACTTGAAGAAATGATCTTGGAGTCCAAGCCACTTCATAAGAAGAAAAAGCGCCTGGCTAAGAAGGAGAAGGAAAGCGGCAAAAATGATTCCATGGAGGTGAGAGTTGGAGGCAGCTGGGCTCCTTGTTTCAGTTGAGGAAATTCATATTTGCACAGACCAGTGGACTTGTTGCCGATGTAAAGATGCCAGCATTTTAATGCATTCCAGCTTTGTTAGATGTCTTCCTGACATATTGGTCTCAAAAGACAAGAGACAGTGATGCTCAAATTGCTTACTCAGGTCTAATCGCATTGACGTTAATGGCAGTGCTCCAAATGAGTGGCTTGAAGAGAAGATTGCAGCCAAAATAGGCAAGCCATCACCCTAGTTGGCTGCTTGTCTCTGCAGATTTGGATAATAATGGAAGTAGTAGTTCCTTCAGTTTCTAAATTATTTGCTTTTTTACTGTGTGTCATTGATACTATATTTTCTATACGTCCACTTTTAAAACTGCTGGAATATGAAATAATTGCTAATAGCAAATAATGCTTTCTGACTTTGGTGTCAGGGTTTTGTTAGCAATAAACTGCTTGAAGGGCCCTTACTGAAACCCCCCTTCTACAACAGACAGGCGTATAATTCTTTCTGTTTTCTTAGCCCTTCATGTTCCGACAGGGAAGAAATTGGGGAAAGTAAACTGTGTCTGTACTATTTACTGATTGTGATAGGAGAGCACCTTCTTGTTTTCTTGGCAACCACCCTAATGCTTTTCTCTAGGTTCATCCTTCTACCCTCTTCCAGCTATATGGAGTTGAGCTCATATGAGGTGCTCCAAAATATAATATAAATACATAGTACAAAGGCAAATAATTTAGACCATAACCCCCCATCACTTGGTGTAGTTGAAACCTATTATCTGTCTGTCTGTCTATGAATGTGTCTGAGAAGGGACTACTCTCCCTTCTCAGATTTCATATCAGATGTGGAATAATGCTATAACTCTCCTTGCTGCTTGGCAGGTTGAAATAGTTGATAAGTGGCTATGTTGATAAATTTACCTTTTGTGAATTGTCAGTAGTAGGCACCCTTGCATTCTGTTAAGAGAACAAATGGGCAAAAATAAGAGGATCTTCCTAAGCTTTTTGCTTCCCACACATCTTTCTATTTTTTCCTGAAATTGTCCACTCTTTTAACTCTGTATGTGACCCACCTACAGAATATATTGGGTTAGTCTCATACAACTTTATTCTGCAAACCTTCATTTTTCTGTAGCTTCATAAAGCAGCAGAATCTGGATCCAGGAGTGACAGAGGGGTATGATATCTTCAGCCCATCATTACCAGTATCTCTAGATTTCAGATGACTTTAATGTTCCATTGTGCTAGAATGTAAAGAGATCACATGAATTTTAGAATCTTTGGTGTATAAAGCATTGGAGACATGTGAAAAAAAAAGCATTGGATCAAAGTTAGATGAACTTAGTTAATCTCACTAAGTCATGATTAACTTGTCCGAGGCTTAAGTTGTCTGGATTCAACCCATTGCTTATTATTGTTGCTATCACTTCCCTATATCCCAGTGAACTGTCTATAGCCTTAATGTCATCTCATCACATAAACTTTTCTGTTTGTTTCACAATGGAAGACCTGCCAGCTTCAGAAACACCTGGAGTCAATCCAAAGGGACTTCATCATTTTCAACAGGGAGAAGTAAGTATTGAGCTGAAAAGTAGACTTTATCTTGGCAAGTGTGCTACTGCATGTCACTGAAACTAGTTAGATATAAGGAAGTCTGATCAGTATTCCTCCAATAATTAAGCAGTGAGTTTGGCATGAAATCTATTGAAAGGCTTTGGGAGGTTAGGCAATGTTCACAGGCTCTTTCGTTGGGCTGCCACTAGAACAAATTATTTTAAAAGCCAACGCCAGCCCATTTCCCTGAAGTAGGCAGTCCTATTAAATTCATGTGATTAAGTATATGGTGACTGTGGTGGGTTTATGGCTCTCTTCTGTTCTAGTCTGCACCTCTTTAGGGAACAATGCATAGTTTTGAGAAAGGAATTTGTGACTGACATCTTAAATAGTTGAATTATGTTTTGATTTTGTCGCTTGCTGCCTTGACATTTAAAAAGGAAAAGCAGGGGATACATATTTCAAATAAACTAATAATTAAAATAAATGACAAAGAACAAGCTCTTGGCTCGAGCGGTAACTGGATGAATGTTATATTAGCAGAAATAATCAGATATTTAGGTAATTTAGCAAAAGTGAACTCAGCAGATTTTATCTATTAAAGGTGCCACAGGATTGCAAGCTGGCCGCCACTTCCCCTGATGCCATCCCGGCCTCCTCACTGGCCAAGAAAGTTGGATACAAGCCACCTGCCCAATTGGCTGATGGCATGTGTGCAAAGGGGTGGGCACTCACTGAGGGGCGGGACCAACTGAACCACCAGGCTTCACTTGGATTTGCTCTTTGAGCATTTAAAGAGGCCCACATCCTACCTCCACACACAGCTCCTTGGCTCGAGCAACAACAGGGTAAATTTTATATTAGCAGAAATAACTTGGTCTTTAGACCCGGCATATCTTCTTGGATCCCCATCACTGCATAACATGACTAATATCAGGTTATATTGTTTTTTGTGTCATCCCTACCATTTTTGTCCACAACTAAGTCTATTAGTATGTAAATAGTAGAGTGTTCCATATGTGTCTCAGCAGTTCTGAAGCAATAGGCATCAGTTCCCCACTTTCCAGCCTGGTCATCCTGGTAAGGTAAAGATAAAGGGACCCCTGACCATTAGGTCCAGTCGTGGCCGACTCTGGGGTTGCGGCGCTCATCTCGCTTTATTGGCCAAAGGAGCCAGTGTACAGCTTCCGGGTCATGTGGCCAACATGACTAAGCTGCTTCTGGCAAACCAGAGCAGCACACGGAAACGCCATTTACCTTCCCGCTGGAGCGGTACCTATTTATCTACTTGCACTTTCTGGTAGCAGAAGGCTATTGACCCTGGTTGCTGCATCTCTGTTATGGACTTTGGTTTCTTATGTGTTTTGTTTTGTTTTGTTTTGTTTTGTTTTGGTAGGATGAGGAAACAGCATAATGAAATGCAAGAGAACTTGACACTGACACAAACCAAAGACAATCAGGAAGAAGACGACCAGAATAATAATCTTTGAAATCAGTTTAGCTTCTGCTGAGGTCTTGCTGTCCAAGGGCCAGGCGTCTACTTTACCTACTTCATGGAGCTCAACAAATCAAACTGCACACTGCTATCAAGACAAGGCAGACAGCTTCCCTTGCTATGGGCTCTTCAAACCAGAAGCTGAGTGTCTCCTTCCACCATAAGGAGTTAGGGCCTAGTCTCTTGCAGCAGTGCATAAGGCGCAAATTCTCATTTTATGCCTTTTCCGGTGTTTTTAAAAAGCAGGAAAGAAGGTGGTGTTTTCCCCTCAAAGGGAACAAGAATGAAGAAAGGTCATATTTTCTTTATGTAGCTTTTCTGTGGCAGGATGTAGGGTTTGCTGATTATTGGGCTCAGTCAACTGCCTGTAGGAAAGTGATAAGGTTTTTATTAAGTGTTTGTTAGGTGGGTAGCTGCATATTTTAATAGATGTTTCAAAGAGATGGTCCAAGACTAAAATAGTGCAAATGGACAACAAGAGAGTCCAATGTCAACACCAGCTTTTTCTGCACCAGCAACTACTCTGATCTAAAGCTTATATTTAGTACACCAGCTCAAAATATACAAAGAATTATTATTTGCCATGGATTCCCCCCCTCCACACACTATTGGCACTATATATGTAGCGTTCAAGGGCAAATGGATGTGGTGAGTGTGTGATCTTAGAGTTGCTATGTGAATCAGAAATTGAATTGTTGGCAAATAGATACAAACAAAGATATAAGTCGCTAAAATCTTCTAAGGGGATGTGGTTAGATAGAACTCACCAGCAAGTACAACTGACAACTCTAACTGGGGGGGGATGGGGCTGAACTTAAAACATTGTTGTTTTTGTTTTTTAAAAATGAAATAAAGGCTGCATAATCAGGAATAGTCATTCAGCAAAGGTTGATGCCCCCTAAAATCAATATGACAGCACATCACACTTAACTGTATGAAGCCTATTACCTTTGTAGCCTTAGGTTGCTATTTGACACTGTATGCACTCAGATCTGCTAGGAGCTGCCAAAGGGGAATGAGCAAGTGAGGTGGAGCGAGCGTACAAGCATAACAATTACATAAGCCTCCATTTTTGGCAATATTAAGAATAGTTCTTTAAGGAAAAGCAATATTGTATGTATCAAAAATTCACTAGATTTTTGCTCTGTCCTGCTTCAGGACTCTAGCCATCTTCTCGCCATGTTATCCTCTCTCCATGTTTCCGCTGGAACGCAGCTGGCCAAGTGATATCACCGGTGTGAAAGTCAAGCCCATAGTTTGCAACCGGGAGTCAAAATGAGCCGAGTGATTATTCCACCACTCTTGCAGCCAACTGCCCCCTGGTGGCATTTCATTTTCGTGCACACTCATGTACAAAAATATTTTTAAAAGAAAAGCAGCAAAGAAAAAGAAACTCTGCAAGGAATAGACACAATCCAGCTGTAAGTTCAGTACTTTTCAATGCCATTTATTTCAAAATTAGAGTGAAACATTGGCTAGACTGTGCCCAGCATCTTGGGTTTTAATCACCGTATTGAAGCAAGGCAGGCAGACACTTCATACATTTGGCTAACTGAGCAAGCAATCCCGTCTTCGCTTTATAGGCTCACTGGGCTGCTTTCACATACGAGAAGCTGCTTTCTATTAATATCTGGTTTCTCTTGCACTCAAGGAAAGCCACTGCCTTGTGGGGAGAGGACCAATCATCTGGAATAAGTAGTTTATCTGCATGCACAAAGAAAGACGGGCTGCTTAAGCCCATCTATTTCTTCAGGCAGCTTAAGCTAAAATTGCTGCCTTGGATGTTGAAATCGATAAAATGTTCTCTAAGGCCCTCTAGCTACATCCTTTTTATGTGTACTTCCTGCAATAATAATAATAATAACAACCCACAATTTATTTTTCAACAAAACACTTTGGCTTCTTTCTGCCAAAGAAAACCGCCCCAGGTAGCAGCTGCCTGTGACCCAGCTCTCTGCTGCTTTTAAAGGTGAAAGGCCAGTAGCTGTCTTGGGACCAAAATATTCCCAAAATTAAATATATATGGCATGGAATTCTCCCAGAACCAGAGTCAAAGCAGGTTCCAAAGTAGTTGGGATCAGAGCATTGCCTTGTGTGCCTGTTGGGATCATTGCATTCAATAAGAAGCAGTGTCTTTTTAGTGACACTCATCCTGCGTTGGAGATGGCACACTAGTCTCCTTGGCTTTTATCAATTTCTCTTCTGTAGACCAGCCATGAATGCAATTGTATAACATTAATCATTAGATAGCCAAGCTCCATTACCCAACGCAAAAGGTGATCACAAACTACCCTTCCTTCGGCCATGGTGCATTAAGCATAATAGATGCCAACATTCTGAATAAGCTCTAAGACTATAGCCTTACTGTGCTCTGCTTGGGCTGTACAGCTGAGACGGCTAACTGGGGGCTCCCAGGCTCCAGCTCTCCCTGCCATCATTCCGCCTGGCCTGCTGCACCAGGCTGAATGGTCAGGGCGTTGCTTCTCAACTGGGAGGAGCCCATGCCACTGTATAGTATCAAGGGAAATCCACAAAGCCCTTTAACACAGCTTTGGTCCAACTTTCCACTATTCACACTATATTGAATTTAAGTCTTACTGCTATGCTAGCACAATCTTTACGCCAGTCCCATCGGCTTGATATCTCAGCTGCATGTAAAGCCTAGAAGTAAATTGGGATTGTTGCAGCACCAGGGAATAGCCTTGTCGAGGTGTTGCTTTTTTAAGGCTGAATGTGAGCTACTAGGCCTGATTTGTACAATGTAGAACAGTTAGCTTCAAAAGACTGTTATTACTAGTGACGTCATTGGCACTACCCAATCGGTGCCCAAAAAACGCAATGATAAGCTGTGAAACACCCACTTTTAAAACAGGTTTGTGAGTTATGGGGCAAGACAGCATTTTTTAAATTTTTGTTTTTTTGGAATATCAAAACTGTGGGCTTAGGGTCAAACAGGATGATATAGTAAATGCATTAGCATATTTCTGTAGGTATACTTTGATTGGAACTATGGAAGTCAACCCTGTCCCATTTCTCCCAAAAACGTTCCCCTGAAGTTGCTATTTATGCTATAGCCTCTCATTCAGAAAAACTGCACTAGGCGAGAGGGTTAAAACTCCCTTCCTCCAGGATGCTTGTTTTTTTTTTTAAAGATAGTGAGAAGCAACAGTGCATTAAACATACTATCCTATTTGATGCTCTGTTGGTAAATGTGTTTTGCAGCAACAGAATCAGTAGCTGACAACTGTGTTTGTGGTAGAATAAAACTTTTGTGGGCAGGAGTGCCTTATGTCTAATTTGAATCCCAGAGTATGCCACAACTTGTGAGGTATTGCACTATTTTAAAACGCTAAAAGACAACACTTTGGATTGAAGAGGACATGAGCTGCTGGCTATTTCAGAACTACCACTTTAGGGCCAAGCAGCAGCAATAATTGTTTTTTTTTTGCATTCCAGAGGTAGCCAACATGGTGCCCTTCAGATGTTGTTTGACCAGCCCCAGCCAGCATGACCAATGGTCAGAGATTATGGGAGTTTGCGTCCAGCAATATCTGAAGAGCACTGTGTAGGCTACCCTTGCTCGGTGCAGTTTTGATCTCTTGTCACTTTCAAGCAATAACCTTCCCATGAAAAGTTTAACTGGTAAACAGTTGTTCAACATGTCACAGTAAAATGGCTGCCTATGCACTGTCTGCCCTGGATAGCTTTCTGCACAGCAATGAATAGGAGGCATTAAATCTGGTTATAGTCACATATCTAACAATTGTAAGCAATTGGGTTTTAGGCTTCATCCTTTTGTCTTGCATAGAAATGGGCTGCGAAGACAGCTTGCTCATTATCAATGTTAACAGGTTAGTAATTATGTCAGGTTTAATGAAAATACACAAGTGGTATTTCTGGCACTTTTCTTCTCTTCCATTTTATAAACATGGTCTATTAAACTTTCTATAAGACTCTTAACACTGCATTGACTCTTTTTACCCTTGCATTTTTTTAAAAAAAAACCAACTTGTGTTAATTTATTAAATGTTCATGTTTAAAAAGTCTGTTGGATAGGTAAGAGAGACTTGTCCCATTCAATAAATTTGGAGGTTTGCGGAGTCTGTTTTGATGAGGTAGCTAAGGGGATAAGGTGTGACCAAGAGGGGGTGTCATATAGCCATGGATCTTCCTGTAAGGCAAGCCAGAATGTGAATAGCAGCAAACCTGCTTAGTTGTATTATAAAGGTGAGACCCAGCACTTTGCCAAACCATGTTAGCACTAGTCATTCTCCTCTCCTGCATTCCCTCCCATGGCCAACTCCTGCTTGCTATCTTCTTAATTTAATGAGGGTTGTGATCAGACAGCAGGGTCCCTGTCCTATGTTCTACACAGCACCTTGGATGGTGGCGGAATTAAATGTTGCTCAATAAACTGAGTTGGAACTTTTGGCAATAGAACTTCATTTTTAAAATGAAGTTAATTTACATTGTAATTGCCACATTATAGTTTACTTATTTTTATTTATAAAATCTCTATACCACCCTTCATGTGACAATCACAAAGCAGTTTACCATATAAAAATACAGAACATAGTAACAAATGAAAACAATAACCCTGACTAAAAGGCCCTAGATTGTTTGCCTGGCACCTTTCTAAGCTAACTATATATACAATCCATGCTCTTGAACAGCCCCATATCTTTTTACTGCAGTTTGCAAAGAACATCCTGCTAGACTGTCCCCAACATTTGTAATATACTCAACATGTGTCTGGTTGTATGTGAAAGCTCAAGTATCATCGCAGCAGAGAGACTCTGTGGGGGAGCTTCTGTGGGAATCTGAGCTCTCTTTCACCCCCCCCCCCTTTTTCTGGCCATTTTTCATTTTATTTGAAGCTTAGATAAAATTCTCACAAATATGATCTTTCAGATTTTTTCTATTCTTTTACGCAGTTGTAAAACAACTCTCAGAAAGGAACAGAATGTTCCTAACCTTCCAATTCCAAGTACTTAAGGTGAAATTGATGTGTTAGGGAGATCACACATCTGATTGATTTTCACTGCTGGCCGGAGCTCCAGTTAATAACGGTTTTATGTATTTTTCAAAGCTTGATGACATCCCTTTTTTTATCCCAGATTGCAAAAACTTACCTCAAATCGCAAAGGCAGGAAAAAGTCTCAACCAATCTGTTATGTTAAAAAGTCATCAAGTTTGTTAACTGACAATTGCAAAAAGCAATCAAGATATCCATGTTGTGTTAAAACTTTTGTTAACAAGAATTAGAAGCTGTTTGTCAGTTTCTGGACAGATCCACTCCTGCATATAGATCACCTGCTCTCAGGCTGACTTGTCACAAGCGCAAGAATGGCCATCCTTGACTAACTCATTGATTTTCTGAAATTTTCATCAGCTGAATCTATTCTTGTGAATTACAGAAGGTTCAATTCACATCTGATGTGTATTAGGTCTGTGCTATCATCCACTGAGCACAGCAGAATGTGGCCAGAAGTGGAATTATTCTCATTTGAACAGGTAACTTACTGCAGTAAGTAAGATATGCTCTGTGATGCTGATGGTTTGATGTTAGGGGGATGCCACAAATGAAGATGTACAGCAGTCATTTCACAAGTCTTCCATGAATCACATTTAGAAGCACTTCTAAAGCATATCTGTGAGAATGCATATATTTACCCCTCTCCCATTAAAGCTAGTAAGATTTGCCAACTGCAAGACAGGTGCTTGGATATTTTCAAGTTCAATTTAGAAAATATTAAATAAGAAATATAAAAAAGCAGCCTGCAGAATCAAAATGTGTACAAAACCTACATTGTATGAGCATGAAGTGGCTGCCAGTATGTAGTTTTCCACTTGTGAAAAGTCCATTGTAGACACAGAAAGGCGTGTGCTCTCGTCTGTGTTGCAGAAACAACTGACTCCCATCTCTCATCACATTTCTTCCTCTTAAAACACACAATCCAATTTCTGAGAACAAGCAAGTGTGCAGTTTTGTCTTCCATACTCTCTTACACAAACTACAGCTCAACAGTATGTGTTCCCTTATTTGTAGTTTGGCCCCATCTTGTGGCAACTTGGGAATAATGCAACTATTGTAGGAACACTGTAAGCTGTCTTTTATTGAGAGTATTGGTCCATCTGGCTCAATATTGTCTCCACGTTGACAGACAGTAGCTCCCCTGTTCTGGATAGACCTTTTCTAGTCCTACCTGGAGATACCAGGGATAGAATGGGATGTTTTGCAGGCAAAGTATGTGCTAGCAGACCACAGATGTCACTGGTGAAGTCAGCTAGCCAACCAAGAAAAAATGGAAAGTGACTGAGATTATTATATTCAGAGGTATAGAAGGAAAGGTTACTCCAGTATACCAAAGATACGGCAAAATAGGGATGTGACCGACAGCATATACGTACTTGTGTACCTTAGGTAATGTGAGAAGTCAAGTTCACCTCATTTGGCATATTTACAAAGGGCCCATATTATACCTTTGGTTAGGAAAGTTTTTTCTAGCTTATATTAACAGCTATTAAGTAGGATGTTATTTGAACATGCAGCCTGCTGCGAAGGATATTCTTAAGCATGAACCTGGCAAAGACTGGAGATAAGACAGCAGGATACAGTAATGCTCATGCTTTTCCTCCAGGAACCAGAGAAGCAAACCAAGCAGACTGGGCACATAGATGAGAGAGGCCTCTTCCAATGTTGTTATACTAGCTACAGTGCTTTACCTTAAAAATACTCTTATGTTCCATCTTCACCATGCCCAGTGTCAGGCAACAAAATTATCCATTTAAATCATGTGGAACAAGGCCATGACTAAGAGACTCAAAACCCACATTATTGTCTTGCTCTTTGCAAAGGACGTTTTTAGCATCATAGTTCATTTGTGGAACTGCAAGGAGGAAGGATAGGGGAGATTATTCTATCTGGCAAGCTGAGATGCTTGTGCCGATGGGCTAAATGTTAATAGGGCAAGGTGAATTTCACCAAGTGTGTTCAGTTCTCCTAAAACAAGGCAGCTTCCACATTTTAAGCCTACCAGCTAACTTTGTGTGAAGTTTATCTGTTTAAATCACAAAACTGCTCCTTGTCATTTTCTAATCTGCCAGGTAAGGGCAGTCCAAAAGCTGACAGGTAAACCTATTGTGTTTGGTGTCCTTTCATTTACAAGCACATTTCTTGTTTTTTGCGCAGGCTATATTATCAACTGTTGTGGAAAGACAGGGTCTCAGCTGGTTTGATCCGACATAACTTAATGTTCATGATTATTGCAGCTGACACTGAAGGAAGCTTGAGGCCACTTCTCTGACATAGATGCTGTGTTTGTTCATACCTGACTGAAATCTACCAGACACATATTAATGTTTGACAAGGCACTTTTTAATAGAGAAAGTGATATTGTCAAAAGGTATTTTGGTGTAAATATGGATAAAATCAGCAGTATTCTATGGCCTGTTTGGTGCTTGTGTACTGAACTGAAAGCAAATTAAATAGATGCTTTATAAATGCACTTTTTCATGGGCAACTACAGTGGTACCTCGGGTTAAGTACCTAATTCGTTCCGGAGGTCCATACTTAACCTGAAACTGTTCTTAACCTGAAGCACCACTTTAGCTAATGGGGCCTCCTGCTGCCGCCGCGTCACCGGAGCACGATTTCTGTTCTCATCCTGAAGCAAAGTTCTTAACCTGAAGCAATATTTCTGGGTTAGCGGAGTGTGTAACCTGAAGCGTATGTAACCCGAGGTACCACTGTACCAGTGTGTGGAATGCAGAGCCCATGCAGATCCCTGTTGCCAACCCATGGTACTGAACGGCACTGAAGAGTGGGACATGCAGAATGTGAGGAACACTGAGAAGAGCTTCGCCTATCTTCAAAGTGGTCATGCAGGCATGCCACTAACACCAACCTGGAGGGTGGCAACGGGCCTCTTCTGTGGTGGCTCTCCCCAGGGAGGTTTCGCTGGCGCCTTCATTATACACCTTTGGGTGCCAGAAAACATTCCACTTCAACCAGGCCTTTGGCTGACTAACATCCTAAATCCTTTTAAATGTGTTTGTGAGAGGGGGTTGGGGGTTATTGGTTTGTTTTGCTTTTATTATGTATTTTGTGTTTTTATCTTGTATTTTTATGCTGTGAACCACTCTGAGATCTACAGATGAAGGGCAGTATATAAATCCAATCAATCAACAGAGCCACAGAGATTCAAAAAGCCCTTAATGATTACAGAGCAGAATGGAAATCAGTCACAGCCCTCATGAGAAGAGATGCTACAACTTCCAGTTCACTAACCAGTTTGTGCGATATGAAAGAAAGAGGATTTGGCAAGAAGTTCAGTCCTGTACAAACTGAGCATAGGGGGTGATATCCTTTCCCCTACCCCCACCCCCAGAACTTGAAATTAATTGTGAGGGAGGAAGAAACTGTTACTTTGCCTCGACAAGCCAAGGAGGGGGGAAAAAACCAAGCCTTTCCATTTTTTATTCAATAAAATGTACAAAGTAATAAAATCTCTAACAGGAAGGTGATACAACAGAGCCATTACAAAGATGGCTGAATTTTCCAATGGCCTCATGTAGTGCTCTGAGGCAACTATGTCTTGTCTGAATTTAGTGGAAACAGAAGAACATGGACACAATACACAGATCTACTTGGTCTGCCCCCCGTCCACCTCCCACTACCCTGCCCCACCACCTTCTGCCCCCACCCTTCCCCAACACTAAAACTCCTTGGTTGATTCTGCCCAAGTAAACTGGCTAAATAAACAGCTCATGTCATTAGTTTCCCATCTTTAATCCAATCCCCTTCTTACAATGTGTTATCACACAAGCACTCACCATGTACAATTACATACTCTTAACTTAGTCACCTGTCAGATTTGCATGCATGTAAAAAAAAATGGGGGGATATTAAGGCTATGAATAAACAGAAAAGAAAACCCGCAATATTTTTTAAAGCTAGGTAGCGAGTAGCATTTATGAAACATAAGGCTTGAGGCTTATTGATTCTTCAAAATCTGAACGCTTCTTCAGGTTGCTCTTTCCTTCTTAAATATCAAGGTACCATTGCTTAGTTTTCTCAAATAACAGTTTCCCCCTTCCCTTCCCCCCCTTCTCCCCTCCCTGAGTACTGGGTGCTTAACTCAGAGATGTTATATTGGAGCGGCCTCCTGGAGGTGCTACAATGCGCTTGCTTGCTGCGCGAACACCTTCATCAATTTGGGTACCTGCAGGGCATACACAAGATGAAAGAGGGGGGAAAGCAGGGAAAGGAAGTTAGGTGCTTTTCTTCACAGGGCTAAGAAAAAGTAATACAGCGAAAGACCTGTTATGATTTTCTTGTCAACCATAAAATCTTAGAACGCAATTGTTTTGGCACAGGTACTGCTAGCTAGCTAACTCTGGAAATATCTATGCTCACCATAAAGGGAGAAGTGGCGGTAAATCATATAAAAAGTAGGTGACAGTCAACCACTCCACAGCAAAGAGTGGCACCTGGTGTGGCTTAACTTTCCTACTATTTGAGATCCCTGATAATCCGAATAGGTGGCTACAAATCTAGTGTGTGAAATCCACTAGTGGTCTTAACACATAAATGCTGACAAAAGTTACAATAAGCATATGGAATGAAAAGACGTCCCCTTCCCTTCTCTGCCTAATAGAATGAAACAAATCTCAAACCTGCCAGCTGGGTGAATTTGATTTTATTGCAGCTAGAGAAGCTGTACTAATTACCAGTGGCACCTTTTCCCTTGCCTTCTGCCTAGAGGTGTTGCAATCAATGTACCATCTTCTCACCCAATCAGCTTAACAGATAGCTTACCCGATAGCTTACCCGATAAGCTAAATCCAGACTGGTGGAGATTCCTTACTGGGGGTGTCTGCCTGGTAGGTGATCCCCGAGTAGAGCCTGCAGGAGTGCCCCCTTTAGGTGTGGTGGTCAAGTCAAACACAGGCCCATCATACATGCCCCTTGGCACAGCATGCATCTCAGCCATCTGTCACAGGTAAGAGAAAAAAGAAATGTATTAGGCCAGTGGTTTTCATCCAGTGTGCCATGGCACCCTGGGGTGCCTTGAATGATGGTCAGGGGTGCAACACTGGCCTCTGTCCCTCTTTCCTTCCTTCCCTCCCTCCTCTGATGCCCTCTTGTGTCACTGCCTCTCAAAAGCTTGCATAGTTGTTTGTTGCAGCAGCTGTGGCTACAAGCTCCCCAGGCGAACGGTGCCTCTTGGGCTGGTCACGGGGTGCTTCCCAGGTCCCTGTGGGGCAATGTGAGAAGCCACCTCTCTTTGGGGCAGGAGGTGCCGCTCAGAAACCAGGGGCGGCAGCAGCGGCTGCCCAGAGGACTCCCAAGGAGAGGGGAGAGGAGAAGAGACTGAGAGAACATTCCACAAGGAAGGGTGTTCAAAAAAGGATGAGAGGCTGCCAGCTCTGCAGACAAGGGGTGACATAACTGGGCTTCTGAGCCCCACAGGGATGCCGCATAAATAATGTATTTGGTCAAGGGAGCCGTGGACCAATAAAGGTTGAAAGCCCCTGTATTAGGCCTGGCTTCCCTCAACTGTCTGCTCAACTGTCAGTGCAGAGGCCTTCACAGACTTCTCCATCATCGTTTCACCCATCCACAATTAGCAGAAGGGTGGGAGTGATATGATGGTTTACTACAGATTTTGGTCTCGTAAACACAGTGAAAACATGCTACCAAGCAAGGCAACCTGGATAAGGAAATAAGGAGAAGCTCTCTGAGGAAGAAACTGTAGCCATGCATTTCTCATTAGTGATACACAGAAAGGGTCCCTTCTCAATTGTAGAAGCTACTACTCTATGGCTGCTTCTATGACAAAGATAATGTCTGAAGTTCATGGCTTTAAGAGAGGAGACTGCATGACAGCTGTACCCAACATAAGCATGATACCTTCTAGAAACTAGGACAATGCTGGCTACTCCCATGTGACTCAGGGCTTCTGGTAGTATCTTCACAGCATGGGAAAGAGCTGTGGTGCACAGTTCCTTTGCCATAAAGCAGTATGAAGAGACACCATCATTAAAACCTTACATATTGGGCTTCTCTATCTTACCTTCCTCCTTGCTTTGATGCGCTTGTAGACATAGTCTGAGAAAGGAGTGCCAGGAATGAAGCGTCCTGTCCCCTGTGTCACATGAAGGTTGCCATCTTCCATCATTATCTTCCCCTGGCATATGACAACCAAGGGGGCTCCACGTAGCTCCATTCCTTCAAAGATGTTGTATTCCGCTGCCTACAACACATTGGAGTCAGACTCATTATGCATCAAGCCACCAGCCCACCTAAACCAGTGCCAAGTCTACAGATACCCTCTACCCTGCGGGCCTACCCCTGCCTCTAGCCACCTGGCTGCTGCCCAGCGGAGTACTGCTTCTTATTTTAAATTGCTTTTAAATTGTGTTTTTTTAAAAAAATATATCTTTTAAAATTATTTTAACTGTTTTTAGCTGGGTTGACTGACACCCTATTTCCTTTTAAAGTGTGTGTGTGTGTGTGTGTGTGTGTGAGAGAGAGAGAGAGAGAGAGAGAGAGAGAGAGAGAGAGAGATTGAGTTCTCGTTGATGTGATTATGTATTTTGCGGTTTCGTATTCTGATTTTATCCCATGAACCACCCTGAGCCGTATGGGTATAGGGAAGTATATAAATTTTAAAAAAGAAAGAAAAGAAAGAAAAGAAAGATACACTCTATGAAACCCAAGAACAGCAGGTCGGGGATCATTCTGTCTGGCAAGCTGAAATGCTTGTGCTAAGTAAATGATATTAGCACTGCACTGAATTCCTCCTAAGGTCTGAAAACACACAAGCATTGAGGACCAAAACTTTTTGCCCTTAAGAGATGAATGCTTTGGCCCTATAGCCTAAACATATTTTTAAAAAATAAGGAAATACATTTCATTTTTGTTTGCTACTTCATTTCTGTGAGGATGTGGGTGGGCTAAAGCAGACTGAAGCAGAAAAGAGCAATCCAGAATGAAGAGAAGACAAAGCTGTCCAGGGCTCAGGTTCCTATATTCCTGTGCTTAATTTCACAAACTGACCATGTCAGTTTGTGAAGTTAAAAGACTTACTGACCAGCAAAAGACTTACTGATTGGTGGCTTTTAGCAGATACAATTTTCACTGCATCGGGATCCCATATGACAAGGTCACTGTCTGATCCAACAGCAATTCTGCCCTTTCTTGGGTACATGTTGAAGATCTTGGCAGCATTGGTGCTTGTTACAGCCACAAACTGATTCTCATCCATTTTCCCCGTAGCCTGTTGAGTATGAATCATAAAAGAAAGATAAGGCAAGTAAAACAAGTTACAGTCACAGGAATAAAGCAGGTCCCAAAAATACAAATCTCAGATATCAAATGCCAGGATAAAGAGCGGCATCGTCAGAGTACACTGGAAACCATATAATGAAGGCGTCAGATGCACCTTTGTGGGGAAGGAATTCCACAGCCTAGGAGCTGCCACAGAGAATGCCCTCTCCTGGGCCACCACTAGGTAGTGGAACTACCAAGAGGGTTCTCGCTGCCAATCTTAATACCCAGAGGGTCTGTAAGTAAGGAGGCAATCTCAGATAATTGGGGCATATGTCATATAAGGCTTTAAACATTAATGTGAGCACCCTGAATTGGGCTCAGAAACAAGCTGACAACCATGCAGCTGTTTTAAACAGGGGCTATACGAGTTACAAAGGGAAGTTTTCATTTTCAATAGCTGAATAATTCAGTTTCCTTTATTCTGGATAAAACTAGTATTATTAAAAGAGCAGGTCATTAAGCAGATTCACCTTAAATGCACAACCAATATATTTTGGAGCGTTTCTCCCAATAAGAACCTACACAGACCCTTTGATCTATCATCAGAGGCCTTCCTCCAGGTCCCCCCTCTGAAGGAGATTTGAAGGGTGGTGATGAGGGACAGGGCCTTTTCATTTGTGGCTACCTGCTTTGGAATGCTTTCACACTAAGGTCCACATGGTGCCAATATATTTGATGGATTATGACATAGCTGTCTATGGTATTTTTCTGCTGCTGTTTTATTGGTTCTGTTTTATAAGTTACTGTACGGCTCTGATGGTAATGTATAGTTCTTTATTATGATTTTACGTTATGCTCCTAAATTTTTATGTCACTTCAAGACTTCTGTGAGGCAAGCAACTAATACACTGAATAAATAATACAAGTAATATCAATCCCCACCTCCCCATCCTCTTCTCTTACCACTGCTTTGTCCCAAATAACAGACATCCGTTCCTCAATACCATTGGTCCCCTCTGGGATTGCTGTGAAGTTGTCTTTTCCAATTGCTTTCTGCGCTGTACTGAATGTACAGTGTGCACTTCCTGAGACTTGGAGGTCACCACTAGCTCAGAGACAAGCAACAAAATGTATTGGTTAGCCATGCCCTTAGTCCAGTCATACAAGAATGCTTTTATCTCCAAGTAGTTTACTGAAAGTTTCCACTCTCTGTAACAACAACAGCAACAAAAATGAAGGCACAGAACTGTAATTAGCATAAATGTGAACTAGAAAAGTAATGTATAAAAGAACCTTGTGACTAAGTAGCAATGCCCAATATTGCTTTTTCCCTCCTCCTCCCACATCTGTTTTCCTTTTGTGTCATGCCTTTTAGATTGTAAGCCTAGGACAGAGACAGTCCTGTTTATTGATCATTGTAAACCTAAACCTATTCAAGAACCTTTTTCAGCTGAAGATTTATTTGCTCTTGAAAAATGAAGCAAGAAAATTATTGCAGCTAGCACCAGATTGATTTGATTGTAGACAACTGAGTCAGACAACAGATCAGTGCCAACACTGTGCAAAGAACGTCTGCTGATGCAAGTCTATTCACATGAACAGTGTTAAGATGAATCCACAGTTCCTGTGAAACCAGAAAGTGCTTTTCATTTTCATGGAAGGAGAGCCATGATCTTGCAGGAGTTCACAGGTTCCACATTATAATGCTCAGGGGTGTACAATGTATGTGAGCAGGATTTTTTTTAGAACACCATATGATTAGAACCAGCTCTCAGTGTGAAAATTGCATACTGGAGTCACAAGAGATTGCCCACTAGCAGTGAAATCTTCAACGACAGACTGTCAAAATGTTATGTGAAGGAGAGAGAAATAAAATTGGTTGGCTGCCTAAAGCATCTGCTTCTTGGTTTGTCTACTTCCTGGTAAAGATAAAGACTTTATTACTTTAGCCACACCTAGAATCTTTTATTGGAAAGGCATCCAGATTTCGTCTATGACAGAATTGCTACATTGCTTCTATTCTACCCTTTCTTGCAATGTAACAAAACCTTGACCCACATAATCCAAAGTATTTCAACTACTGTATGAAACAAGCTTTTAGCATAACCTATTAACTTAAATTTGTTTCAAAGTTCATGTGGTGTCTAAAGACACTAAGTCATTTGCTTTCGTCCATTGTATTTATCTGCTTGTGGCTCTAGAGGGCAGCAACAAACAATGGTCATGGCCTAACAATCATACCAAAGACTATGCAAAGAGTTCCATGGAAACTTCCTGCTTCCTGGCGTCTGCTAGCTGCCGGGGACTTAGCTGAAAGGATGCACGGTAATTAAGAAAAAAAAGGGGGGGGGCTTAAAGCCTTGTCTAAACACTAAAAAAGGAAACTATAGAGATTGTTTGCCTTCCAGATGGACCCTGTGTCTGATTTTCTGATTCAAAGAGTCTCTGAGCCTCATGGCCTCAGTCTGGGCTTCAGAACACAAGTCCTAATCCAATGATAATCTCCATCTCCTCTTAATAATTTGGTGCCATATGTCTGCTTTACTACAAAGAGAGATTTGTGTCAGTCAGATTTGTTCTGCTAAAAACTAGCTAACTAACAGGCAGGCGATTCTCCTAAAGACTATATCCAAAAGAATATTGAGCAGGGAGTTTAAGAAAAGCAGGCATGGTTCCTTTTTTCCAGGACTTGGCCACTTCATATGTGTTATGAAATATTTTTTCCATGTTGGTCAGTTTTAATACAACTCACACCTAGTTTATTCAGTCTTCTCTTCAAGTTGCCAGTCAACGCATACAATTTGAAATGTAAGATGTACCTCACTATTTCCAAACTTGAAATCTGAAATATACCTCACTGTTTCCAAATATAAAACCTTATTTCTAGTTTCTGGATGCTCACTAATCCATGTCTATGCCAACATGCAGTTCAGCTAACTACCCCCAGTGCTAAATGACCCACTTCTTTTGTTTTTCTATAGGTCTATTTTTTTTAGTAAATATCCCTTCTTTTTCAGCATCACCGCTGTCCTCAGTTTGAAGCTGTCTTATGAGCTATTCCAGATGCAAATGCGCACTTGCAATAGCAACACCTCAGAATCCTCCAAATGAACAAGGCAATATAAATAGAATCTGGAAAGTCCCCAGTTGAGTGGGTGCAGTTCATTACTTTCCTGTTTATGTTAGCTCCAAGCATCATCTTATTACTCAGTTTCCATAGGACTGGTTGCAAGAGAGAGTATTTCCCTTTCTCGCTATAACCAACCTGGCCAGTAAGGAGTTGATGTAATCAGGGGTTGTTGGATCTGGACTCAGAGGAGGGGAGGTCACAAATGCAGCAGCTTTTGCCCAGTTTTTGCTCCAATAGTGTGTTCCATCTGTTCCAAGACTGGCTGCAATTGGCTCGCCAAACACTACATTACCTGATGGTGAAAATAACAACAGAGATTTAGGGCAAGGACAATACATTTTACAGAAGGGGAGAGGGGGAGCTAGGCCTGCAGCTGCTTCTGTTGGCAGAAGTACACATTTATAAAAGTCAGTGCCATCCTCAGTTAATCTAGCTCTAGAATATGGCAGCCATAACTAGAATCTGCTGCAGAGCACATATATCACCTATGCTTAAAGAACTACATCGACTTCGGGTCTTACAAGGACAAATCAGACTGCCTTTAAAGCTCTAAACCCAGGGTTCCTTAAAGGAGTGTCAGACTAGGACTTGGGAAATCAAGGTTCAAATATCCTGTCAACTAGTCCAAGGGGAGAAGTGACATCACTGATAAAGATGGCAGGCTGAGCAGCTCTCTCCTCCTTAACCAGATGAAATAACAGATTAAATGTACCCCAAATCCTGAAACTATTTAGATTTAACACTGACCCTGAGAAGGATATATCACAATGAGTGAAAGAACGGACTCTGAAGATTCATTTTAACATCATAAACTGACTCAATAGATGGGTTCTGATGACATTGAAGACGGACCCACAATGGTGCCAAAAAACACAGACTATGTAAGGAAGACATTGAGCTGGCAAAGGGAATCTTGGATAAATTTAAAAAGGAATTATCTGAAGAACGGAACAAAGCACTGACCCCTTTGAAGGACAGTGTTAAAGGAATAGCTGATAAAGAGCCTCATCTGATGTAAGCAGGCTGAAATAAGCAGGCCTCCTTGATGGTAGGATCCTCTTCCAAGTGAATTCACTTCCCACCATGCTTACTGCTTTTCAGGAGGATCATGAAAACCTTCTTTAGGGGAAGATTTGTGGCCCTTGGTCTATTTCAGTTATGTTTTTGTATTCTTTTAATTGGCTGCTTCTGTGCTATTGGTTTTTGTTTTTCTGGTTCAAGAGTGCTTAATATGTGGCCCTCCCGTTTTGGCTGGGGCTGCTGGGAGTTGTAGTCCACAAGATGATCACCCTTATTCTAGTTGTTTTTATACTGGTTTCCTTTTTTAAAGTCATTCTGAGGCTACAGCCATTCTAGCAAACCTTGTAAGTAAGGTAACATGGGCAGGTAATAAAGATGCAGCTGCTCACCTTTTTTTCTGGCCTGTGAAATCAGGTCAGCAGCACTCTTGCTCATCACTTTGGTCACATATAAGGGGCAGTTGGTCTGGCTGGCAATGGTGATCGCACGGAAGACAGCTTCAGCCTCCAGCTGAAACAGAGAAGGGACTGTGAGCTCAAGAAAACAGCAAAGGAGTTCAGTAACTTTGCATGACACAATATATTCCACTTCAAAGCATGACCTTTCCATTCCCTTAAGAAAGTTTGGAACAGCAAGAAAAGAATAATCCTCAAATCCTGAACAAAGCAGAAGCATTAAATTCTAAAATGCTTCCCTCACTAACCTTTCCAAATTCTACCCAACACAGTATCAACTTTCTATTTTATGTGTGATGGGTGTTTCTTGCACAACTGTCCTCTCTCTCCAAAGACTCCTTTGTTCATAGTAGTTCATGCATTTTGCAATAGAAAACATTGCAAATCATGCACAGTAGCAGTTTTGGCCTTGAAAGATCAAAGCTAACACAACCTGCTATGTGAGACTATTATGTCTAAGCTCAGCTTGTGCATTAACCCTGTATTCCCTATTGAACCCATTTAGTAAATGAAACCTGTGTTTGCTAGATAGAGAGCTATGCTCCATACAGCAGTCAGCTACTTAACAGGGGGAAAGGAGGAGGAATAATTTATCTTGTGTTTTTATATTTTTATCCAAAAGCCACCCTGGGTACCAGTTTGGAGGAAAGGCAGGATAGAAATGAATATAATAATTCACAGAGAGACTGTTTAGGCTACGAATGGTTCCAAAGAAGCAGCAAAAAGGAAAAAATGGAGTTCCCTAATTTGTTAGTGGTGATAAATTGTATATCATTTTTATTAACAGTTAACATTGAGAAGATATTAGCAGCTGTTCTAAAGCAACAGCATACATCTCTTGCAGAGCCAATCAAACTACCTGAGCCATATAACTGTGAGCTACAAACCCAAAATTTGCCAATTTCATTATTATTATATGTACAATCCACAATTACAACAATTTCTCTCTTCTCCTCATCTCCCTATCTCTCAGTCCTCAAGTTTAACCCTCACTGATTAAAATTGATTTTGAACTAAAGCTTTAGCTTATTTACTGAATAGGGCATGCAGCCTGAGTCTATTTTGTTACTTAACAATGGCTGTACTGGAAAAGAGGATGGTTTTCTGCTGGTTATTTGTTTAGGATGCAGTTCCAACCCAATTATGATGACTGTTTTCCCTTCCTATTGGTCCCTGCTGCCTCCCATGACATCAGAAGCCTGTAATTTTCATATCTTGCTTGCTGTTATAACTTTCAACACTTCAGCAAGTAAGATATCTTTGGAGCATTACATCATTCACTGTTCAGGCTGACATAATCTAAAATACCTTCTGGCTGCCAACAGCTTAAATACTGATATTTTAAAAAGGAAAGGAAAAAAATAAAAGAGTGTCCTGAAACAAACCATATACAGTAAGAAGAGGCAGTGGTAAGTAGAGGTTCGACTTTAGGCAAGCTTGTAAAGGAACCAAGGAATCAAAGTTTGAAAAGTTGTTTACTCAACCATCTGCCTATGCTGAAACAATTTCTTCTCTAACAAAGTGTCAAGCATATGTGAATACAATTCTTAGGGCTGTCTTACTTAAGAATATACAATTGGCTGTCTTGCCAATTGCTGAGGAAATGATTTAAATTCCATCTGTCAGCATTGTAAAGGGACTTGCCAAGAGTAACATACTTACGTGCACACCCCCCCCCCTTTAGAATCTGAATATCTAATGTTATTTGAGACCTAACTGCTACACGGCTGGGATGCTGGAAATTCAGCACAAGGATGTTTATGAGACACACCAGAAAATGCAAAACATAAATAACCTCCAAGCAAAGATAAGTTTGAAATATTTCCAAACCACAATTCCCTGTTCCACAGGTGAAGGCAGCTATGAGCAACCTTCAAAAATCACTTGCTGCCCACAGGGATAAAAACTGAACTTTTTGCAAAATATTGTTGCAATAAATGTTCTGAATGTATTATTTCACTGTTATGAGCCAGCCTGAGAATATTTAAGCATTTTGTTATATAGCAGGTGATTCTTTATGAACTAATTCTGCTGAAAATGAAAAAAAGCTTCATAGCAAGTGATTCAAGACATGCCTTTTATTACACACTTGACCAGCCAGCTAGAGGAAGACGGAAGAGTGCTGCAGCTGCTGTGTATGTGCACTGTTGCTTTCCTGGAGGAAGGAGACTGGTGGTGTGCTCAACAAGGTATTTGCTTACAAATTTGAAAAACAAATTAACATCCAAATACAAAAACAATGTGGAACTTTGTACAGTAGTATGGTGCAGTCTTGTATGCTTAAAGGAAGCATGCTTTAGATATGTAGCTTCTCAGCTTTAAGTCTAGAGGAAATAGGCAATTAAGATCTTCATCAGGGTGATGGGGAATTGCAGCCCCAGGACAGCCAACTTGCTCCCCGCCAATCTACAACACACGGAATCTCAATTATACCCCAGACATGTTCAGATTTCTCTGAATTATGGAGTAGCTTTATCCTAGAAATTTAAAGGAATCCCAAATAATATATTTTTGAATGGCTGCTTTGTGCAACATTCCAGATAACCAAAGTGGTGTGTTTTCCACATGGCTGCAACTATTCGGTAATGACTGAGGCTTGTGGTCCAAAAACCATACCACATGTGCCATCAGGATGTGTGCTAAGGAAACCATATGTGTGGTTAACACATCATCCTCCCCACAAAACAGTTCTGAGTCAGGAGTAAGGAGACTGTCCATGAAGTCCAGCAACCTTAGAACAGCAGCAGCACTATAGAGACTCGGGACAGCTGCCTGGGCAAACAACTTACATAAGTTTCAGAATTCCTGTCCTTTTTCTCAAAAATCCCCAAAACCAACCACAAAAATATAGTAAGCAGAGAAAATGTGTTACACCCTACCAAGATGAATGGAAGATACCTTATTCCAAAGCCAGCTGTAGAAGCATCTTAGCATTTAACGTACACTGACCTTCCTATTTTAGGACAATTATAGTAATGAAAGTATTATGTGCAAATGTAATGCTCCTACCATTCCTGCTCCCTATGGGTATAAAGTTATACCTATTTAAACATAGTAATTTCCTTTGCTCTTAGTGCTGCAAAACTACCATGGCCAGCCCTGACTATAGTGCTAGGAATGTATGAAGGGTGTTTATTCTGTCAAAAAAACAACCCTCATTACCACAAGTGATAGTATAAAATTCAGCCTTAAACTAAAATGTGGATTAACAGGCCAAATAATAAAGAACCTGGATGCTAATATTAGCTGTAAGCAGAAATGAGATACTGGTAAATTTCTAGACAATTATTTTACAATGCAGATGCACCGCTAGAGAGTGCTTTTAATTACCCTAATTTTCACTGACTTGTTTCTCAAGACTATAAAAAGCAAAGCTGCAGGAATGTGCTATGGAATGCCCAGTTCGCCCAGGCAGGACTTGTGGGTTGCTTTTGGAACTGCACTGGTTCATGTTAGCACTGGGAACTTAAACCATCTACTGCAAAATTGAGTGTGCAGCAGCAACAATCTGTCCGAAGGGTGTTTGTTGATTCATCAGTGACATCTTACCTCTTCTGGCCTACTAAGTACATGGCCCTCTGGGCCAGTTATTCCCATCTCCAGCATCCTAGCTTGCTCCTAAAGAATATAAACAGAATGAAGTTAAGAAACAGATTTAAGAATTGTTATTAAGGAGTAAATCTGAGTACATTACAGTCATCTGAATATGTTGCATAGAGCAAAGTCTAAATGTGTGGTTACCAGAGCTTGGATTACTGTGGTTAACCTATCCTAATACAGGAATGACTGTAGTTAAATGTTATATAGCCTTGGCTGTCAGCTTATTATAGTTTTTTAAAAACTTATTAAGCTTTTACATAAGCTAGCATTTACAAAACAATTTTTGGAACAAAACACTATAGTAGAACTATAGTGCTGAAATCAAGATTTAAAGCCACTGATAAATATCTGCAAAACCCAGGTACATCTGGATAATATGCTTGCCCACAATGACTATAAGTCTCAGAATTTTGGTACATTACCAGTTCTGCTGATTAATCAGAAGACAGAAGACAAACTATACAGTATTCAGACAACATAATCCTACTTAACTGGTTAGAATTTCCAGTTGAAGGACAGAAACTTAATTCAGGCATTTACAATCTCTACCTGATTGGGATCTAAGGACCCACCTGGCTCTCTCAGAATACATTTGTACAATATGTCATGTTTTACACTAGTATACATACATTATTTCTGCTTACAATATGTGCTTTGGTCAAAGAGAAGATAGAACAACATCACCTGTGCAACGATATCTCCATTTTCAGCATGAACTTGAGCTACTGCGCCAAGATCTCCCAAGAAACTAAATATCTCATACAACTGAAAAAGAGAAATTAGCAAGAAAGCCAACATTAGAAAACATGTGGCTCAACATTTGCATGTTGATTAGCAGAGATTTTATTTCTTTATTTATTGTTATTAGCACTGGACTTTGAAAGGGCTACCAATTCAGTCAACTACCACTTAAGAATAAAGGAAGAAAAATAGTGAGAGCTCAGGAGAAGGAACTAGATGTCCACACTAAAGGACTACTGGCTGAAGCATATAAATCCTAGCTGCACTCACATGTGTTGTTGCCTCTTAATCAGATGTCTTGTGAGGCACTGTGTAGCCCTCATAAAAAAAATGGGGAGGAGCAGTATTTGTATTAGATTGTAGTTGTCACAAATCATTGATGGACATTTTTACTGGCAAGATAATTTCTGTCCTGGCATTTAGTCCTACATGAGGCCACCAAGAAGGCTCAAAATCACAAATTAAAACACAGTATTAACCCTTTAAAAAGGCTGATAAGCTATGCATACAGCACAGTTGAACAGCTTAGTTCTTACCTCTGTATTTGACATCTGGTACAAATCCTTATAGGCCATGTAAACCATGAAAGAGTTAACACCTAAAGCAAAAGATTATACAAGAAGAAAAGTTGGCAAATAAGATTTTATTCTCTACTTCACGTCATTCTAAATCGGTACTCCACTAGTCATGTGAGGAATTACTCACACATAATGGAATGGGAATCTTTGGCAAGAGCCAGCAGCAAAGGGAAATTTTCTGTTTATTGTCCTGTTAGTTGATTCTCTGAAACATTGAAGTTATCTAGCTAAAGCTCTGTTGAATCTTAAATGTAGTCAAAAGCTTAAGAAAAGGGAAAATATTTATTGGGCATGTGGCCACCTTTCGGAGTGCTGCTTATAGAAATCTAACAAATATGAGAGGACACTTTCAGGATCACACTGATTTAGTAGCCTGGAAGAAAGCATGCAAAGAGAGATTGAACCAGTTGATGTATTGGTATTGCAATACCAAATAACATCAGTACTATGATTTGTAAGCCATTTTCTACACTAAGATAATTATTACGTAGAATCAAGAGTTACTTATCATACAACTGGGGAACAATTAATATCACTCAAAGGAGATAGTAAGAAAACTGTGGTTGGACGGACCCAACAAATCTCAGCACAGAATCATGCACTATATATTCTAACATACAATTAGAATGTGGGAAGACAAGGGATTGGCCTCTGGCATTGACGAACCTTTTTCTTTGATGAGTGTTTGCACTTCTTGTTTGACACTGTCATTCCAGTGGGTGATGTCCACATTCAGGGAGTAGTCACAGCAAGCCTTCCCATCACCCCACTCTCGCCACTTCTCATATGCTTCTATGAGGCTGGACTCGGGCTCAGGAACAACATGATCAACTGTGAACAAAGGCAGCAAGTTGTAGTAAAGAATGAAGGTCTTATGCTTTCCCCTTCTGTCTGGAGATTTCCCGCGAAACAATTACCGTATTTACTCTGATCTAATGTTCCCCCTTTTTTGGCCAAATTATGTTGCGAAAATTAAGGTGGGCATTAGATTTGATAGCACATTTACATTCACCAGCAAATCCTTTTTTAGTTTTCAAGGTTCCGAAAACTGAGGTGCTCATTAGATTTGATGGTGCATTAGACTCGAGTAAATACAGTATGTCTTCTGTAGCCCAAAGACTCCTGAACTCCTAATAGCCAACTTCATGGATTCTTCAAAAAATATGCTGTTTCCCAGCATTCTACAAGACACAATGTACCACAGAAACCAGCTAAACAGTTTTTCAAAGTCTCAGTCACTATGCTGTTTGGGGCAATGTTTTCACCACCAAAAGAACAGATGCAGCATTATTTCAATATTTATTTTTGTGATGGAGCACACTGTAAATGGATATAGAGGACTACTTAGGCAACAAAGTTAATAGCAAGGAATCCGGGTAAAGAAGAAACAGAGAAGATACTTCAGAGATAGGAATATTTTAGAACTATAAAGAGCAGTCATTGTCCAGGCATTCTCAACGCAGGAACCTCTACCATGTTTGACAATTTGGGTATAAGCAATTGAACCAAGAGAGCATGTCTCATCTTACTGCTTGTAATTTCTCAGATATGTCTAGAGTGCACTTACCAGAAGGAAGAATGAAAAAATAGGGCACTGTGCTTTGGATTAATAGTTCCTGGCATTATACCAGGTGCTTTTAGCAGGCTTTTGCTAAGAAGTGAGCGGGAAGTAGTAGCAGGTTGCCTCATCTCTTTCCCTCACTACGACTCATTAAAAAAAGAAGAAAGTTTCTTCCTAACATGCAGCTTAATTTACCTTTTTATTGCCCCTGACGTAATCCTCAATTTCTACTGCAGTTATTACATGCAACAGACACTGCGGCAGATACTGCAGTTCTTTCAACACAAAAATGAAGGAGCAGGAAGTAAAACATTTTCAACCAACTGCAGTCACACTTGCAACTTGTCCTATGACTCAATAAGCCAAAAAACCCCTGCAGAACCATCAAGCTATGAACCAGAACATTCTGAAAACAAGAAGCAAGAATTGCTCTCCCATTTTAGTTTACTTCCTAGGCATGCTGGGAGATTGATTTGTCTTCTGAGGCATGCTCTACTATTATTATTTTTAAATCACAATTTTGTGGACGTTTATTCTTTGTTAAACTGCTGAAATGCCATTGAATAAAAGATTAAATCTTGATATTTTAGCAAACAAGACCTTCAACAAAAATCTCACAGTATAATGAAGCTAAGTTGGGTTATTGCATAAATCCTTACACTTCAGTAAGTTTTTCCAGAAAGTCTGATTTTTCCATGGAAGCTGTAGCACAAACTTCATCTCGCTTTGGAGTGTACTGAAGTTCATTTGCCATAACTACACACTTTCTAGCTCCAAATTATTTCCATGGAGGAAAAACAAAAATAAATATGCATCATCCATTACATCTGATGACCAATGGAGCTGCAATGAGTAGAGCAGTTTTCAAGCATTTTTAAACATTTTAAATACTATAGAAATAAACAACTATGAACCAATAATGGCAATTATTGAGCTTCTGAGGCAGCCCTCAATATGTTCTACAGCAAGGATGACTGATGTGGTAGATGGTAATGGACCACAACTCTGGCTGGGACTGATGGGAGCATGTAGAAGGACACTCGATGAACTGTACTTTCCACTTGTAAAACGTTCACCCTATCTTAAATATAACCAACATTATATCTACACCTAGCACCATATTATGCACGAGAAACAAGTTTTGTAATAATAAAAAATGAAGGTAATGTTTAGAAGACCCACAAACTGTCGAGGAAGTCACAAAGAGAGCCCCCCTCCACCCTTGTACTTACTGATCATGGTGGTCCCACCCGCCAAGGCTGCTTTTGTCCCTTGGAAAAAGTCATCCACTGCTGTCATCCCCTTGTATGGCATCTGCAAATGAGTGTTGACATCAATCCCTCCAGGGATAACCATCCTTCCATTGGCTTCTATGGTCTTCACTCCGCCAGGGACTATCAAGTTGTCTCCAATTTGCCTGATTAAATAATAACAAACCAGTCTGATAAACACGTTTACAATGACAAATGTCGAGTGCAATTTATTCCACAATAAGACAGTTCTTTCATCCACCATAACTGATCAGCAAACCAGCATATTTAGTACAGATTTCTCTTATACATTTTAGCTACTTTAGGCTGTAAAGTAAAGTATTACAATAATGGAGCAAATATATGTTTTTTATACTCCTTTTGCAAAAGAGTTAGGATTTGAGTGAATTTCATCAAACATTTCTTTATTTGACCTGCCTATTAGAAGAGTACATATTTAAGAAGCCAAATACCTGAATTCAATACATTAGTATACTAATGCCAGAAGAACCACACATTGATAGAAACCCAAAAATGGAAAACCAGGACTCTACCTAACAGCTGCAAAGAGGTAGGAAGACTATGTGACTGGCACTTGTGGGCAAGAAGAGGATACTCAGCCCTTCCTACATTTGTCATACCACAAGGAAGGGCAGCAAGTGAATGAGTTTAGCAGTACCCCTGAAATGTCAAATTGTGCCTGCCACATGTGCAGCTGTTTGGCAGAGACCCAGATTTCCAGACAGGCTGTTGCAGTGAGTGTCCCGCATTTCTGCTCCTACTAACTAGAAAGAAGCCTGTTACTGCTGGTTTGTCTGTCTTTTTACAGTTAATTTTGATTAGTTAAGCAAAATATTCTCCATTTGGTATGGAGTATAGTAGCCTCCTGTTTTAAAAACTAGGGGGAGCAATTCCCAAGGTTTACAAGCCAAGCTTCAGCTTGACTACGGGTCATTTCACCCATGAACACCCTTCTCAGAGAAGAATGTACTTCTCCCAAGGCTTCAGAGATTCAGGCACCAACAATATGGGCATCTGCTGGACTTATACAAAGCCGTGAAATATTTTCTGGTAATCAAAAGACTAGTGTCTTTATGATTATGGATTGGATTTTCACTGTGTGTGAATTTCAATATTAATGGTATTTTTGGTATACGGTGTCATTGTAAGACATATGGACCAAAATGTTGGAAAGGGAAGCTAGATATATGTAATTGGACAATTTACATCATTTTCATGTGGGAAATTTCATGTACCCTATATATACCCTATCACACTTAGCAAATGTTTCTGTTTCATCACATGTATATATCACAGAACAAGCTAAAGCTTCTCATGATGGAGAAACAGACATGGTGTGTATCACATACCGTGAGGTACATGCAATCAATTTCCTACATGGAAATTATATTCATGTAGAAAGTTATGACATTTATGAAGCAGTTCTAACATTAGTTTTTAAAAGATATTTGTAAGTATCATTTGAAAGATGGAATTTATATTAACAATATATTGTTTTTCTTCACTGTATAGTTTATTGTAACTTGATATGTTTTCTGCTCTTTTAAGGCTCCATTTAGGAAGGCAGCTTCTGAGTTTGTAAATGCATTGTTTTGAATAAATAATAATATTTATTATTATATTTTGTATCAGCAGGTGGTGTTACTTTCTTAATTTGTACATTTGGCTTTGTGTTTGTTGAGTTACAGTTACTTTTTCCACCAAGCAGTTTTCATACACATAGTAAAGACCAGTGAGGAAGACCAATATCAAAATACAGTGGTGCCCCGCAAGACGAATGCCTCGCAAGACGAAAAACTCGCTAGACGAAAGGGTTTTTCATTTTTTGAGCTGCTTCGCAAGACGATTTTCCCTATGGGCTTGCTTCGCAAGATGCAAACGTCTTGCAAGTTTGTTTCCTTTTTCTTAACACCGTTAATACAGTTGCGACTTGACTTCGAGGAGCAACTCATAGAACACGGTGTGGTAGCCTTTTTTGAGGTTTTTAAAGACTTTGGTGATTTTTGAAGCTTTTCCAAAACTTTCCCGACACCGTGCTTCGCAAGACGAAAACAATCGCAAGACGACAAAACTCGCGGAACAAATTAATTTCGTCTTGCGAGGCACCACTGTATCTTTGAGTCTTGGGATAGTTTGCAAGTTTTATTTGTTTTGTTTCTTGACATTCCAGCGATCTATGATATCTTATGAGCTACATCTGTTCAGTTATTTTGCTAATATACAATGTTTGCATTTGTATGCTTTTGCTTTGGTTATAAATAGCATTGTTTGTTTTTAATTGTCATTAGATTCCATTAAATTATATTTGGTGGAATTCAACACTGTTCTATTCCATCTGTGTAAGCATTTCAGCTTGCCAGATAGAACAACCCCCCTCTCCTCTTTCTGCTGTTCTGGGGGCTCTCCTGACTGATTTGAGCCAATTTTGATGGGTACACAGGGAAAGGGGGGGGGGAGTCCCATTGTGCAAGCAGGAGTCCTTGTGCTTCTGCTGAAGGGGCTTGTTAGGTGAATCCTGCCCTTCTCTCTCTCTGTTTCTCTCTCTGCGTGTGTTTACATTAGTTTGCAACTATTTTTTGAACCCAATCTTTTTATCAAGACTTCAGATTGTTGGGATTTATTTCCTTTTTTGTGATGGCCAACCTCTGCTTATCCCCTGGATTCAAAATTGAGAAGCATACTGCCTCTAAACATGGTGTCATTTAGGGCAGCTAGCATGGCTATTCACAGCTGTTCACAGACCAACCTTCATGAATTAGGATAATTCGTTGCATTTATATATTGTATCTTCAAGGAGCTCAGGGTGCCCACAATCATCCAACAGAATGAAAGGTGCCCAGGTTCACCCAGTAAGCTTCACAGCTGAGCAGGGATCTAAACCTCAGTTTCCCTCATCCAAGCTTACAGCACTGCAGTGGCTGTAAGCAAGAAGCATTGAAGCAAATATTATGGCAGTGAATTCCAAAAGTTAAATATGTGAAGAAGCATTTCCTTTTGTCAGTCCTGAACTTACTGCAACATCAGCTTTACTGGATGCAATCACTCTTCATTCACACCATTAAAAGGTATAATGAGATCAGGTTGCTCCAAAATAAACATAAAAAATAACTGAAAAAAGATCAAGCTCCCACCTCTATTTACTACCACAAAAATTAAAGCACCAATTGTACAATTTGCAACCGATTAATTCCATGAGAATTTTGTCTGGATGTTAAAAATAAACAAACTTGTATTTTGTTGTAAATAAATAGGAGGTAAAAAGAAAGCTTTTAAAAAAATATTTTTAAAAGCCCTGTCTCCATATGCAAAAACAATTCTCAAGTCCTTAAGGTCTAAAAGTTAGAATTACTTGTTGCAAAAAATGAAAACTCCCAAATATAATGGACACAGCTGCTGAACTGTTCTTAAGTTCTGCCAGAGTTTTGCAATTCCACCACCATCAAAAAGTTCTATGAAACAAACAAAAACCTTTCCCAGGGAGTTGACAATGAGTTCGCTATGTATTTGGACATCCACTGACATAGCCTTGTGCATTCTGTGCAGAATTTTAAACAGCACGTTCATTGTGCTATAGCAGTACAAGAAATACTATCTTCTTGCTTGAATCTCATCTTCCCCTGACCTGAAGGACTTACACAGCAATCCACGTTGCAGCTGGGGTGGTAGTGAACCAATGGATTCACTGCCACATCCACAGCCCTGCTGGCCAGGGTAGAAGCTGAAGGACTGTAATTTTCCACTTTGTTTTGCTAGCTCCACGAAACAGGCCTGCTTTGGATCCAGCAGATCCATCACCAACCCTATCCCAGCTTGTGTACAGTGTTCTGTTTCAGGGTCTTACAACAGTAAATGCTGGTAGAAACACGTTAGGCAGTTGAATGCACTCCACTGTGCTTTCAGCAGGCACAGTGGGGGCCTCATCCTCACCAGCAAAGACATCTCTACCACATCCAAACCCCCTCTAACCACTGGTGGACCTCGGTGTCTCAAATTTCAGTGGCACCCTGTGCAATGCCAAAATCTAGCCACCCACCTCCCACTCTACCTTGGAGCAATAGTGGTGGAGCTTGCTCCTGCGCCCCAAAAGTTACGTGCCCAGTGCGACCACCCCCCTACAGCTACCTCTCCTCTAACATTGCCTCCTCTAGTGGTGCCAAGACTCTGGAGGACCTTGCCCCAGGGAACCTGGCTGATTCCTCTCTGGTGGCATTTAGATGCCAGGTACAGACAATTTTATTCAAGCTTATAATTTGTCTGAATTTTGAGCTGAAGCTTTTTGTAATTTCCTTTCTTCTTAACTGCTGTTTGCTTTTGTTTTCAATTTTGATATTTTTTGAAAATTATGTTGATTTTAATCTGCTTTGGGCATCCTGTTATACATAATGGAAAGACAAGTGGAATACAAGTATAAATATATGCTCCAAAATGTCTTCTATTAGCCCTTCTGAATACGTGCACAATTCCATGCTCTTTGTGCTTACATATGAGTAAGTTTTATAACACTAATACTCACTTCTCTAAGCCAAAGTGCCCAAATTGCAGAATGTCTTTTTTTAAAGCGGGGGGGGGGGGGCTACAAGCCCACACAACCTTGTGTACACAAAGAACACTGGTTCAGTTTTAACTGAAGCAATTCCAACTCTTGCATTCATCAAAATGCTGATTACACCAAATAGTTATTCAAATCAAATCTGGCAGCTTGTGATACGACAGAGAATGGCCATTTTGCACGGGGGTTATGTTCCTAACCTGTGCACATCAGCAGAGCCCTGTTACATCTCCGACCCCCCTTTTCCGGCCACTTCCAGGTTGCAATGATGCACATGTGTGTAGCTACACACATACTGAACAAGCATAAAATGCTTGTTGCCTGTATACGTCTTTTGGGGATACATTTTTGGGGTATAAAAAAAGAAACCTTTAAACACAAACACCCCACATCTCTGTATCAATGAACTCACAACATTTGAAAAATTATTTGTGAGTTTTAAATATTTTACAGATGGTACTCTTTCCAAATTTCTTTTTGGCAACAAACCAGCAGTTAATAAATTGCCTTTTCCCCTCAGGGTTTGAACACTTGGACAATTTCCTCCTCTTAAATATTATTTGATTCCCCCTGTTGCTGCTTTTAAAAATATTTCCTGCAGAAGAATCTGGATATTTGCTTTTATACTTTAATGGCAAAGAACATTTGAGATCCTTGGCTATAAAATATCCCACAACTCAAACCTCACTGCACTGGGATTTAATCCTAATTGCATGTATTTACACACTAGAACAATTTCAGCCTTTAACCACTGGAGTCATTACTTTGACTTCATAAACATAACCAGAAGCCAGATAAAACAGAAACCATAACAACTTTTGCCTAAAACCTCTCAGAATCTTAAAGACACAGCTTCTTTTAAGAAAATCTTTACCATCTTTAACTGCAATAAATGTAACAGTCATTTTTATGATGCAGTAGGCAAGCCAGAAACCAAACATAAATTACATTTGTCATCTCTTCTCTTTAGCAAAGGGTCTCCAAATACTATGACAGTTTAAATGCACTGATATAGAAAGCCATGTGCTGTAAATGACTTAATCACAGACTATTTGACATGAATAACAAGACAGTATACATGCAATATAAACTTGCACATAACAATTTTTGAAATCCCGTTCCTCTCTTCAAGAGATAGATATATTCTGACCACTAGGAAAACAAAGAGTGGGCTGTGGGAACTGTATACCTACTTTATAAGACCATCCTCCATGTAAATGTCAGCATAGAATGACTGATCATCATTGACTATCCTCCCTCCCTTAATGAGAAGACGGTCGCTCTGTGAAGAGAAAGAAAAGATTTTTATTTGACAGATGTTATGCATATGTTTGCATCTCCTTTTTATAACACAGGGTGTCCATGGAAAGAGTAACACAAAGCCAATGAACTGTGCTTAGTTAAAGTAGGCCCAATCTTTAATCAATTCCATCTCTGTTTGGCATAAGTTACAAATTATCTGCCCATTTCCCTAGAGCTGGCTAGCTGATGCAATCCCACTGCTATCCATGAACAAGCGGCAGTTTCACCTGGATGCTATTGATATTGTTACTACTGAACAGTTCTGAGAGTTCTTTTTTAACAGCATTCAGTGTAGAAGCTAATTTTGAGCACCATCATATCAACATTACATTTGGGGGGGGGGGGCTCACAACATTAAAATCATCTGCATTGGAAGGTGCAAAAGATTTAGTTCAACACTTGGACCAAAGGAAAGACTTACCAACTTCCTATAGACCAGGCATGGCCAAACGTGGCCCTCCAGATGTTTTGGGACTACAACTCCCATCATCCCTAGCTAACAGGACCAGTGGTCAGGGATGATGGGAATTTTAGTCCCAAACATCTGGAGGGCCAAGTTTGGCCATGCCTACAATAGATCTTCAACTGGTGGATGGGGATCTATTACTGGGTCACAGCCAGACCTAAGGCAAGTCAAAATATCAGCACCATTTAAGTTAAAAAAATTAGAGAGGGTACACAAATGGGCTAAAGGTGGGTCCTGGGCCTGAAAAGGTTGACCATCATAGAATAACCAACATAATCCACAGTACTGGGCCACAAGCAGCAAGCTGGTACATGCCAGAACCAATTACTCCCAAGGACTCCAGAAAGAGTTAATTGGTCCCTGGTGGTTAAACTAAGGCAGTTTCGTATCCCCACTGTTTACACCAGTGGCGGGCGGGGGGGGGGGGAGCTCTTTCACTGCACCAGTTTTTTTTAATATATTTATGAAAGTTATTCCTTTGGATGTTACCATGTCACTGTGTGTCATGGATCAGGCCAATGGTCCATCTAGCCCAGCATCCTGTTCTCACAATGGCCAAGAAGCTGCCTATGGGTAGCCTAAAAGCAGCATTCAACTGGAAACCCAGACAATGTTTGATTTCTGCATTCCTGACTCAAAATATTTTTTGACTAAAATGTCCTTGCCTCAAATTCTAAGGTAATTTACAAAAAATAAAAAAACACCACAATTTTTGTTACTTCGGCAAGTACTCTTCTTCCTTTTCACTATCTTTTCTCTCTCTTTTTGTCATAGGAGACAACAAAATCAAATAAACCCGACCCCCAGACTAATGTGCCCATCCAGCTCTGTACAGGCCAAGGATTCAGTTACATGCCATGCATGCACTGCACACATTCCAACACCGTAATTGGGGCAGCCCCTCCTTGGGAGAAGCTCCGTGCACACTCTGCAGCCTTAAGACATTTTGGATGAAAGGCAATGTTTTTATGTTGTAGAAAGGTCAGTTCACTGTAAAAATGAGCTTCCTAAAAATGCTTCAAGAAAGTTGAATGATTGTTTCCGTTTTAGCTATTTGGCTACCAGCTTGAGGGAACTGTAAGGTTTGCAGCAGTGGAAATGAATATTTAGGGGAGGGAACCCAAAGTGAATAAACCTCCCCTTCATGAACAACCCAATGAGATGGTCACTGGCTCTAGAGAAAAGTAAACACTAATGGGGAGGAGGGGAAAATAAAAGCACCAGTTGTGAAAAAACAAGTTTGAATATATATGCAAAAAAGTAAAAAAATCATAATGTATACGAGTGCCAAACCAATGTAATAATAAAAGTATAAAACACTATTTACAAAGAAACCCCAGCTGCAACAAAATTTGTCTCTCCCATATCAGTCTCTACAGCCACAGCAGGTGCTGCAACGTTCCAGCAGTTTGACTTCACCCCCCAAGGTGAAGTCACCCCCCAAGGTTTCCAACAACAACCCAAAATTGGGTCTCCAGCTGTTTTTATACTACAGTTCCTACCATCCATGACCACTGGTCCTGCTAGCTAGGCATGATGGGTGTTGTAGTCCAAAACTGCTGGAAATCCAAGTCTGGGGAAACCCTGTTCCATACCTACCCCATACATAGACCAATCTTACTTCCCAATGAGATCCAAAGCAAGACCTCATGCAAACATCGTAATAAAAATCAGGGGGAAATAATGCAAGAAATACTCCCTTGGATACACAGAGTCCTTTTCTGAAATGCATTCACCTCTTCCACACGTCACACTTAGCTTAGCACAAATGAGTGGGCTTCCAGAGAGGGAGCTTGCAGATGCTTTGCTCCTCCGTGGTCCTTTCTGCTGCTGCGCCATGCTGACACACATGACTCGTGAACCAGGAATAGTTATTTCCGTTCACACAAAAAGGGCAGGCTTTGTTTTCATAGCTGTTACAATAACCTACACATAAACATTTGGTTAGTTTCTTTACTCTCTGCAACCTTGAATCCCTACTGTTATGGGTTCCATGGTTATTCAGAGTATAGTCCAAGCATATCAGTTAAGTGAATAGACATTACAATACAGATTGCTAGTTAAGGATTGCTAGTCTTCCAAATAGATAAATGACCTTGGACGGTTAAGTCCAGTCAAAGGCGTGTGGCGCTCATCTTGCTTCAGGCCAAGGGAGCCAGCGTTTGTCCACAGACAGCTTTCCAGGTAATGTGGCCAGCATAACTAAACTGCTTCTGGTGCAACAGAACAGAAGCCAGAGTGCTTGGAAATGCTGTTTACTGCTACAGCAGTACTTATTTATCTACTTGCAGTGGTGTGCTTTTGAACTGCTAGGTTGGCAAAAGCTAGGACAGAGCAACGGGAGCTCACCCCATTATGGGGATTCATACCGCCAACCTTCTGATCGGCAAGCCCAAGAGGCTTAGTGGTTTAGACCACAGCACCACCTGTCTTCCAAATAACCCAAGGCTTGTAGATATTAGAAGGGAACTTATGGCAACAACAGTGCCCCCCCTCCACCTCTTCATTCTTCATGGCATCTACTTCTATAATAAAGTTGGCCTTCCTGGACAGGTGAAAATTCAAATAAGCAACAACTCCAGTTTGTAATTCCTGAGGTGCAATGAGACAAAAAATACAATTCTCTGTTCTTAAACATCATCTTTCTCACTTGTACACAACCTGTGATTTTACTGATTTTATGGTGTGCTGTTATGCTTTGCTCCCAAATTAAAAGTTTATCGGAAGACCTCCTACAAACATTTTTCAAATGCCCAACACATCTGAAAGAGACAGGGGTACATATGTATCATCCAGATGGTCTCCCATAAAAGGACCCCAAGTTTTATTCACATGTTGTAATACAATTTCAGCTTGTTTCTTAGATTACCCTAAGACTTCTGCATTCTAATAGTACACATAACACAAATACAGTGGTACCTTGGGTTAAGTAGTTAATTCGTTCCAGAGGTCCGTTCTTAACCTGAAGCACCACTTTATCTAATAGGGCCTCCTGCTGCTGCCGCACCACCGGAGCACGATTTCTGTTCTCATTCTGAAGCAAAGTTCTTAACCTGAAGCCCTATTTCTGGGTTAGAGGAGTCTGTAACCTGAAGCATATGTAACCCGAGGTACCACTGTATAATGACTATCTGGTGATTTCCTCAGCACAAAATAACAAGCAAGCTCTTGACAAAAATCTCACCTAGGCTGATCAATTTCAGTTCTAGACACCAAGTTTCCCAAAATTGTGAAGCAAACAGAATAATTAGGAGGTGTGGCAAAATAACATTGCCTATACTAAAGGGCTGGTGGGAAAGTGTTGAAGGTCAGGGCAGGATTTCATAAGCAGAATGTATCAAGTGTGTGCAAATTACATTGTAGCACAATCTGTGTTTGTTTTAATACAGTACAGTACTAGATCTGCAATGCTCTTTTAAAAAAATCTTTATCTTCTAGTTTCAGACCCGTGCTCTAAAATGTGATCTCCAAATAAAAAAAATTATGTGATGTGGAGAAAATAAGAAGTGAACAATCTGCTCGTACCAGCACCCACAGAGGGATGGTTCTGACAGGGCTCAATACAGCCTTCCCCTGTCTGCATGCTTGCAGCCCAAAAAAACCTTAAGAGGAACAAAAGGTCTATGTGCACCTCCCTTATTGCCACCTTGTCCTAACTCACTGCTGAATGCAAGTTACTTAACTTTTTTGACTGAAGTACATTTTCCCCCTTCTGAATTCTTAAAGGGCAGAGGTAACTGATGCTAATGCATCTGAATAAAGGAGGAGGCACAGCACAGTTAGAAGTTTATTTTTGGTCTACTGGCGAGAGCCAGTGTGGTGTAGTGGTTAAGAGCGGTAGTCTCGTAATCTGGGGAACCGGGTTCGCGTCTCCGCTCCTCCACATGCAGCTGCTGGGTGACCTTGGGCCAGTCACACTTCTTTGAAGTCTCTCAGCTCCACTCACCTCACAGAGTGTTTGTTGTGGGGGAGGAAGGGAAAGGAGAATGTTAGCCGCTTTGAGACTCCTGAAGGGGAGTGAACGGCGGGATATCAAATCCAAACTCTTCTTCTTCTTCTTCTACTGTTGCTGTAGCGAAGGTATACAGGAATGTAATGGCCTTAGTGGTTGTTTCATTGATATTTAAGTTTTGCATTTATCATCATTTGTGCTGAGCCCTAGTAGCAGTAAAATAAGAAAGAGGAAGGCCAGCACCAACTCCATTACTTGGTAGGCAGAAAAGGGTGGGGGATGGCACATTCAATGACATCATGTCTATTCTGGCACAGAAAGTTCTGGATTTGTTCGTATGCAAGAGGAACTAAAGAGGAAACTGAAGCGCTTATCAGGAAACGGGCCTGACTAATTCAAGGGCTTTTGCATGCTTACCAAGATCTCCCCGACTATTACAATAAACACACTGTTCATCCTGCCAAAGCTCATTTCTGTTTCCCCACACCCAGCCATGTCTTCCTGCCAACCCTGTTTCAGGCTGCATCATTAGCCACTGTTGGCCTGAGGCAAATTTTATCTGCAAGATACAGATGAGAGAAATCACATTCATGGAGTCACAACAAAAGCACTAAGAATCTAAGTGCATCTTGGATTCTCTTTGGAAATTCTGGCACAGATCCCAGGCCTTCTCTGTTACCTCCTTTGAGCATCCTGTTAAATGAAGATGCCTCTCTGTTGCTACAGGAAACTTCATTGCTTGTTCATTCTCACATAAATGTTACCCTACACACCAGATGTTTTCTACCAAAAGGATAAACAGCAAAGAGTTATCTACCACCTTTAAGATTAAAAAGTTATTACAGCATACACTGCCATGAACTATTAAGAGCACAGACTCATTTGGCTACTCCTCTGCAAGTTTCTACAGGAAGAGACATTAGTACTGTCTGACTTCAAAAGAAAGATCAGGAAGGCAGATGGCTTGATTTTAAAAAGATGCAAGCCACCATGAACTCCCATTTCCCCCCTGCCATCCAAAAATCCTTGCACAAAACAACACTGACTTTATGAGAAAAGAAGGGTGCACATGGAATACTAATGCATGGGTTTCTTTTAGTTGAGATTGAATGTACACAGGTAGAATGGTAGCACAATTCATCCCTTCATGTTTCACAAGCATAAATCACTATCATGAATGGGACAAACTGCACTGATGCTCTACTATGAATACAATCTATTTATCCTTGTAGTAATTCACAGGCAAACATTCACTCTATGTAGACTAACTGCATAGATTTGTAATGGAAGTCACGTTTGTAGATATGTGAAATGGCCCCAAGACTGATACTGAAACTTCTAACACCTCTGCCAGATTCCTTGATAGCTGGTGTCTATAAAAATCTGGAGAGGATTATGCACCACAGGATGGATCAGTAAAAAACATTTTTTTTCTCTGAAACAACTTTTTCTCTCTCCCAAAGATTAGTTACGTTTGTTTTGTGGTTTAAAACAAAATCTAAATTCAGTTCAAACATGTTTAAAGCAATTGACTTTGTAGAAGGAATATTGTATTAAAAATAGAAACAAAAGGCAAACATATGCAACTTTCAAGATCACATATTACAGATATGACACATGTAATATATATTCTAGTTATCACTGAGGAAGCCATGAATATTTAGAAGTCAACCAAAGAGCATTTCCCTTTTCCACTGAAATGGACAGTGTGATATAGTGTTTAGAATGTTGGACTGAGGCTGGGGATAACTGGGTTCAAATCTTCACTTGGCCATGAAGTGATTTTAGACCAGTCACTACTCTACCTTGTAGGACTGTTGTAAGTATAAAATGGAAGGTGGGAGCTATGCATGCTGTCTTATACTTCTTGTAGAAAAGGTTGAATATAAATGTAGCTAACAACAATAAACTTCTGGTTACTTAATCTTCGTGTAAGTGATCTTGCTAAGTGTCCTTGCATATGAAAGAGCACCAGGCACTCCTAATTTTAAAACTATTCCAAATCTGCATAAAGTCCTTATGTACAAAGGCCATGTAGGCTACATGATCAGAGGTTCTGGATTATATTCATAGGTTGTATGAAGATGTTTTAATTGCTACAACAACCAGTTAGGATGCATGTTAATAGATGAATTAGAAAAGTGGAAATTTGGTTTAACTCATTGATTTAAAATTGACCCTTTTCCTGGTGACTTTAAAAATCTATATTGATCAATCCAGTCAAATGTTCCTGGTAGTCAGCACAAATGTGCAATTACTAGCATGCTCCCTACCAAAAACAATGGTCTGTAGAAAGGCAGATTGATCTAAAATAAATAACTGATTTTAAATCCCTACCATAAAGGACCAATTGTAAATCAAGTTTCCAATTCCTATGTATTTCCCGCTTGTGGGGGAAAATATATGCTATGGCTAACCCTGTGTCCTCTATATTTTCAAGTATCTTGGCCCCAAGCCAAGCCATTGAGTATTACTCTTACTGTCCTTATTAGCTCCTGAACCCAACACCCCCTTTGCCTTTGAAATGGAACCAAAGCATCAAGAGAACCCAGAACTTTAACAGACAAGCCACAAAGTATTTCTATTCACTGGGTTTCTTTAAAAAACACAATGGGCAGTATTCCTCAGGAAATCAATTTCACTGTGTTTGTGTGGTTCAAGCAACATATCTTCTGATAAAGTTTTGAACACTGGTGTTAGGGTTCAGTAGTGGTAGTGGCAGAAGGGTGGATATGGAGCTTTTTTCCAGGGGTAACTCACCGGAACTCAGTTCTGACACCTCTCAGGTGGGTGCCATTGCCATTTTAAGAGAAAGGGGAAGGTGTTCCTGGTGAGTTCCGGCACCTGTTTGTCTAGAAAAATAGCACTGCATATACTTGTGATTTATTTCATCTTCCAGACTGCTTTAAAATGATAGACCATGCCTTCCCTACCTGATTCTCATATTTTTGGAACATCATATTTGACATTTGTAAAAAACAATAGGGAAACAGAAAACAAACAGGAGTCCAAGTTATAAGAACAGTTTTTTCTGTTAAAAAAGATAACGTTCATCTAAATCTTAAGTCCCCTCCTCATTTTACTTTTGAAAGACTGGAGTAGATTCTTTCTACTCTACTTCTTTCATACATATTCAAAGGTCTAAGAGGAAAAAGCCATCTTATACAATTTTGGGCAGCACATGCACACAGAGTACTGCTGGAGTAGCTCCACAGTTTGTTCATCTTGTCTCCCACATGATGTTTTCCTGGATCTTTTATAGGTGCGACTCTCAGATGTATACTCATATTTCAAAGTATTGGGTATGTGGCCAATGAAGTGTGTTAAATTAGCATAAAACATACATATATTAGAGCCGCTTCCTGACTTGGCAGGAGTATGAAAATGGAATTTTACACAGACTCTTTATACAATGCAGAGTTATATAGAGAATGGTCTCACAGCAGACAATGGAATTCTACTATTGCAACTAAGCAGATTTGGCCTGTTAAAATGATTGAATCAAGGAGTCCTATGTAAACTGTTCTGGGTGTGTGTAATAAAGGTATGCTTCCTTGAAAACCATCACTTTGCCATTACTTTTCTTCCAAATTGCTTAACACTTGCATGCAATTCCTGGTCCTCTGCAACACTTCACAGGCCAAAAGATGTTCAGAAATACAGTAATTGGGTACATGTTTTGAGACTCAGGTCAGAAAAGTAACAGGTTAGTTTCAGCCAAGAAGATAATACTTTACATATCCACAAGGCACATGGCTTGGAAGAAGGGCAGAGTTTAAATGTTATTCCTGTTACTGAAAGAAACATTACAAAGGTCATGCACTGACAACAATGCAGCTCTCTCTTGTAAAAGAGTGTTGTTATGTCCCTCTTTTTTTACCAAGGCAATCCAAAAATCACAATCTCTGGGAATTGCAGGGGCAAGTGAATAGTGTTCTACATACTGTACAAGGTATGCATTATCCTGGTGGTGTGGTTACTGTTAGAAACCTCAGCTTCATGAACAACTTTCCAGTGGGTTCACCAATTGGGTGTATATGGTATATTCCCCAATATACCATATTTTTATAAACAAAAATATACTGTGGAGCTAGGAGATGCCCAGTGGAAAAAAGACTGGTCTAAAAATAAAAGCATGTAGTTGATGCAGATGTAGTTGAGAAAGTCACTTTACCTTCAGGACTCCATTTTTCTTCCCAAAGTGAAGATCTAATTTATTGATGAGGAGTAAAAAAAACTAGTGAAGTATTCCAGATCGGAATCTGCATGCTCTTTGCATGCAATCCAAGATTCATCTATTGTCTTTAGTATAGTCAATTTATTTGGCAAGACTTAAAAAAATAAACATAGCATCAATTGTAATTTTGATCCCTAAGAGTCTATTTTGAGCAAAACACATACTATTTGTATAGTCTGTATCTTATCTGTCTCACATCTTTACTTCCTAACCTAAGACCACTGAGCTTTTGAAATATTGGCCAGTTCCAATATATTATCTACAACTTATTTTATTCAGTCTACCTCACCATCTTCCTAATTCAGGTGTCTAGGTAATCTCACTATACATGTATAGCCATATTCAAGATGGCAACGCCCTGAGAACACAGTGAAAATAGCCACATATGCACAATACAGCTGCTGCTCATGAGCACCAGTATGAAAGACAAGACAGACATCCTGCCATTCCCATTTCATCAGACTGCTTTTCAACAATATGCAAGATGAATATCTGCACAAGTTGTAGTGGATTTCTTAGTTTATGTACAAGCTAAGTACAAACAAACAACACTATTATTCTGCAAGATTTTGGCTTATCCCTAAGGATCACGCAGAAACTGTTATGCCTGAGTTTAGGCAGAGCCCCACCCATACAACCAGGCACACATCACTGCCTGTGGAAGCGTACTACTGTTTTCACTCCAATATTCATTACTAGCAGTGAGATTTACTGCCAGCTATGATGACAAAGGGATTCAGTGCTCTTATACCTCAAGAGTTTATTTTCTTGATCTCAGATGTTCTTCTACAGCACTGCAATCCCCTGCTAGTCAACCTGTCAAATGAGGAAAAAACGATGGGCTGTGCACAGCCTGAGCTGGCCACATGTGGCAATCAGTGTTGTGGGCAGAAGAAATCTTGAATACCAGTATACCCTTACCCTCTTGGAAATTACTTCTGGTTCCTGGGTGGTCACACCCTTTCAAATGCAGGGATGCACCTCCCTGTAGAAAGTGGGGGGTGGGGTTCCCCCAGGACTCCTAAGAAAGCAGTTCTTCAATGTGTCATGTCTTCAGGGGACCAACATCTCATATACTGAACAAGGAACATTCTCGCAATAGTACACACCTTACAGTTCTGTACTATGTGGTTACCATGTGGTATAGAATTGACAATTATTAACACTATCAGAGGACTGTTAGGTATGCATCTTTAAAGGTGAATACCTAACTTTACCATTTATTTTCCAGCTACACCACCTTGAACTGCTTTTTAAAATGACATTAATTTGAGAGAGTGCTGCTGAGAATGCTTTAAAAACCCCTGAAAAGAATAATATCACCCTCAAAGAATTTATTTATTATCACTACTTTTATCCTGACTTTAGATCCACAGCACTAAATGCCATAATTTTTTAAGCTAATTGCAGCCATAAAATAACCAAAGCAGACCTATGAAACAACACACAATAGTGAGCAGCTGGACCCTAGCGCAGCTGGACTTTCCACTATTTCAAAGAAAGCATAAGAAAGCATATGCTGAATACCAAGATAGGTGCGGCCCCACTGCACAGAGCGTCAAAGAGGAAAAACTGCTGCAGTCAGGTGCAGCAGCACAAAAGAAAACAATATCATGGGATTTCGCTAGCTAATGTAGGTCACACCTTCTAGACCTAAGAGAGAAGAAAATGTAACACTTTTACATGGCTGCTTTATAGCATTATACTGTGCATGTACACACCTAGCTGCTTTATCTGAAAGCAGGTAAAAATTGGCTTAAATATTAAATGACTTTGGCATTAAAGGCAAATAATTCAGTACTGCCAGAAATGTGAGAGTAAAATAAGATGTTGGCTATGTCTACTTATTTTATATAATTAGTCCCAACTGTCTAGTCTGCGACTCTCAGTGTTTTTCACCTTAAAAGAAAAATATCTGTTCCAAAAAAGGTTCAAGAAAACTGGCTGTTTCAGTGGGGGTGGGGTGGGGGGGTGGGTGACAAAAACAAACTGGCAGCTGTAGTTAACATAAACTCATCCCTTATTTAAGGTCACAGGTAGGAAAATATGCCCCACACATCACAAAATGAATTCATGAGCATCAATTTTATTCAAATGCTTTTAAATCATTAAATGGGCAAACAAAAGAAAGCACTCAATAAAATCTCTTCAGAAAAGGCAATCCTTTAGTGAAATTAGTTGCCCTCTAAACAGGTTCAGTGGAAGACAAAATATCTGCTAAGCTTCTCCCCTCTCCAACCCAGTGTGTGTGCGAGTGTGTGTGCATGCTTGGTTGTGCTGCTTCCTTTGTTTGCCTCAAAGATGGAGTAGCCACCCGTTCCCCCAATGCATACCCTATCCCACAAAAGATTTCATTAAAATGCATTGGAGACAAAGCACAGCTGCACTCCTTGCATCTGAAGCCAGCGACAATAAACCCCAGGCCTATTAAAGACCAAGGGGGTACCCCCTCTGCAAGCCGTTTCATTGCATCAACAATAAATCAGGGTGGAGTATGAAGCCACTGGAAATGCATCTGCAGGGCACACACTGATGCAACGATGCAAAACACACTGCTATTTTTCACAGTATTTCCCCCCATGCTCTCCAACAGACTGTTTTTATTTCATGTTAACAAGCAAACCATTATTTAGAAGAAGAGAAAATTATATATTTCACATTCATTTGTAAAACAAAGCTTTCACATTTACAGATGAATCAATTCCTCTTTTTCCTGAGCCAGTCAAAGCACATGACGCACCCAAATATGCAGCAAACAAAACTATGCAGCAGGCAACTTAGGCATACCAGTGTTCCTGCTTAAAAAAAAAAGAGTGGTGACAGAACAAAAAACAAAAACAAGGGTCTGTCCAAAGCATTTAAAAAGTGATCAAACATCCTGAAGTGAACAAGGAGGGAAATCTACTCCCAACATGCAGGGTTGAAAACAGAATGTCACTAAATCCTCACCATGCCCCACAGACATGGACAACAGACATGAAGGGGGAGGTGGGGGGGGGGGAGAAGAGAGATTTGATAGCAACATTTTGGGGCTTGAAGATACTGCAGTCTGATATCACTGCTTCACACAAGTACAGTCTTCCCAGACAGTAATTTAACAGCATGAGACAATGAAGGTTCCCCCACCACCGTGTCAACTGTACAGTTTATGAAAGTCCCAAGATTTACTTAATCAGGGCTGCCCCTGCATGCACCTCCTCATTTTTGCAAGCTGGCTGGCTTTTTAATATGCCTCGCAACTATGAATTGAATCAGCACCAGCTTCTTACAAAACTAGACTGACATGGGTAGTAGCTGGTGGGGATGAGTAAACTAATACAAAACAAATGTGAAGACAGAAGCATAAATGCAGCAAACATGAAGAGCGGAGGGTGGGGAGAACGAAAGAATATATGTTAAGCCACTCACTGTTATCCTGGGGATGTTCTTCTTGCCCTGATAACCAGACATGACGTTCGGCTGTTGTGGCAGGGATAGAACCAGCTCCTATCCTCCAACCTAGGAGCAATACCAGCTTGCAAAGAAGCTCAAGCTCAGGTGAAACAAATGGTGCTTCCTTCCTTTCCTCGTCTTCCTCTCTATCTTGCCCCCTCCCACTTGTTTCACACAATAGTAAATCCTCTCCCTCCCTCCTCTTTTACCAATGACAGCTGGGACCCTGTAAGACAGGAATGGCTGATGAGGCGACTCCTCCCTTCTCCTTCTTCCCAGTCTCGCTTTCTCTGTGCATTGATTTTTCTCTCCTCGCCTTATTTGCCTCACCCACTCCGAGCTGCTGTCATAGCAGTAAGGCATGTCAGCCGCTAGAGGGTAGCAGTGGAAAGACTGGCTATCAGATTTGCAAAGGGACTGGGCAAGGCCCATAAGCTCTTTCCCAGGGACGTTAGCTACTGCAGAAGAAGCAAGGAGCTACAAGCCAGCACTGACAATTCAAGGGAGCAGTCAGAAAAGCACATCAAACTTCCCAGAGACTAGCAAGCAGCTAAGATTTTAGGAATTGGTATCCATAGATACCCAGTGGAAAATATCAGAGATATTTCATCTCTTTGAGCAACAAATGACTTCTAGTTTAAGGTTACCATATTTTTTCCAATGAATCTGGGGACACTTTTCAACTTCAATGGATTTTGTATGGGGACTGATTTGTAAATCCGGGGACTGTCCCCAGGAAACGGGGACATCCGGTAACCTTACTCTAGTTTGTTTCTTGTCTAAAACAGATGCTTTAACAAAATGTACATAAGTGGAAGAGTAGCAGCTAAGTTGGCATGTGGTAAAGTAGACTAAAAACTTTGTAAAGGAAGAGGCAGTTAAGCTAGTACTCATATTTACAACAGTGTTTCTTTTGTAAGTCTCCTTAAAATCCCTACACAGCTTTCCAAACTTTCCAATTTGGTGACACAGATTTTAGACAATGCATCATTTTGAGCCACAGTAATTCAGTTTTACTAGCAAACCGGAGGATAAACTGCCAGCCTTCCAGCCCTGGGAAGAGCATGGGGAGCATTCCCATGACACACCTACACAATGCAGCTGACACAATAATGTGTTGTGACACACAGTTTGGAAAGCTACTACCTTATCATCATTTTTCATATTGTAGTGATTCTTCCACCATCCCCTGCAAAGTAATCTTCTTGTTCCCATGGTTTTAGACCAAGCTTGAAAACCTAACCCATTTCAACCCTATTTCACTGGAAAGCGCTCCCTAAGGAATTCAAAACCCATCCATTTTTAAAATCTTGCTGTTGTTCGGAAAATAGTGTGTGCAGGAAAGGGAGAAGTGCAACAGGGTTACAATACCTAACATTATTTTAGAACAACAATCCTCCACCCGTGTTTTTTTTAGAATTTATATATTTCTTTTTTTTTTTTTTGTCAAAATGATCAATATTTTTTCAAAGGTTTTTATTTGGAAATCCATTTCTTTCAGGGCTTGTGAAAAGTAATTGACATACATAAAGCTGGGGGGAGCACAAAACAAGCAAAATCAAAAAGTTTCTCATCATCAAGCCCTATGGAATATAAACTTTCTTTGTTCTAAAAAGTTTTACAGTGTGGTTAGGGGGTCTAAGATTGTTGATGTGGTTTGTGGATATTGCGCTTCATACCTGAGGTGAGATAATCTCATCCATTTGCAGAACATATGTACAAAATATCTGCTCTGTAAGCTGAAGGGAGGGCAGGGGAAATATTGTATAGTCAGCCACTAGAGCTTGTGGAAGAAGCAAACTATCCTAAGGCACATTCTAGAATTCCCACTAAGCACCCAGGGTTTTAACCACAAACCCCTTGGTATGAGTCCAGGACTGTGGGTGCTCAGACCACAGAGCCACTTTAGGGTCCACCACCTACCAAGTCAGCCGACAGACTATGCCAGTAGGGATGGCTCACACTTACCCTTAGAAACGCTTATTTTCAGTGGAGACAAAAACATTTTCTAGTTGGGCTGACGGGAAATGCAGTAATTCCACAGTAGCTAGCAAATGACTGAATGACTCTGACTTGTGTAACGTAACAGCTCTTGTTGCTCACTGATTGTTCATTTTGATAAATATGCAATGAAGAACTTTTACCTCCAGGGACTTTCACATTTCAACAGTTTACAGCACCCTCAGAATTCATGCAGAGAAGTTAGAAAATAAAATGGACCCAAACATGGGCTTTCTTTTGTATGAGTCTTTATGCATATTGATTAACCTGCATCCTTCTGCTATATTAACCTTTCCCACTTTCTACTCTTGTTCCACTCTCAGATCTCCTCTTTCACATGCATCTCACCTGGCATGCCATGGAAAAGCCAATACTGGTTTGAAGATTAAAAGTGAGCCAAGGGCATCCATCAAAATGCTCAGTGGAGCAGCTTATGCTTAGAGACTGGGAATTACAGTAGAAGGAATTCCCTTCCTCCTCTCTTGGAGCTGGAGCAGGTGGTGGGTTTGTCAAACACAGCAAGATCACAGCAAATAATTGTTGTTAAATATAAAGCGAAAGAGACAGCGAGTAATCAGAACTACCTATGGCTAGAGTTTCTGTTCAGAAATAGCACAAAGTTAATTTTATCTCTTGTGCAGCATATTATTTAATGAAAATTGAGTATTTCTGCAATGCACATATACTAGTGGTTCCATTAAATCCCCTTAATAAAAATATATGGATTTCCTAGTCTACAAGATCTCCACAGAAAGACATGGAACTTCTGTAACAAATAATCATTTTCTGCATCTTAGCCCTGAGAAGAAATCAGATTTTATAAATCAATAGACAAATGTAGTAAGAAAAAACAGCCTTCAAATTTATACCTTTCCTAGTTCTCATATCCCAGAGGCATGTCCCTGTCTTCCAAAAAGCTCATTGGTTTGGTCTATGGTCAATGGAAAGACCTGTTCCTATTGGTCATAGCATTCATAAAGCCTTGGGGTAAGGATGGTTGGGTCATCTACATCTGTTCTGTAGCTGGGGCAAAGGGCAGGCTACCCTGAAGAGCTTACAGTATATACACACTGGAATTTCAAACACTAGGCTGGATGCTAATGACGACATCTACAGGGGAGGGGTGGGGAGGCACAACCCAAACATTTAGTATCTATACGGGGACTCAAAACCCGCTGTCAGATTTGTGGCACTGAGACAGCCACGTACATAGGTCACATGATACCCTAAAACAAACTTTTATAATCACTTTTTTGAATAATTTGTATCAAATTTATATTAAGCAATATAAAATTTATAGCAAAAGGTGGAACTTTCAATGAAAGGGGCAGGACTTATGGTGGAAAGGGGAAAGGCACCTGTCACTTTTTGTGTGATTTTAGATCCGGCAAGTCATTTTATGTATTGCTATAAAAACTCTCTTGCAAAATCCATATACATAGCAAGAGCTGCAAAAGACTCTATTCTTCTATTGTATCCACTCCATTTCCCTCCTCTCCTCATATCCCAAACTCCATAGCCACTGAGCACGCTCAATCCTTTGGGGGATGTTTTTGAAGTTCCCCTTAGAGTTTGTCATAGAAATTACTTGTGCTTCTACAATCTCTGGATTCCCCTAAGCCTGATACTGTCCACTTGTGAATGGTGCCATTTAGGTTACAAAAGCAGTGGCACTCTCAACACAGCAATGATATGTGGGAAAATGGGCCTGGAGCCTTTCTCGAATCATTTGCAAGTATGGTTTCCACCCTCTTCAAAGAGGCAAAGGGACGTGGGTGGCGCTGTGGTCAAAACCACTGAGCCTAGGGCTTAAAGATTGGAAGGTCAGTGGTTCAAATCCCCGCGACGGGGTGAGCTCCCATTGTTCAGTCCCAGCTCCTGCCAATCTAGCAGTTTGAAAGCACGTCAAAGTGAAAGTAGATAAATAGGTACTGCTCCAGTGGGAAGGTAAACAGCATTTCCGTGTGCTGCTCTGGTTTCGCCAGAAGCGGCTTAGTCATGCTGGCCTCATCATGAAATGAGCGCCGCAACCCCCGAGTCGTTCGCGACTGGATTTAACTGTCAGGGGTCCTTTACCTTTACCAAAGAGGTAAACTGTCTCTGGGGAGCAGCAGCACAGATCTAGTAAATCAGTACTGGTGCAGGTAGATGACAGTCAGCCTGGTCAAATGAAACCAAGCACTCTTTTTATTTTATTTATTTGTTTAAATTATTTGTATACTGTCCTTCATCCAATAGATTTCAGGGTGGTGAACAACATACATAATACAAAAACAAGGGATGGTCCTTCAAATATTGAAGCAGCTTAGTCATGCTGGCCACATGACCCGGAAGCTGTACGCCGGCTCCCTCGGCCAATAAAGCGAGATGAGCGCCGCAACCCCAGAGTCGGCCACGACTGGACCTAATGGTCAGGGGTCCCTTTACCTTTACACAACACAACAAATTTCATAAGTTGCATCCAAAGTTAGGCAGATATAAGTCTGCTTGTATAACAGGATTTTCCAGCCCACTACAGCTCCCTGAAAAACCTCTCCTGAGGTTAGAGGACCCTTAGGAAAGAGCTAATGTGTAGTATGGGGAACTGCAGTGGGATGGGGGGGGGGATGAGCAGAAGCAACTTTCACTTGTGTATCTTTTAGATAAAACTTCATGATCAGGATTCACTTAACAAACCCCATCAGCAGAAGCCCCATGCAAGCACTTACACAATGGGAGTTTCCCCTTGCTTCCCTGCGCCCCCTACCCTTGGTAGTGCTGCTGGTGTTGGGAGAATATCCAGAAAGGGAGGGGCAGAATTGCTCCATTTGTCAAGTGAAATGTTTGTAATAGTACAACACTGAATTCTACCCAGTGTGTATTACTGGATAATGGGTAGTGTGGTTTAAATACAGATCCCTTTAAAAAAAAAAAACACCACACACCACCCATCCCTTTTAGGCCTCTGAAACATTTATTGATTTGCCTCTGCAACTACAAGATGAATGCTGCCACATATTTGTCAGCTGACAAAAGTTTGACATGTCTTCATACTATTACTTTCTGCACTATTTAACTATATTGCAACACCCAGTATTCTCAATGAAGTTCAATTTTTCCCCTGTAGCAACACAACTAAAAGCTTCTTTGAAGAAAGTGATTTCATGGCATTTTAGAAACAATACATTAATTTATTTATTTTGTATATTTATATCCTGCCGTTGCTCCAAGGAGCTTATGGCAGTGTACAGGGTTCTCCTGCTTCATTTAATTTACTTCACAACCCTGTGAAGTAGATTAGGCCAAGACTCGTCCAAGGTCATCCAATGCGTTTCATGGCTGAGTGAGGATTTGAACCCTTTGTCTTCCAGGTCCTAGTCTTACACTAACCATTACATCACACTACACCATGCAGGCTGCATGTATGTTCTGGGAAGTGAGGGGAGGTTCTGCTTTCTTTGTTGCCAAGTTACATTTTCTATTCTTTTAAACATTCATTTTTAATGACATTTTTGAAAAAGCTTTTACTTCTCAGATTCACTGCACAAGACATCAACTTCCATGCCAAGTCTAGGCTAGAAGTTGTTCCACTTGATGGTTTTCCCTACATTCATCCTGTATGGGATGTGCTGCCAGCATTCCTTTCTGGGCCTGTTTCATATCTCTTTTTTACCCTTGTAAAGACTCTTTCTTTTCTTCTTTCTTTTTTAAAGAAAAGTGCTTAAGTCCTGCTGCTTCTGCCAAAAATCACACTGGAAACAGTATGCATACTCTGCATCAGCTTTACACCATTGATGACTTCCTGATGTGCATGATACGATATGATATGATATATGATATGATATGATATGATATATGCCTCACCCAATTTCTGCAGCAGTGGGCCAAATTATATATGTTTGAGATCCATGATTGGTTCTCCCAAACTTTTCATTTTTTTAAAGCAACAACTCTCTCTTCCTCCCTCTGAATTAATCAAGACCTTAGTACTGTGGGGATGGGAAGGTAGAACCCTTCCATACTGCACTGTTTTCTGGCGTAAATGCCTTCACCCAAGCACCTATTATGGGGCAGCTAGGGAGCACTTACAATGGGAAATCTATGCAGGGAAAGGGTTGACGTTATCCCCCATCTTCCTACAATGCACTGTTGTCCAAATTTCATAATGGATCTAAAACACCTTGTCTTAATATAGCCCAAAGACTCTGGGGTGCTAACACAGTACTGGCTTGGGCAGAGCTACAAAATGACTACAAAATCCTATGAAAGATTTGGAGGGGATCCCAAATGTTGGGTTTTGTAGTTAATGAAGCTCTTGATCAGTAATGATACTCAGGCAACTGTTTTGTTGTTCTTTGGAAACATTAAGATAGGTGCAGGGAGTACTTTATTCCCTGCTAACTCTTAAACTGTCCCTTCCTGAAGCAGCTTTTCAAACAAAAGAAGGCTTTTAAAGGTGACATTTTGCTTGTAACAGTGTTGTTTGCCTTGAAAAGCACAGTTCAAAGCCTAGTTTGTGGGGGCAATACACCTGCAATGATAAGCAGGGGTTGGAATGAACTAGTTCAGTTCAATGAATTTCAAGGAACCCGTTCAAACATCTCTGAAAGCTGTGCTATTTTTCTAGAAAAAGAGGTGCTCACCATTAATGCCTCCTGAGAGGTGCTGGAACTGAGTTCCGGTGAAAAAAAAGAGCCCTGCCTGGAAGTAGTTTCCATAATTGCTAGGTAATCTAAAGGAGAATTAAGTTCATTTTAGGGCAGAACTTTGAACAACTTCTAGTTCATGTTCAAGTAAGCCATAAACTTTGAAATGGCCAAGCTCTCCTAATACTTGCTATTGGAAGTCATTCATTGTTGCTGATGAGGCTATGAAACTGGATTTTTTTCACAAAAATATAAAGCACTGAAAATTTTACACCCCACATCACTGGCTGTTGAGAGTGCCACAAGGAAAAGCTGTGAAAGCCAGAAGGAGAAAATAGCTTATTACAGCTTTTGCCAAATTACCCTCTTCTTTCTGGAAGAACAGAAAGCACCACATCCTGAATCTGCTAGTTAGAGCCAGAGAGCTATCCTGAATGGGACAGGGCATCTGAGGATTTTGTAAATTGAGCCTAGAAAAGAGGAGAAAGTTCATTGCAAGATATTTCTCTTCCCACCCCCAATGCAATTATCATCTGGTCAATACAGTGAACAGTATCCAGCTTCCCCACTGCAATAACTGAGTTGCTGACAAGAATGAAGAATAAAGGCAAGTTTGTAAAACCAAAGCACCTGTTTCACTCCCCCCTAGTTACACACAATACTAAGAATGTTAAGAGGGAGGTGAGATTTCTGCTCAGAACTTCCTCCTCCAAACTTGTCAGTATAAAAGGATCATAGCAATTTCCCATTTGAGAGGTGGGAAAGTCACGGATGGAACCACACATTGCCTTAGCCAGGCTCCAGTTGGACACGTATGAAGCAATGCCATTTTCTTGCTTTCTGGAAAGCATATCGGACATTTGTTTTTGTTTCTGACAAGTTCTTTTCTTCATTCATCCATAGCAACTGTTCTCTCTTTTAATTCACACTCATACAGAAAGACTTCTGAAGACAAATTCACACAATATATTTTCCCCACTGTAACCATGTATATGGTGTGCTTGTCAAAGTCTCAAGGAATTCCCACAATCACAGCTGCAATTTGAGATGAACTGAGACACACAGTGAGACTGTACAACATGCAGTACTTCCCAGATGTTTTGGTTGATTGAACTGATGTATTTGTAGTTTTGAAGGATCATTTCATACAAGATGCCTGCCATATACAGGCAGCTTCAAATTTCATCAGTATGGCAGCTGTTGTATGTGGTGAGTTCTATACAGTGGTTGCTGTGTGATTTCCTCAAAGCCACCTGCTTACTTGAGGACTAATAATAATAATAATAATAATAATAATAATTTATTTATACCCCGCCCATCTGGTTGGGTTTCCCCAGCCACTCTGGGCGGCTTCCAACAAAACACTAAAATACAATAATACATTTGTACCGAAATGGTGCATACCAGTGATGGGGTAAGAAGTAGGTTGGCTGGGGCTGCTGGGAGTTGTAGTCCAAATCATCTGGAGGGCACCAGATTGGGGAAGACTGTGATACACTATGAGAACACTAGAAATTGGCTGACACAAAACAAGCAGCCAGACAAATATCACAAAGGGGTGTGTTTGCCAACTTAAATGATAGTACTAATGCATAAAACCTAACACATAAAGAAACTGTAAAAATTTCAGCACAGGTTCTACATGGAGAAGAACATATTTTAAATTCTCTACCTGAAGTACACAGGAAAAGCTGCAAGACGTTCAGAACCACAAAGCTTTCAAATTCTAGATCTCACTGGGGTATTAGGAACATCCTATACACCAAACAGATCATATTCACCAGAGTTTTTCTGAATGTTGGCAGTATAACCTATCATCTAAGATACATGTCATTTACCTTACTACCTAGACAATTAATGAGGTGAATGAATATTTGCTAAAACACCAACATGATATAGGCTCAATGTTGCTGTGCTTTCCAATTTTACATATGTTTACTTTCAAGCAAACCATATATTTATTTGTTTTTGAATAATCAGAATATTGAAGGGCACCACCAAGAAAAATGCTGTATAATTCCCCAAATATAAAGTTATCTTAAAGAGCATCTACTTCTGAAACATGGAAGAGGAGAAAATATCCCAGGTGCTGATCACCCAGGCTTTTAAGTATTCAACGTTGTCTCTAAATATTAAAATATTAGTATTCATCAATGTTTCTCTAGCCATAGTTTTATATAGAACAGTATGAAGCTGATGTTAAAAGCAAATTTTTATACTGTATATAGGGCTAGCTATGACTAACAGATACTCCAGTTGGTCCAATTTATATATTAGATGGGGATCTGTCCCATCATACCTTGTCTATGGCACACAGATCTCTTATTTTTAGCAACACTTGTACTTTCATAGGTGTTTGGCCTTATGTACATACACAGAGTGCTTATATTTTAGTCCACAATTATCAATGCAACATACCCTTGCAAGAAAGAGAGACCACCAAGGCTATAATATCAGAGTCCTTTCTCCAAGAATAAAGCTCATTATGGAGATAGCCAGCTAACAGCATGACAGGCAGAATATAAAAGGCCTCCCCATTAGTGTATCAATACTTAGTTTATATCATCTAATTAAGTGTTATTGTCCATCATGAGAAGGAGTCCAGTGTTTAGGTCTATCTGGTGAGCTCAGATTCCTGGACACAAGAACACTCTGATGGTTAATGGAGACAAGATACTGGGCTTAAAAATGTATTTTTTATAGCTTATGATACTGTGCTGCATCTTCCCAATAAACCCTCCAGCAAACACAGAGTGGCATGACACTTGCCTCTCTCTGGGAGTAACAACAAACTGTCAAAAAAGTTCCAGCTATCTGTTCAGTTCCATTACACGTATGCACACTTTAACCTTCAAGACTTAAATGTGACTGTTAGTAAGGGGCGTTTGGGACAACTGTTGCTTGAATATTTTTTAATGTCTTGATTTTGAAGCTTTTTGAATGTTCTGCAGACTTATATTTAGGTTGACTTTTTTTGTTTTCCTTTTGTACTTTAATCAGGGTACTGCGTGTGATTTTAAAAGAGAGTTTAAAATCCAGTAACTAAGGAGGATTTAAATAAAAAAATTGTCCAGTAGCACCTTAGAGACCAACCAAGTTTGTTCTGGATATAAGCTTCTGTGTGCATGCACACTTCTTCAGGAGGATTTGTTGTTGTTTTTTAAATGAATTCTTCACAAAATCTCTATTGGAAAAAGAAATACAACCAGAAATGGTTGCCAAAATGATCAATGCTCACTTAGCAAAAAAAATCACTATCAGGAAAGGTCCTCTGAATACATCTGTTTTTCCAATTATGATCTCATAAGCACCTCTCCCTGAATTTGAGAAACTTGAAATGGACAGTAACTGGGTTTCCTGAAAACATATTGCTGATTTCAGTCCAGATGCTTTTCATTCAAAGCTGTACTATATATTTCTGTTCTGCCTTGCACATTTTCCTGTACAATTTTAACTAAACACACACAATGGGAATAGACAGATGTTAGAATCTCCTGCACGTATTACACCTACTCCTCAGCCTGTAATTTATATAGCCAAACAACCCCAGCAATGGAAAGTTTTCCAAAGCACTGGACTTTTAAAAAAATCATGCTTTAACTTAAATGGTTTCCCCCCCTTTCAACAAAAGAACATTTTACTCTTCCTCCACTCCTCCTTAATTTAAACCAACATGTTTCCAATGAATTTAATTAAAAGAATATGGATTCTTAATCATTTCCAACTCAGATGCTGTGACTGTTCTTTATGAAAAGTCAATTCTGAGTCTGCTAGGATAGTAATTCAAGTATAAAAAGCATCTAACACAGACTAGGCCTAAATCTAGATTCAAATTTACTTCAATGTGGGATAGCACAGCTCATTTTTCGTTACTAGGCATAATAGCCTGCTAAGGAACTGGGTGGCTGAGTCAGTTATATGTTGTTTAGGAGGTAGATGTGGCATTACTTCCTCCATGGAAGAAAGAGTTGAGGAAAGAGGACAGATCATTTGGATTACTGCTACAGAAAGGAGGGATAGGACACTTGGTGGCAAAGTGAGATCTTTCTGGTTAGCAATACTGACTTTATTTCGCTTTTACTACTACTACTATTCCGATAGCAATGCATACAGTTCTTCCACTAGGTGACCACAATTACTGCAAATAATTGTATTTGTAAATTTCCCATTATCTTGCTGAACATAAACTCAGTACAATGCAAAACACCATCAGCAAATCATGTAAGGCCCAGAGCTGGAGCAGCACACTGCTATTCTGAATCTCCCAAAGCCTAGATTTTAGTCCACTCCTTTACAGTACAAGACGTATAAAGCCAATCATTTCCAACCTGATACAAATAAGTAGGTTCCAATTGTTTGTCAAACAAGTACAAATTTAGTGAAGACTGGATACAATAATTCTCCAAAGGTTTGGGATATTTGGTTCAGAGCTCATGCCTGATTTAGATATGCAAGCATCCTGATACTATGCAAGTATTCTTCATAATCAACACATATACAGCATTTCTGGAAGCTGTATATCATATATAATTACCAATAATAATATTCATCCTGAGCAGAAGTGGCAATCACCTGTTAACATTAAATACTTTATACAATAAAACAAACAACATACACAAACCAACATGATAGTATTTTCTTTTCAATTCCTCTTTTACAGAAAGAATCTTGTAAGTACCACACCTGTGAATTCAAAATATCACATCAAACAATACATTTCTGGAAGTGTCCAATCACTGTTTCCTTTATTTAGAAAAGCAACAACGTCATTCGAATTGACTTCAAACTGTTCTACATGTATGTCTTTGGTACCTGTAGTGTTAGTTTCTCTAACAAGGCTGAATTCCAAACCAGACTTTTCCAGCACTCTAATGATACAGAAGAATTCACCATGCCTTTGCCACTGTTAATAATCTTGCAGACATTAGTTTCTTTCTTAAGTTTCTTAAAATAAGTTTTCATTGTTCCCATCAAAACCAAAACAGTGCCAGTTTTGGATCATTACATGTTGGCTGAAAAGTTTTTTTGTTGACAGTTCATCAACAGCCAACTAAAAAAAAGAAAGAAACCCACTACATCACATTTCCAAGTCATTCAGACAATGACCTGAAAGTAACACAATCATAACAATTCTTCTAATTACATCTGATGAGCTTCCCAGTTCATCCTCAAATCTATCATTTTCTCACAGAGATGCTATATCAGCTAAAAGACAGGAGCTCTATTGATAATAATGAGCAGTACTAGAGAAATCTGGCTTGCCTTTCTAAATTCCATCCCAAGTCCACAGCTGAAGCAGAATCACAGATCAGTATGTGAACAGCTACATGAAAATACAGGAAGTTTCTTAAAGCAATTACATAACAAAATATGTGCACTTAAGCTGGCAGTCCGAAAGGAAATTACACTACGGGAGTAACAAATAAAACAATCCAAAACAAATAAAAATAATGGCCCCCTCATGTCTATTGTTCTTCAAGGCAAAATATATGTCAGTGGCTAAACAACAGAGCACTTCCACAAGTGAGCAGATGTGTATCAATCAATCAATCAATCAATCAAATATTCAATCACTAACCTTCTAAACTAGGTGCTATTGAAACTGACAATTACTGTTTTGCACTCATGCTTTGGGGCCATTATTATAAATCTTCTAAACTGTATCTTCTAAACAATACATTGAGCACAGAATTATTTGGGCACATTTCCAGTTTGCAAAGGCATGTGCCTGTTTCCTGTTATTTTTTAAGAATATAAATATGAAAAAATGGCATCCAATGAAGTGCTGAGCATATACACCCTATCAAGTGTCCCTAATTATGGAATACTAACTCCTCCAAGATCTCTCCCCTGCACTGATTAGTTAGGTCAGCCAGGCCACCACATTTGGCCAACAAAATATTTTTGACGAAGCCACACTCACCAGCAAAATAGGGCATGCAAGGGAAAGAGGGGAAATGCAATGCAGCTGTGCAAAGAGCTGGATCAGCTCCACCACTGCTCTTATACCTTATATTTGACTGGAAAATGGTAGGCCAACAACAATACCTGCAAAAACTATGAGACAAAGGGAAAGAGAAGAGGAAAACTGCCGCCCATAGGAGTATACAGAGAACCACTATCACTTCTTCTAGAGAGAGAAAAGAGGAAAGCTGATTCTAACTAAGTTAGAATCAATTTGGCCATGTTTGCACGAAAGCCAAACCATGACTTTGTGCAAATGCACAAATATGTTGGCTGCCAGGAAGATCACAGTTGCTCTGCTCCTCTTTTAGCAAGCTCATTCATACTATCCCAGTAAGCTTACTATGATGTGAGGACAGAGCCTTTGTCTTCGCTCCCAGTTACACCTGGTCTGCAGCATGTCAAGGAGATCAGTGTCACAGCAAACTGTACCACAGACTGCAAGCATTTGTCTTCCTCCATTCCCACCTGCACTAGTCCCAGAATAATAATACAGTACTCTGAGCGAGTAACTGCTGGGAGAAACAAGGAGTGGCTGGAAGTCCTGCCTGCTAGCCACAGATGCTGCTGCAGCTAAAGACAGCCACAGAGGTATGGCCTGGGCCTGGACAACTAGCTTCAAGAAATGAAATTAGGAGCAAGAAGGACTTGGCTTGTTTCTCCATTCATCTGGCCCCATCAAACTGGACAGCCACTTAGCTAGGCATTTAATAGTAGTCACCACTGTAATGTAGCACTTACTGAGATGTTTCTTCATTTATTGGATGGAGGATTTCCATCCAAACACCAATCAGTCTCCTCTGCATTGGTAGGTCAACGTACACACTACACAATATCACACATAAATATTTAGTACAAGTAAACTGTGATCAAATCGTTTTACAATCAGTTTTGAATATGGAACGAAACTTTCCCTTCAGAATAATCAATTTAAGAGCTAGTCTTTTCTTCTTCTCTTCAAGGGCACACTTGTGCTTCCACACAAGTACTACTCTGAAGTAGTATAAGTTCCTAATTAGCAAAAGTTAGCCAGACACATCTCCCCCCCCCCCCATGAGAAACCTAAAGCATTTTAAATGGGCCTTGAAACTGCTTGATAATATAGCTGCATCTGTATTCATGCAAATTATAGCAATTTCAGTTCATCTTTCTATATACTACTACAAGTTACTTATAGTAGGAACACTTTATATTTTTAATTTAACTGGCCTCTTTTAGGTCAGACATAAATAATAGATGTACTAATTTCACACATTCTGATTTTTATATAGACAATGGAAACCATGACACAATGCTGCAATAGATACCAGCAAATGAATGATTATTCAGTAAACTCCTATTTTGATGGAAGATTTACTTAGTGACCATTGATTTCCACTGAAGAGTAGGAGCATTTTCCCACATAAACCAGATCATCTCTGTGCCTAATCCTGCAACGAGTTGTATAGTACAATTCTGTAATACAGCCAGCTGTCAAGGAAAAGCCCTTCACAGAATTACCTAGGAAAAGAGAAAATGTCTTGACCCACATGCTGAAGAGACAAAGACTTGTCCAATTCTCGGATAAAGGAAAACATAATAGAATGTGTTTTTTTCTGATTAAGGTAGATGAAGTAGATGTAATTAACAGAATAATCATTCTGCCTTATGCTTCCCAAAGCTCACAAAACAGTGTTTTGCCATCTATTTTAGCTCTGCTTATTGTGCAATCCTATATATGTCTACTCAGACATTCTAGAACAGATCTAATTTATATCAGTACTGGACATAAGAATTCTCAAAGAATGTAAGAAAAGCCCTGCTGGATTAAGTCAAAGGCCCATCTAGTCTAGCATCCTTTCTTACAGTGGCTAGTTAGAGATGTAGGGGAAGTCCACAAGCAAGACCTGAGTACAAAGGTGCTCTCCCCAGTTGTGATACTCAGCAACTGGTACTCAAAGGCATTTTGCCTCCAACAGTGGACGTAGAACATAGCAAAAAATAAATTGATGTATCTGCATAGCTATTCAAATGCCATACATTCTGGGATGATGTGCCACCAACATGGGAATGAGGCTTTCAGTTGAAGCTTCTGAGTTTCCTTGACAGGCAACCCCATATACAGTACAGGGTTATGTTAATGATGGCAACAGCAGCTCTCTCCCACCTTTTAACCTTTTACCAACCAATCTTCTCCCTCCATAGCTCAGGTGTTCCTTGGCTGTTTTGAGGATTTCTTGTGCTTATTTATTTAAGAACTTTGTCCCTTACAAGTTGTTACATTAATAGCACTTCTGCAGCCAGCCAGCAATAGAGAGCAGAGAAAAACAGAGGAACTTTAAGAAGGCGAGCAGCAACTTTTTAAAAAAGTGAGCACCCTGCATGTCAAAGAGAACTGAAGAAATGATAAATACAATTTCAAAACATTACTGATGGCAGCATAACTTATATAAAAATCATTGGAGGCAGTGGGAAATAACCAGAAATAGTGGGGAATGGTATGTACTGAATTCTTAACAAGACAGATGTATGCCTGGCAAGTATGTTTACTGTTTGTGGGTGTTGTATGTATGGCAAGTGCATGTGTGGCAAGTGTGATTTAAAAATATAACAACAAAAGACAAGAAAATAAATAATAAAATAGTAGATGTGGATTGAAGTGATATTTATTCACATGTTAGACCACTTAATAGGATTAGATGGATTTTTTTGCCATTTTCAGTTTTGCAGGTTACATACCACTTGACTCACTAGTGCTGAATGGCAATACCTTCAACTACAGCACATTTTAGTCTATTTTTGGACCATCAGCTTTGAAAGCCTCAGCATCTCCTGGAGGAAATGGATGTTTGAAGATTAAACCCATATTACTTGTTTATAGAAATGCTGTAAAATTGATGTTCAGGATCTTGGAGACAAATGGAATAGAGTTAGATGTTTTCCAATTGACGGAAAGCTGCTATAGCATCAATATGCGGTATCTGTTTAGATTTAAAATTGAGATTGATTCAATGAAAAAAGGAAGTCTGGAGTATATGGAACTCCACAGCACCTTTGTTTAGTAAAGGGAAAAAAAGTGTGATAATGCTGTCTCAATCCTAAGAGAAACAGTGTGTTGCAGTGGCTTAAGTGCAGGATCTGGGAGACCTGGGTTCAAATCCCCAATGGGTGACAGTCACTATATTTCAGTCTAACTGACCTCACAGGGTTGTTGCAAGAAAAAATACTGAGGGGGAGAAATCCATGTACTCTCCCAGGATCTCCTTGGAAGAAGGGTGGGATAAACAAGACTAAATAGTAAGATAGGAATTGGATAGAAAGTTGGTAGCTGAAAGTCTGTGTCATGGCAGACTCTTTTGGCAAATATTTAGCAAAAGCTGTTTGAAAGGCAGCACAGTACTAATAAATCAACGTTCTTTGCACCTTTTTGAAGAAAAACCTACCACAGCTAAAAATCCAGCACAGCTCTCTTCCAAAGTTTCAGATCAGGAATACCTGAACTAACAACCCTAGATCAATACAGATCTAGGCAGAACCAGAGAAAAAGAAGTTATCATACCATTATAAGCATTTATCAACAGTTCGTTTATAACCTATTCATTGCTTAAGAACGTAATCTTCCAATCAGTTTTATTTGGCTTACATGCTTAAAGGGGTGCCAGCTCTCACATGTGACAAAGGATCTGTTGTCCCAGTCTCAAGGATCCGGCGCTCATCTACAGCTGGATGAACTGAAGTTCAGTCTGAAATTAGCCTTATTCTGTTAAGGCAGCCCCTTAGCGAAGCAGCAACCTTACTGAATCATATGAAATAGGAATTCATTCTATGGATGATTTCAGCTCCAGCTGACTTCACTGAAGCAGCCCACACTGACCTAGAAATGGACAGGAGAACTTCCAACCAATACTTATGCCCGTATCTGGCACAGTTCCATCCCCTTTGGAACTCAGAACTAGTTAATGCATGGTGGCTTTCTCCTGCATGGAGTAACTAACAATGTAAACCATCACTTATAAGACTTATCAGAAAAACCTTATTTGTGACAAATATATACATTGTGTAAATAATATTGGCATTATATTCTTGATTCATGTTCTTGCAGCAAAACTTAAGCTCTACCACATACATAACATTGGTTCTGTTTCATTGCCACACTTGTTAATTCCGTATGGAAATTATCATGTATGAAGCATCTATCAGTAACACCAGCTATGTACACTTAGCACTTAACTCTGGCTCCAGTGCACTGCCACTATTGGCGTTTGAAGCCGTGTCCACATGACATCAGCCACAATCCATATGTAGTTTCTTGAGAAACACTGCTATTTCATGCATTTTCCCTCAAATCAGCTTTCACCTGATTTGAAAACGTAATCCACAATCATTTCACAATTAAGCTGAAGTATGTACATTTACATGCACAGATGACAGCTCCATGAGCAGAAGCTCAGGGTGAGTGGGTTGTAGGCTTGAGGAAAACAAACAGGTAATGTGCATTTGGTGAAGACATCCTTGCCCCCTCTCTGGTGTGCACAGCAACCTGGCAAATGTGACTTAAAACACAGCAGGGAGGATGGGGACTACAACCTTGCTGCATTTTAAGCCACTAGTGTGTACATAGCCTTAAAGGAGTAGGTATCACTCACCAGACACCTGTATTCTAGCCAAGGCTACAAACAAAACATGAGCTCAAGAAACATACTGACCAAAATCAGAAAAACGCACCCCTGATTTCAGGACCAACTTTTGTTGCCGACTCTGAGGTTGCGGCACTCATCTCGCTTTATTGGCCGAGGGAGCCAGCGTACAGCTTCCAGGTCATGTGGACAGCATGACTAAGCCGCTTCTGGCGAACCAGAGCAGCGCACGGAAACGCCGTTTACCTTCCTGCCGGAACGGTACCTATTTATCTACTTGCACTTTGACGTGCTTTTGAACTGCTAGGTTGGCAGGAGCAGGGACCGAGCAACAGGAGCTCACCCTGTTGCGGGGATTCGAACCGCCGACCTTCTGATGGGCAAGTCCTAGGCTCTGTGGTTTAACCCACAGCGCCACCCGTGTCCCTAAAAAAAATGCTTAGGCCACTTTTAAAACCTAAAAGGGTGCATGTAACCTCTAACAAAAGAGCTCTTACTTCTATGATGCAATATTTAAGGTGTTCCTGTTTTATTCAGCTGCTCCTTATAAGGTCAAACTTTTGAAAGTCAAGCCATTTAAATTAAGTTCCAAGTTCATCCTTTTTATGAAGAAAATGGGGAGGACTGACTTTAAAGTAACCAATCCTGGCATAAGTTGACTACATTCTCTCCTGATTGGCTTACTTGACCATTCTTGGAACATAGGGCATAGAGCTTTTAAGTTAATCACTTTAAAAATGCTGACACTCGGCTTGTGCAATACAGGCTGATGGCAGAGAAAAGCTGTCTCTCCCTTTTTCTCTTGAAAAGAAACAGAAAAAAGTTGTAGAGCCTCCTCTTGGTTAACCACAACCTCTGTGAGCAATAAAGAAGATTCAGCATATATACAGAGTAGAATAAGCAACTGATTCATTCACAGGGATGGTGAATAATAATTAGAATGTGGTCACGTTACCTCTACATCCAGGCATCACTAAGAGTATGTAGAGTTGTTTCTTACATCCCTAAACCCTGATATCAGAATTACTCCTAGCTGCAAGGGCTTATCGGGAACATCAGGAAACACAAGGCAGAAGTGTTGAAAAGATGCCTCATCCACACATTATTTAGTTGCTAAGTTTATTTTTCAGGAGGAAGGGGGGGCGCTAGGGGCCTCTCTCTCTTAGTAACCGTCTTAACAGCCATCATCAACTTCGGAACAGGCCGTAAAAATGTACGGCCAAGTAGGATTCGTGCCGTTTTGTTTTAACTTCTGTTGAATTTTAACCGCTTCGCAGCTTGACGAGGGCGAGATGTTCGAAAGATGCTTCGGACGTTTCTCAAGAAGGCAGATCACGCACAAGCCCAGAAGTAAGTAGTTTAGTCTCGTGTCAGTCCAGCTGCCGAAGGCTGCGATTCGGGGGCGCTTTACTCGCGAGTAAACAGGCTCCACCATGAGCCGTCGACACGAACACACACATTACACAGCCCTCCAGATCAGGCTGCAGGTCCCCCTCGCCCTCATCGCCTCATCTTTTGTTTCCCATCTCAGAGATGCCACCCCCCGCCCCTTTCCGCGGTCCCCCTGACTCCTCTCTGACCCTTGAGGGGCTCCCTATCCCACCCCCTTTACCTTGTAATCCTCGTAGTCGAGGTTTTGCAGGCGCTCCTTGCCGGAGCGGGCCCGGATTTCGACGCTGCGGGCCGGGGCTTCGTCCGGAGGCGCGTCGGGCTCCGGCGGGGGCTGCTGGGGCTCCTGCTGCCGCGACGGGGCTCTCCGGGCCCCTCTCTGCCCGACGCTGAGCGCCGCGAAGTCCAAGGTCTTGCTCTCGAAGGCGCCCTCCACGCTGCAGAACATCCCGCCATACTTCTGGCGGGGCACTTGGTCGGCGGTGCCCGGGCGCGCCAGGTACACGGGCAGCTCCTCATCCTCCTCCTGCTGGTGAGGCTCCCCCCGCTCCCGGCCTCTCCGCCTGCCGCTCGAGGTCATGGCCGCCGCAGGCAAGGCAGACGGGCGGGCAGCGCCAAACAACGCTCGGGAGCCCAAGCCACCGCCGCCGCCGGGTGGCAAGTCGAGTCCCTTTCGCCTGCCTGCGAGGAAGGAGAAGGAGGCGGGAAAGGGGGAGAGCGCGCCTCAGCCGGCTCCTCTGCCGCAGCCGCCGCGCCTCAGCTCAAGCGCGGAGTGACTGGCTGACGGGGAGAGAGGGAGAAAGAGCGCCTGATGGGAGGGAGGGAGAGAGAGAGGGAGGCGGCGGCGGCGGCGGCAGGGCTGCCCGGCCGGCCACGAGGACTTTTCCTCACACGACGAGCACCGGCCGCCGCTGCCGTGAGGGGAAAACGGCGCCCGCTCTTCTTAGGCTACGCTTGTGTAACGGCAACGGTGGGCACCTGAAGCGCCCGGCGCCGAAGCCCTCAGGCAGCAGCGGCTCGCCTCCATCCTCGCGACGTCCCTGACAGGACGGCCTACTTTTTTTTTAATCTGTGTCTCTTTTTCGCAGTAGTTTCTTGGGGGAGGGGAGGGGGGAAACATGCCAGGAAAGAAACTTCACCGGCTGAACTTCTGCTTGTCACACACAACTTGGGGTTGGGAGAGGCAGAAGTGCCAATTTGAATAAAATATTGGGGGCGGGGGGGGGAGAGAGAAATAGGTCACATGATGTGGTGCACACACCCTATTTGAATGGCAATGCCCATCAACTTTTCGGGCTGGCCCTCAAATATTTTAGGGGGCACACGAAGGGAACTCTGCCCCCAGGAGTTGGCTCCTAGGGTGAGAGGTTCCTTATGCCCCCCTACATCAGGTGTGGGGTATCTGTGGTCCTTGAGATGTTGCTGAAATACTGAATTTCCATCAACTCTGGCCATTGGTGAGAGGTTCCTTATCTGGACCTCCTTTGTTTTTAATAGGAATTGGACTCACAGAACGGAAGGAGGCATTTGGTGGTTTATCAAATGTTTGCCTGAACCTCTTTCCCCGGGTTATGTCTACTGTGCACAAGCATAAATGTAAGGAACATACATAACAAATATAAGTCTTAACATGCGGAATGCTGCTGAAAATGGCAGTTGGTGTCAAATAGGACTTTAGCAAGTGGGGCTTGCTAAAAAACGACCTTCCAAGGCATTTGTAGCGGCCATGTGGGCCAAATCAGGCCCATGGGTCGGAGATTCCTCTATGCTGCCATAGCTCACAACCAGAGACATCCTACCCTATTGTGACTGAATGTGCAGGCAAGTTAGGTAGTACTTCAGGTGGAATCCCCATGCCTTCCAACAACCACATTGTGGGCATAAGTTCAGCAGATGCCATTTTTCCTAGCATGGAGGTGCAGGGATGGGGGCCACTGCACCAAATGAATTTCTGTACGCCATGTAGATTATTAAAGTTACAGGAAGATTGCAATTGAAAGGTAGCAAGTTTGGGAGTATTTCATTTCTAAAATAAAACATGGATACCTCTTCTCCTAAATCCCAGATGTATGGAAGCTGAGTGCAGTTATTTAGTAACATAAGGAAAATGTTCCCTGCCCATGTTCTACATTATTATTATTTATTACATTTGGATACCACCCTTTAGCTGTAGATCTCCGAGAAGTTCCCAACACAAAACTACAATATAAAAAAAACACAAAATACATAATAAAAACAAAAACAGAAACAACCCAATAATCACCTCTTCCACAACACATTCAAAAGGGCATTGGATGACAATCAGCCCAAGGCCTGGTTGAAGGTGAACATTTTTGCCTGTTGCCTAAAGGCAATGTAAGAGAGAGCATTCCACAACTGGGGAGCCACTGCAGAAAAGGCCAATTCTTGTTTTGCCTCATCATCATTACTCTCCGAGGCCAGGAACTGGAACTGATAATAGTTTCTAGCTAGGGTTGCCATATGTTCTCTTTTTCCAGGACACATTCTCTTTTTCATGATGAGAGTCATAGAGATCCATAGTTAAAAGTATAAGTCGGCAAATGTGTCGTCTTTTTTGCTCTTCAAAATATGGCAACCCTATCTAGCTCAAGAGAGCATAATGAAGGAATGTTATGCAGAGTTTCACTTTTATCCATGAAAGTTTAAGGCATGTAAGACTGCTCGGGACTGAGGCCTCTTTTTTCTTCCAAACTGAAGTTTATTTTCTAACAGAAGCCATGATTTTATATTTTCATACGCATCTATAATCACAAGACTTATAGCTAAATTAAATCATATCTCTCCCTAAATAAAGACGTTGAAGTAAAGACATGATGGTACAGCATGCATTCAGAATCTCGCTGAGGTCAACTTTAGGCACATAGATAATAACACATTTGCTTAGTGAAAACTATAGCTTACCAGAGGCTCACTTATAATTTGTAGAGTTGCTACTGTTAAGAATTGCATGAGAGGCAGAAATCAACAGATGTCTCTTTTTCCATCCATATATCCATGCCAGGAAGGACTTTATGTATTGATTTCTGCCTGCCTATAGTAACTTAAGGTAAGGAAAACTCTTTTCCATAAATGACAGTAGTTCTAAATACCTCAAGGACCACCTCTCACAATGTGAACAGACCCAGACCCTGTGCTCCTTATCTGAGGCCCTTCTTTGTGTGCCTTCTCCACAAGAGGTGTGCAGGGTGGCAACACAAGAACAGTCCTTTTGTGTGGTGACTTCCCATTTGTGGAATGCTGTTCCCAGGGAGGCGTGCCTGGCACCATCATTATATATCTTTAGATATTAGGCCTTTGGCTTTTAACTATCTGTGGCTTTTAAAAGTGATTGGGATGTGTTTAATGCTTTTATCTTTCCCCTTGGTTTTAATGTATCTATGTGAGATTTATTGTATGTTTGTTTGGTTGTAAGTTGTTTTGGGTTGCCCTAGGCAAGATAAAGCAACTGATTAAATAAATAAATAAATAAATAAGAAAGAATGAATGAATAAAGGCAACTTCACATAAAGCAGAAAATAGCAACACACATAATCATATTTACTTGCCATTTATTTTTTTACTTGCAAACTCAATATTGATTAAATAATAAATATTCACAGGTAGAGTTGTGTGATACAGTTTGTTTATGAGACTATTAAGTTAATTCCATCAGACAATTGTAATGATCAAATTGTTTGTTTTGACTGATTGATGACCAAGTTTGCTTTTTGTGGTATGGTTTAGCATAAATGTTAAAGTGCATCATAACAACAGGCTTCAAAGCTCTGTGTTGCTAAGTACTTTTTTTTTTTTTTTGCTCCCACATCGTGCAAGTCTTTAAGGTTCCACCGTGCCCTTCGTTGTTTTTGCTAAAGCGGACTAACATGGCTATGCTTCTGGAAAATGTGCAGGCTTGATTACTGTAAACCAAAGTGTGACAACTGCAAGTTTCATGAATTCCCAACAAGCTGCTGCTCTGAAGTAAAAAATAAGGATTCATCTGAGACAGTAGGTTGCAGACATACAAAAATGTTGGCAAGCTAGGAAACTGCAAATCCTGCTCCACAGCAAAGCATTCCTTAAATGTGTGACAAGGTAAAAGGAGTGAAAAGATGAATCTGCACATCTCGCATGCAGTATTCACCAAAAGAGATTTTATTGTTCCCAAATGCACGTTAAAATCAAAAATAACTCTGGACTGCTTACCATCGTTATTTTCATGATGACTCCATTTTGAGTTGTAGTAATTCTTCCTTGTGAAAGATATAATGCTGATCTTGTTTTTTTTTTTAATGATATTTATTAAAATTTCAGAAACAAAAAATTACATAGTTAAAGAGAAAAGAAACAAGGGAAAAAACAAAAAAAAAAAAACATACAAAACACAAAATACAGGGGGAAAAATAAAGAAACACTTAAAAACAAATCAATCCTTCCGTATCTTACATTTCATTTCCTTGCTTCTCTAACCTCCTCTCACCTCCCTTTTTTGTATTCCAGTTCAATTGGTTAATTCAGCAATTCCTTTCCCTCTTTGTTTTTGTCTTAGTCCTTTAACTTAATGTATTATAGCTTTAGATTCTCACCTATTAACAATCCATTTTTACATACACCTTTATGACATTGCTGCTAAAACCACTTAACTTCATTCTGACATCATTCTAACATTCATTAATTTTGCAATATTTCTGCAAATAGTCTTTAAATTTATTCCAATCTTCTTTCACCGACTCTTCTCCCTGGTCTCGGATTCTGCCAGTCATTTCCGCCAGTTCCATGTAGTCCATCACCTTCATCTGCCATTCTTCCAGAGTGGGTAGATCTTGTGTCTTCCAATACTTTGCAATAAGTATTCTTGCTGCTGTTGTGGCATACAGATATAATGCTGATCTTGAACTCACATTCTAATCAGTGTTACAAGAACCCAAAGAATGTACAGTCTTCAGCACCGATAGGTTTCTACAACTGTCAAAGCCACTACTTGTGGAGGGTGTGTGTGTTTGTGTGATTACATTATAATGCATAATACTGTACATATTATTACACTTATTCAGTTACCATAGTCACTCGAGTCCAATGCGCCATCGAATCTAATGCACACCTCAATTTTCATAACTTTGAAACAAAACAAAAAAATTATTTGCTGGTGAACATAAATGCGCCATTGAATCTAATACGCACCTTAATTTTTGCAATGTAATTTGGCCAAAAAAAGTGAGCATTAGATTCGAGTAAATACGGTATTAATGATATACATTTGCTCCTATTTAAGGACTTCTTTAAAACAATTCACTGTCACATTTACTCTTACTGTTATTCAGACAGCAACTGCATTCCAAGAGATTAGTCATCATCTTTCAGTGGTCTCTGAATCTGTTGCATACATTTAATCATAATCATAAGAGTTAGTAGGTAGAGCAGAATAGGGTTCATATGATTTTTATTAAGTGATCATGAGAACACCATAGCCACTGTCAAAATAGCATCTTTACCATGCAGTCACTGACTACACCAGAAAGGTCCTTTTTGCAATTTATTGATAGGGAATTAAGGATTATGGATCTGTTGTGGAAAAACAAATAAATGGGATTTCAGTGTATCAGGAGAAAGCTGCTAGAATCACAGAGAGAGCTGCCCTGTGTGGTGAGCAAGTGACCTGCCAAATGGCAGCTTTTCAGTGAGGTACCCTCTGGTCCTGTACTGAGTCTCCCCACTCAGGCTAGCCATTGGATCCTTCTGGACAGGAGGGAAAACGGGATTCCTGCTTGAGGAATGAAGTCTTTCTGAACAGCGGGATGTTATTGTATCCTTAGCTCTGTCTCCCAGTTTGTCCTTTGCTTCTGCACCGTAGTTGGTCTTTTAGTTCTTGCTAACTCTTTATTTCTCTTTACTCCTAGCTTCTGGCATGTCCCACAACTCTTAGTTCCTAGCTCACTTCAGATGGTTGCCCATACTAACAGATTCCTCTATTCTATATGTAAGTGGGTGAAGAAAGGGTAGTGTAAATGAATCTGTGCGTGCCCAAAGGTAGAATCCATTTATACAGGCACAACCATCCTGTTTAACACCACTGTAAAAACCATGGGAGTCTCCTGTGTGCACAGCTCAGTTTGCGGTGTTTTTCTTTCTGTGCACAGTTATGTGAATTGTCCTTCATGAATGTTTGCATGAAAATATTTATTTTCCCAAAAGTAGGTATTCTGCTTTAGAATCCAGTTTCTTTGTTCTTGACTCAAGTTCTCATCATTCGCAATCTCAGTAAAGAAAAATAATCCATTGATAGATTGAATGTATTGCTACTTTTGGACCACCCTCTGTTATATCATATACTTATACAGTCTGCTGTCCAAAGAACTGACCAGATCTATAACTTCAGCAAGAAAGCAGCAAACCACTAACAGGGCTCTGACTGCTATCAGTTTTTTTTTTTTTAATTGCATCTCAAGATCTACTGACTAGACTTTCATTGACCAGACTCAATGACTGTGCAACATAACACAACAGCCATTCTCAGAGATAATTGTCAGCATGTCTGGTTCCCTCTCCTACTCCTGCTACTACCATCTCTGACTTATCCTCATGACTGAATGCCATCTGTGAAGCTGATGTCAGCAGCCACAATGAGTTTTGTTTAAGAAAAGTCTATCAGTGATTAGTAAGATTCGCAGGAGAAAACTCTCAAAACAATAAATTCTTCCTCTCATACACACCACTGTCTGTATAACGGACTCCAAAACCAACAATGGTCTGTGGGTAAGGAAAATAATGGAATGGAATGGAATGGAAACAAATGATCACTAAATGAGCCCTGATTTTTACCACCCACTGCATAGTAGAGATTCAGGCATGTGTTTTTTTTTTTAATCTTTAAACAGTTTTTGTATTTCACAATACAAAGGGCTATTTTCCATTTCACACTTAAAATAGCAAATGTTGGGTAAAAAAACACAAGGCTCTGTGGACTTAGGCAAAATAGTACTTTTAGGAACATCTTCTGGAGAAAGATAGGTCTGAACGGTGCAAGGAACAGACTGGGAGGCAAGTTTAGGGGAGCAGCAAAGTTTCCCTTTTCCCTTTGTACAAGCCACCCAGGGAAGTTAGAAGTATCTGCTGTCTGGATTTCCTGCACAAAGTGATATTGCTGCCAAACTAGATATGATGATTGTTACACAGTTTGCTCATACACTGTTGAGGTTTTTTGTTTCTTGTTTGTTGGGGTGGGGAGAAGCTGGATCAGGACCGTAACATGTAGATGAGAGAGCTTTAACACTTCTCCCCTCCATATATCCTGATTGAACTCTCTCACTCTGTGCCCCCTGACTGTCCACAAAGTTCCCAGTCCAGAGCCCTCTGTAGCACAACCCCACCACCTTGGTTGTGGTATCTCATGAGAATGGCAGATCAGGTACACACTACTGCAAAGAGGAAAGAAGGGAGCATCATGTTGAGGTTGGGGGGTGGGAGAGGAAGTTGATTAAGAGTAAGAGTAAGATTTAGAGTAAGAGTAAGATAATTTATTGTCATTGTCCGTATATACACAGTATACACAACAACGAAAATCAAACACCCACCCAAAGACCGGGTTCACATACACATTTGCACGTATCTCCAACACTCTCATCCTAAGCGGCAAAATATCCAGGATTGGCGCTGATAGACTTTCAAATAGCAGCATCTTAACCAGACAGCCATGCAAGAGCAGCTAATGGCTCTGTCTCAAAACCTCATTATTCTGTTGCATTACTTAAATGGATGACAAATCTCCAAGTGACTTCTTTTACGGTATTATCGTCTGAAATATTAATAATGTCAAAGCTGTGTGTGCTACTTGACAGTACCAAGCACAATCCAATTAGAAGATATAAATATTTCTCAGCATTAGCCTCATTTCCAAATGGCTTAGAAATTGTCCATATCTACTCAGTATTAGGAGAGAGCAAAAAAGAAAAGGCGGGGTGTGCCATTAAGGATGGGTCAGTAAGTAGAAATGCTCATATTCAGTGTTAGAAAGAAAAGGGTGGAATACTTTAATAGTACTAAGGTGGAGCAGGAGGGACCATGGCTGGAATGAGGAATTATAAAATAGTTGCCTAACAAGCATAATGTAACTGTGTGTACTATATATTTCAGAATAAAAATCCTGGAAATGGCGAACTAATCAGGGCAGGATGTAGCCAAATATGATTAATTTTAAAATTAACAGCCAAAGTCTTGACAACCTGGAAAAGAAGTGAAATTGTCCCAAACACAAAATGACTACACTTATTCCAGAGTCAACACTAAAAGAATTGGGACCAAAGGGATATCTACACATAAGGCTTTCCCTATAGAAGTTGTTGTTGTTGTTGTTATACCCCATCCAATCTGGGTGATTTACAGCATATATGAAAGCAGTGCTTTTTTTCCTAAAAAAATGTTTAGGGGTACTCTCATTTTGACTCAAGGAAATGACCAGGAAAATAAATGAAGCTACCATCGGAGGTGGTAACCGTGCTAGATTCCAACTCCTACTTCACACATTAAACGCTTGCTTCTGTCTGAGACTCAGGAAACACTGTGACAGGAAATGAGGCCGCCATCGGGAGTAGCAACAGAACTGACAATTCACCGTGCTAGAGAAGAAGCTTAAAAAATTATTTTTTTTTAGTTTCTTCCCCTGTTAGATTCACAAAATGGTTAGGGGTATGCGTACCCCTGCATCCCCCCAGAAAAAAGCACTGTATGAAAGCATAGTAAAACATCAAAACTTAAAAAACCTCCTGATACCGGGCTGCCTTCAGATGTCTTCTTTATGTAGTTCTTTATCTCCTTGACATCTGAAGGGAGGGGGTTCTACAGGGAGGGTGCCACTACCGAGAAGGCCAAACAGAAGAATTCAGCTGCCTTCTGTACTTTTGTTGTCATGTGTTACAACCTTTAATGCATACACTCCAACATTTCTCTGATGAAAATAGAGACATCTTAAGGAAAAACAGGACATTCTCTGATCAAATCAAAAACTGGGATGGCTTCAGTAAATACAGGACTGTCTGGAAAATAGGGACACTTGGAGGGTCTGTTACTGATGACAAGTGCCTGTATGTAGCCTGTACTTCCTTGCATATGTCAGGCAAGCATGTACAGGATGTAAATGTGGGTATTATTTTGCTTGTGCTAACTTGGTGCACTGCACTGACAACACAATCTTATATGTTTACTTAGAAGTAGACCCCACTTACCAAGGTAAATGGGTATAGAATTGCAACTTAAGTGAGCATGTTTGAGATTTTCCAAACCCTTCAGGAAAAAGCCATAGTCACATTTAAATTTCTAGTTTAGTTTCTGAGACTTAACATACAATACTTTGAACTCCTGCCCTATAATGCCATATTCTTCATTCAGCAACCCAATTCTTTTTCATGTCAGATTGCTTTATAGAAAAGTAAACTAATTTTTAAAATGCTGACTTTAATGCAAATGACAGAAATACTATTTCAGCATCAGACACTTGGAAATGCTAAGAAGCTCCCATGTGCTTTGCCAAGTAATTCGTAAGAACAACTATGAATGAGGAAGAATTGTCCAGCCTTCTTCAAAATATCCTTTAAGCAAATCCCTTTTCACAGGAGGATTAGTTAATGAAATGAGACATAACCATCCACATGGTATGGTGTTCTATAATTTTTTGACTCCTAGAATTCATTGTCCATTTTCTTTGTTGCTTGTTGTGGGTCTGCTAACTAGGTTTTGTGAAAATTGAGAATAATTTTTAACTAAAATGTCTTTATGAACTTGTCATGGGGAAAAAACCATTTGATTTTCATCATAATTTTTAGTATATGTAATTGTGGGAAACATTTCTTACATTTTGCTATTATGCAAATGACAGAAACCAAGTTACTAATAGCAAATTCCTGTTGGTTTACTACTCTGTATGTCCCCTACCAAGGCAAGATGGAATGCCACAACATATTTTCTGGTGTTTTGTCTAATTTCAGCGTCTCCCACAAATGATTCGTAGATGATTCATCAAAACATGTGTTATCAAACACCTCTTTATTTTTAGTAGACCTCTTTTTCCAAACTCTCTATAGTAAGCCAAACTGTGTGATAAAAACTGAATGGAGATCAGGAGGAAAGTGGAAACACTGCAATTATCAGCTTCCTCTTTACGTGCAATCTGGCTTTCCTAACAACTGGAAACCTTGATGTTATCAGGAAATTAGGGCCCAGTTTTCCAGAGTGTATAATTTTTTAAAAGGTCTTTTCTATACAGTGGTACCTTGGGTTACATACGCTTCAGGTTACATACGCTTCAGGTTACATACGCTTCAGGTTACAGACTCTGCTAACCCAGAAATATTACCTCAGGTTAAGAACTTTGCTTCAGGATGAGAACAGAAATCGTGCTCCAGCAGCGGGAGGCCCCATTAGCTAAAGTGGTACCTCAGGTTAAGAACAGTTTCAGGTTAAGAACGGACCTCCGGAACAAATTAAGTTCTTAACCCGAGGTACCACTGTAAAGGGATTAGTAGAAGGCAGCCTTGGGCATCAGTTAGCAGTACAGAGTCTCAAGCAGAGATGTGCTCTCCCCAATCCCACATGTTCCCAGCATGTTCACACTCCTGTCTCAGTGACATCTACTCCATCTCCACAGAATGGAAGATGGCAGGATACCCAAGGGTGTAATCTACGGGGAGCCAGCTTCAGGCACCAGGCCCGTTGGCAGACCAACTCTGCATTCCAAAGATGTCTGCAAGCGTGACATGAAAGCTGGCAACATTAACCCCACCATGTGGGAGTCCCTTGCAGTCAACTGCAGCACTTGCAGACAAACAATCAGGTTGTGTATCCACAGCAGTGACCAGAGGAGGAATGGCCGCTGGGAAGAGCGCAGAGAGAAGAAATGCCATGGTACATCTGCAACAGCACAACTGGACGCCTTTATCTGCCCCAGCTGCAACAAAACACGTCTCTCCCTCATCAGTCTCTACAGCCACAGCAGGCGCTGTAACTCTCCAGCGGTTTGACTTCACCCCTGAAGGTGTACTCTCCCATAGTTTAAGACAGGTGGGGAACGTCAGGCCCAAATGTGGCCCTCCAGGATTCTCTCTCTGGCCCATGGAACTCTCCCCAGACCACACCCCTCACTGCCCTTCCTTTGCACCACAAGCGTTTTTGGCTGGCTGCAATGTGCCCTTGAACTTTGGCAAACTCTTGTTTTTCTAGATGGGAGACAGCAGTATATATTAGTGTGTGCAGACTAACCTGCACAAAGGTAAAATTTACATCACTCTCAAAAGGTGGCCCAGAAGGGAATCTGATCCTCGTGCTGAAAAAGGTTCTTCACTGATGCTTTAAATTTTTAACAAAAAAACATTGATTCCTCTTCAAGCAGCAGCAATAAGCAACCCACTGATGCCCAGTAGGAATGCCCAGGGCCATTGTAAGGCGAGGTGGTGAGGAATAACTGCTTCGTGTCCACTGATGCATTTTTAACTTTACAAAGAATGCACATTCAGCTTGTCTTAACATATAAGACATAACTGAGTTGTGTTAAGTGGTTCTGACTTTGCATTCTTGCTTAAGAACTTGAAAAGTGTTTTGCATTATCAGTTTATCTCCAACTATGCCAGCATTTTTTGCACACACACATCCCAGCAGAGGGAAGGTGCCACGATCTACCTCCTACCCACTACCTTTAGCCTAGTGCTGTCAACTCTGACTCACAGAGGCCTTTCTCAGCCCTGCTTTGAAATCCTCTAACGGGAGATGTAAGAGTTTGGATTTTAGGATTTTCTGCTTTCAAAGCACTTGCTCTACCACTGAACTATAGTCCATCCTCAGTAATGTAGATCTCAGCTGATATTTCAACTCAAAAGTGCTTATACGGTGCAGTGATTTAAAAAAAAATTATTAGTAGCATCCCTCCCTCAGATGTGGGTCACCTCAGTCGAAACCAAATGGAGCACTGTGGTATAATAAATCTAGTTTTTATTCTTGCTCTATTTTACATTGGGCATGAGAGTTATTTATAGACATGAAGGGACAATTTTCCCATCCCTGAGTCTTAATGTTTCTGGATTGTCTCATGTGGGTCAAATGATTTAGGTGCTTGGAGAATAAAATATTTTGGTGATTACACACAAACAGCTGCTTTCAGGGCCATGACCACAACATTCCTCTTAATGTTTGTCTTTAAGTCAGTTACATCCTGTCTTATACCAGCTGCACTTTATCTTTGTTCCCAAAGAAGAAGAAGAAAGCTAACATCAGGTAAACAGTGGAGCTCAGTATTTGTTTTCCAGACACTTTTGCTCAGCACTCCACACCATTTTAAGGGATGAAGTGCATTTGTGTCCCAAGAAGTTTAGGATGTGCATGTGGTTCTCCACTGAGAAGTGGGTTAGATTGAGAGTTCAGGACTGTCCCAGAGTCACTTAGTAAGCTTCATGCCTGATCAGGGATTTGAACTTTGGTCTTCACAGCCCTAGGCCATTGCTGTATCTTAGGCTTCTCCAACCTGGGCCTTCCAGCTGTTTTGGACCAGAACTTCCATCAATCCCAGCCAGCATAGCTGGAGTGCACTACAGTGGTACCTTGGGTTAAGTACTTAATTCGTTCCGGAGGTCCGTTCTTTTTTTTTTTTTTTTAAATAATTTTTTATTAATTTTCCAATGCAGTTGTACATTTTTATCCAAATTTTAACAAATTATCTCTTTTTGGATTTCCTTCAGCTTCTCTGGCAATCATTCGTATTTATTTCTTTAGTGCGCATTCCCTTCATTTGTATTGCCATTTGTCTTCCTTCCCCCTTCTATTTCTTTTTAACAATACATCTCAACTTTTACAGTGCCTCTTGAAACCCCACTAGCGTTGTTTGTACATCACATACATTTTTCAGATATTCTACAAACTTTCCCCAGTCTTCAATGAACTTTTGGTCTCGCACATACCTGATTTTCCCAGTTAATTTATCCAATTCCGCATAGTCTGTCAGTTTCATTCTCCATTCTTCTATCGTCGGTATTTCCTCTTGTTTCCATTTCTGGAGGTCCGTTCTTAACCTGAAACTGTTCTTAACCTGAGGTACCACTTTAGCTAATGGGGCCTCCAGCTGCCACCATGCGATTTCTGTTCTCATCCTGAAGCAAAGTTCTTAACCCGAGGTACTATTTCTGGGTTAGCGGAGTCTGTAACCTGAAGCATCTGTAACCTGAAGCGTCTGTAACCCAAGGTACCACTGTAGTTAGAAAAAACTGCTCTAACTGCCACACCATGATTTTTATCTCATCATTTCACAATTATCTAGAAAATATGAACTCCTTGGAGGAAGGGAGATAACACAAATGAAATAAGGAATAATACCAAGGAAATAACTGTCTGCCCGCACACATATACATACTCCTTATTCATCCCAAACCAACCATCTGAAAGTCAAGTCCTTAGGAGGAAATTCCTCTTTTCTCTGCTACCACCACATCAGTGGGAAATGATATTAAAATGGTTTTCTGGTGGATCTGGAGACAGCACCCTTTCGTAATTGTACACAGAAGACAAGTAATGAGGGAATAACCCGATTGGCATAGCTGATATATAGCTAGCACCATAGATCATCTATTGAAAATGCAATAAAGGGAAATTACAATGGGAAGGACACTGTAATTATATATTTCCTCTTCTAAGAAAGTAGGCCTGGCAGAAGGGCAGCCCTCGGCATTTTGCACAGTTAGGAATAATGTTAACAATAACTCAGAATTGTTAAGGCTGAAAGTGAGCAGAGGTTTTCTTTACATTGCTATGTCTCCTGCACTACTTCTCATGTCCACCTTTCAATGGTTCTCCCACATAGCCAAAACAGGTTGTGCTGCCCTGTTGTGTCTTCATGTTGCATCTTCAAAGCAAGATACCTCCACTGCTACATTGGGAAAGTGATTTAAATCCTGATCCTATGCTCTGCACCAATGGGATTCACCCTAGAAAGAGCTTTATGAAGCGACCAAACCCAGGCAGTCTCCAGAATCTGTTTGGCCTTTTGTAAAGAGTCTGCCAGTGGTTAATCTGATGCACGACTCATTTCTCCAAGCAATGGCAGCAATTCTGTCGTGGTCCACCCAAGCAAATATATTTATTTTGTCACTTAAAGGCTTAACTTGGCAAAGAATTCAAGGGCATTTCAGTGTCTTGATCCCAGCTGGTCGTGGATCACCAGGTTAAAGCAATGAGCTTTAATCTTAGGTTAGCATATGCTTCTTCAGAGCCAATATTACATTCCTAAGAAATTATAGTTATTTTTATTATTGTACTGTATATAAATAGATTGTTGCATTTGCATTCATTTCATACTTGAGGAAAGCAATACCATGCAGTGACTGCATGAATGATCAGGGGGCTGTACCACCACTGTGGAGGTCCATGTTGCACCCATTTTAAGTACAGCAGAGGATACACTCCTGCCAGCAGTGTTATCTCCAATGGTTGCCACCACACAAGGGTGCAAATAAGCCTATTAGTAACTTCAAGAAGTTAACTAGTAAAAAAACCCCAGCAAACAGAATTAAAATGTCTTCCCAGAGGTCTATTAGAAGACTTCCTTGTTTGCTTTACAAGTTCTCACTAGAAATTGTGTAGCACCACTAACATAGCTAGTGCTATGACCTTCTAACATAGCTAGGTTATGACCTTCAGTGGCCAGACTGGGATTTAGGTTTACGGCTGGCATTTCTGAAGACCTGCCTCCTTCTATATGAAATTGCTTATCCACTGAAGTAATCAGTGCAAGCCCTGCTCCAAGTCCTCCCATTTCAGAGGCAAAGTAGGTGGTGAAGGACCCTTGCATTTGCAGTGCCCAGTCTTTGGAACACCCACGGCAGAAAAAATGAGTCAGTGCCATCTTTTACACATCAAGGCATTTTCCTGATGGCTGCTCACTGTTCGTTGCTCTGCTTCTCAGACTTAGTTTTTGATGTGTTCGGGCATATGGTTGGGTTTTTGTTTCCATATTTCCATGTATTAGCTGATTTCTAAAAATAATCGTCTGATCTTAAATAAGCCATCTTGGGCACTAAAAGATGGGAAGGCAGATATGAATGTTTGAAATAATAAATACTTGTGATTATGTTTATATCCTGCCTTTCTTCCATGGAACTTAAGATGACATGCACAAGATTCCCAGCTGGTCTCCTGTCTTCTCAGTGACCCAGACCTTCAGCAAGGCTGCTACAGGATGTTTCTTCAGGTAATGCTACAGCTGCAGTAATGTGTCAGGAGCATATGGATCTGCCTTCTGCCAGTTCCATCTCACTCAGTATTTGTCCATTTGGTCAAATGGGTAGCTCAGTTGATTAGAGCGTGGTGCTGATAACACCAAGGCTGCAGGTTCCATCCCTGTAAGGGAAATCTGCATATTCCTGCATTGCAGAGGGTTGGACTAGATGATTCTCAGGGTCCCTTCCAACTCTATGATTCCATAATTCTATGATTTAGCTCAGTATAGGCTGGAGCTCTCCAGGTCAGAAATATTTCTTATCACCATCCTTTTTAGATGGAGATGCTAGGAACTGAACCATATGCTCTACTGATGATCAGTTATAAGGCCAGAGTACCTCCACCCTGACCCTTCACCAGGAGAAATGTGTTGTGTATGAAACAGCAGAATCCACCTCATTAAGACAAGGGATCTTATCCACACAATTTCCAAGTTGTTGGTTTTTTCCCCAATACAAGTTTCATGATCTGCTTCCCTTCCAACCCAAAATTTGTATTCACCTCTCTCCTCAAATTAGCATCTGCTTGTCCCATGCAAAGCCCTGGAGTAGAAACTGTCTGTTATGCTCAGAAAGTGACTCTGTCTTACATTAAGGAAAAATATTAAGCGTAAAATAAGTAAATATTTTATTTAGGCTAGCATTATAAACTGGAGGGTTTTTACAGGGAACAATGAGGCTTTAAATACCAGGATGCAAACCATTTATTTCCATCGAAGGCATGAAAAACAAAGCTGATCCCACTTTCATTGTTTGACAGTTTGTTTCTAAAAGCAAACTTCTAAGTATCTCAGCCTCTGGGATGGAGGAGAATCGTATGTTCAGCATTTGGAGTTTATTTTTTAATGCTTTGCACTTGAAAGAAGAGACATGCAAAAGAAAGCCTACAGAGAGACATACTTTTGGCCATCAAATGAACCTAGATATTGGCAGAAGTTTGTTTTGAGAAACAACGGCTGCTGGACAAAGTAGGAACAGATGAAATATGTTTAAGTTCTTTATATTCTAAAACAGAACATGTTGCATGTCAGGAAAAACAGATGTTCTAAATGCTGTGAACTGAATCTCAGATTTTTATTTTTTATTTTAAGCCAAAACCTTTCCTACTGCTTTTGTTTCAGGTGCTGGAGAGATTCATCAAAGAAGAGGCCCCACCCAACCCCCTTTTCCTAAACTGCTACTTATCCAAATTGACAACATTTCCACCACTTACCCTTGGATAATTCTTTATTCCACATATCTGCTTTGCCACATGTCACCAGGAACAGGAAAACATGGCCAAGTACTGACAATGTGAGGCACAGATTTATTTATTTTTTAAGGAGGAAGAGAGAGTGAATAAAAGTAGAATAATTATTGTTTAAAGCCATCAGCATAAAGCAGCAGGAGAATTAGCATGAATAAACAAGTTCTCCTAGGATATAGTGTATAGTTAGTAGGAGTTGCCAACCTTTGTTGGCACATTTGGAATTTTGGAAAAGTGCCATGGGTACCAATAACATGGATGCTGTGGGGTGTGTGGCATAATACGAAACGATGGCTGTGGGAGAGTAACATTAACACACAATGGCTGCTGTGGATCATGACACAACACAAAATGGCTGCCACATCCAAGAGAGCGGAAAAAGAGGCAGGACCACAGAATGATGGGAGCATGCCACCCTCAGCCCCTTCCCCACCAATGGGAAAAGTCTCCTACATCTTCTGCCACCACACTCTCCTAAAGAAGCTTTTTGTCCTTCTCCTCTGTTCATAATGGAAAGAGGGTAGGTGCCCAGGCCCGGCATCCAATGAAACCTGGTCTTGTTAAGGGGTGTGTTCAATATGGGAGAGGCCATGTCAGTGGAAACAGGAAGACCAATCTGTTTCTTGTGCATTGTGGATTTTTGAGTGGATATTTATTGAGGGCTTTTGCAGGTGCCATAGGAGGTACTGTTGTGCATGGGTGGTGCATTGGTAGTCCCTGGAAGGTATTGTAAGGCTGGGAAATCTCATGACTGGAGATCAAATGTGGCCCTCCAGGTCTCTCTGTCAAGCCTTTGGGATTCTTCCCACACCAGACTTCCTACCTCATCTACCCTGCAATACCCTCCTTACTGGCCCTGCAATACCCTCCTCAGTACTTTTGCCTGGATGAAATGTGTCCCTGAATAATGCCACTTTCTTGTCTGGATGGAGGGTGGAAATGTGAGTGTAGAAACCACTGACCATCTGTATAGATTGTAACCTACTGCACAGAGACCACATCTGTTGTCTTGCCCACTTTTTGCCTCTGGCCTCACCCACTGCTCCAAAGCTTGCCCATGAGGGAACGCTTCCTTTAAGCTGAGATGTTTTCCTCATTCCTGGTGCAGAGATAGATCAAGTAGTGGGCTATCATTGCAGCTTCATGGACTCCTTCAGGGAAGAGGTGTCCAAAGAGGGAAGAAGATACCTTAGAGGAGATTGATGGGTTTATTGTTTTAGATCAGATATAGGCAAACTCCAGCCCTCCAGATGTTTGGGACTACAATTCCCACCATCCCTGACTACTGGTCCTGTTAGCTAGGGATGATGGGAATTGTAGCCCCAAACATCTGGAGGGCCGGAGTTTTCCTATGCCTGTCTTAGATACATTTAAATGAATCATTTTCATGGAAACACTACTACTGTGTTTCAGTTCATTAACTCGTGGAGTATTTTTTGTGGGCGGGAATAAAGTTATAATCTCACCTCTGGGATGAATTTACCCCAAATTAAAAATGGAGAGGAAGAAATCCATAAAAGAAATGCACATTTGTGGAGAGTATTCAGTGGCTCCTCCTGATTATACGAGCCAAAGAAAGCTGTCTGCCTTCATCAATCAAGCAAGACACTGAAGCTCTGGGATTTAGCAAGAGGAGCTGTGGAGATGAAATGAATGAGCTCAAAGTCTTTGGGCATTTGAAGAAGCTGTTCGGGAACTGGGCCAATGTAAGGCACAAAAGGCTCTAGGAAGAGTGAGAGATGCAACGTGGCAAAAATGAGAACACTCCACAGATGCTACATTCACAGCCAGTAGTGACTTACTCAGAGTAATGCTCCTACTCAATACATTTAAGGCTAGCATTCATGTCTATCCTGCATTCATTTGCTCTTGGTCTCCTCCTTTGCAATGGTCACCAAATAGCAATAAGGGGATGGGATTGTAAAGAAAAACCCAGTCTGCAGAAATAACCAAATCGGGGACAAAAACAACCCTTAAGCTAGCTACTAACAGCAAATATTTCTTCCTTAGGGATTGCTACAATAGGTTGCTGTGCTGCTAAAATCCATAGAGTATGCCTGTCACTCTAAGCATCCACTTGGCGAGTTCAGTTTGAGGTTGTGCATAGCAAAGGCAAAGTTCTTCAGGGAAGTTGTTCTGGGTTTGAAATATGTTGGCGCAAACAGAAAAGCCACTGGGATTGAACATTATCAACATGATTAGTGTGGATTTCTTCTCTTGCCCCTCCAAAATCATGAATATTGTTTTTGACAAAGCCAGATTGGGGCTATGTGTAGACATAACCAGAGCCTGGAAGCTTTGTTCATTTTTACATTCCCATTGCCAGTGGCTTGGCACTGGAGCTACAGCAAGAAGGTTCTGTTCTGCTAAGCAGGACAAGGCAGAAGCCTAAGATCCTAGTCTTTAGACCAGGCCTGGTCAATCTGGAGGCTTCAGAATGCCTACCAATATCAGAGGCTCATGTTAGTAGTACCTCAGGTTAAGAACTTTGCTTCAGGATGAGAACAGAAACCACGTTGCGGCTGCGTGGCAGCAGCGGGAGGCCCTATTAGCTAAAGTGGTGCTTCAGGTTAAGAACAGTTTCAGGTTAAGAACAGACCTCCAGAACGAATTAAGTTCTTAACCCGAGGTACTATTTCTGGGTTAGCGGAGTCTGTAACCTGAAGCGTATGTAACCTGAGGCGTATGTAACCCGAGGTACCACTGTAATGGAACACTCAATTACTTATAAGTGTCCCTTTCTAATATACAAAGGAATTCATACTATTTAACCAGCACAGGCTGAGGGTTTTGCAATATAAATATTTGGCAAAGACTGTCATTCCTTTGGGCTTTAATCAAGTATCCTGGAAGCTGCAGATTGCCTTCACTGATTTTCTCTCTTTCTCCAAAGTGACATATGAATCAGCACATCCATGTAGCCTAGGCTTATCTAAAAGAACTCTTAGAAATTCTTGGAAGAGAGTGACAGCACAGGTCTTTGAACTTTCTCTTGGAAATATACATACAAAGTGGAAATGGCTTTGCTGACCTTTTACGAAGAATGTTTATGGGAGAGTCAGTCAGTGTAATTACAGTAGGATTTTCTTTAATTGTAACTGTGTCTATTTGTTTTAGGGGCACATAAAAGTAGTTTTACATTGTGCATAATAAATATGCATGCATAAGTTTCCAAGTTAAATTCTATCTCCACTTAAAAGAAACTAAAGAGGAAGGGATGGGAGTGATCTTTGCTTGTCAAGACATAGCTCCTTCAGAGCTAGATGGACCAACAGAGTACTATGTAAATCAATAAAGTAAATTTCAAAGTCATCATTGTATTGTGGAGCAACATAAACTAATAACTGTGAATCTTTCAAACTATCATGAAACTCACAAGAACCAGAGTATTTACTATTTGGTTTACAGCATAAGCAAAACAGAGTTTTTAAAAGATGTTACAGAAGCACAATTATAGGCTGTAAGCAACTAGCCTTTTCTTCCAGCAATATTATCCAAAGCAACCATTTCCAGAGGAGGCCGGCATATTAGTCTCTTGCAGTTGTGTGATACTGTAAGAACTAACTTATTAATTATGACAAAAGCTTTTGCTTCATCAAATGCACAAATGTTATCCTGAGTTGTGGGTGTGATATATTTAATAGAACTTGTATGCTACTTACCGTAATTGGCTGAAACCTCTAAGTGGGTTACACACACCCCACAAAAAAAATCTAAAATCTTCATTAAAAATACAGATATAATTTTTTAAACACCATATATGCATAACAATGTGTGTATATAAATACTATTTGTTTATTTTATTTTAAGTATTTATACACCACTTTTCGTCAGAAAAGATCACAAAGCAATTTACAGAAAAGGCAAAAAACTAAAGGCAATATGCTAATCATCAAAATCCATGGTTACAATATATAAAACATCATATTCCATAACAGAGATTTCTACTCAATACACTAATACTCAGTATTAACATCTACTAACATGCCTGTGCCTTAGGCATTCTGCACCTGCACACAATCACCCACACTCACATATTCCCAACAGTTACAGAAACCCAATAAAGAACTGCAACCTAAATAAGTTGTACAATAGAAGTGCTATTTGGTCTGGTTTCTTCCTTTAGGGCCTGTGAGCCTATACATACATACATGGTTGAGGAGGGAAATAGTAAACAGTAAAGCCAGAAGGAAATTAAAGGCAAAAAAATATGTTTGTTGATACATTTCATTTCAGCTTCACTGTTTACGATTCCCCCACCCAGCCATGTATATAAATACCTAAAACTCAGGACAGCACTTCATGCAATGAAGTGCCAAAAGACTGTTTTTTTTCCAAAACAAGTTATATTTATGCACAGAGTTTTGTTTAAGCAAAGAGGGTTTCTATAAAGCATTTTTACAAATATGCTGATGGGTCCTCTTTTACAGGGACCTAATAATCTAATTGCTAATGTGCTGCAAATTATAACATCCTGTACAAATTTCTTTATTTCCCATTACAGCACTCTTTGTTTTACATTTCCGTATTATGCCAAGATTGAGGCTACAAGCCGCAAATAACTTGCTCTAGAAAAATCTCAGTGTGCTATTGCAGAGCAAATAGCAGACACAGCGTTTCCACACTATTCCATTACCACAGGCAAAGCCTTCTTTCATATACCTTATGCATGATTTTTTTTAATTAACCACTCTTTTTCTTGATTTTTAGGTCAAGAACAAGAATTACTACAACTAGGGCAGAACACACCATTTGACAAAAAGACTAAAATCCTACACATACTCAGTGGAACTTATATATAAATAGATATGTATAGTATTCAGATTATGTTATTGCCTTCGTTGTACACTTGGATTTAAAGAGAGGAAAAACTATTTTAAATTAGTATTCTGCAAGTTGAATAGAAAACTAGTTACTACGGGATAGGTAGGACTTCCACCTATTTTCTGCTTCTAGTGGTCACTGAGTATATTTGCTAGTTTACCCCTGAGCCTTCACAATAATAAAAAGTTCAATACAGTGGTACCTCGGGTTAAAAACTTAATTCGTTCCAGAGGTCCGTTCTTAACCTGAAACAGTTCTTAACCTGAGGCGTGCTTTCGCTAATGGGGTCTCCTGCTGCTGCTGCGCCACCGGCACACGATTTCAGTTCTTATCCTGGGGCAAAGTTCTTAACCTGGAGCAACCACTTCCTGGTTAGCGGAGTTTGTAACCCAAAGCGTCTGTAACTACTGTACTAGATAACTATAGCAAGTGTTGGGAACTTCCATTCCACTGACCTTATTAGGACTGCCAGGCCATTTGACCAAGCCATATTTAGCCATCATGACTGATAGCGTTCAGGGCCAGCACTACAATATATAGCCATGTGGCTCAAGCAGCAGGCCAGGAGGGATTGTTAACACCATCATCATCATCATCATTTAGATTTATATACCGCCCTTCATCTGAAGATCACAGGGGGAGTTACAACCTAAAAACACACAATACATAACAAAATAACTGAAAAAACAATACTCCACCCCAACATGTTTAAGAGGCCATAGATTGTAAAATCAGCCAATGGCCTTGGGGAAGAGGAATGTGTTTGCCTGGCATCTAAAGAGATGTAATGAAGGTGCCAGGTGAGCCTTCCTGGGGAGAGAATTCCTCAAATGGGGAGCCACGGCAGAAAGGCCCCATTCATGTGTTGCCACCCTCCAGACCTCTCGTGGAAGAGGCACGTGAAGAAGGGCCTCAGATTAACAGTGCTTGCCATGGCCATGGCATCTAGTCCCAATGGCTTGCTTCCTTTCACAGGATCCCTTTCTCAGAGCACAGCACTGAGGCACAAGGAAGGCCCCAGAAATCCTGGGAGGTAGCAAATGGCAGGTAAGGGGCGAGACAATGAGATGGCAAGTGGCAGGATGGAGAATAGTGGCACAAGGTCGTGTGGGCAGAGGAAAAGAGAGAAGTTAGTGTCAGTGCTGTGGTCCTGTAGCCACTAACAGACATAAAGTATACTCCATGAATTTATCCAATCACTTTTTAAGACCATCCCCAAATCTCATTGTAGTGGGTATAAACAGTGCCATTCTCACTAGCCATCCCATGAGAAACAATAGGCTGTGTTCCAGCTCCTACCATGTTTTTGGTCAGTTATTCTTATGCTTATACATAGCTTTTAAGATTGACAGAGGACTAGGGGTGTGGAGCAGACTACAATTTCAACAAATAAGAATACTAAAGTCTCTTGGCTCAAACGGGTGGGGGTTATTGTTGTGGCTTGCAATCTGTGATTAATGGCTTTCCACAAAATGCCACGGGCATCTCAAAATGCCTTTCCTCCCCAGTTATTGAGGAGACATGAGGAATTCTATGTAGAATGGAAGGTGTTCAGAAACTCAAAGCCTGTGATGGAATGTGCCTCTGGAAAGAATGTCTGGATCCAAGGGTGGGAGACAGGTTGTCTCTCACAAAATTTGAAGGCCCAGCATGCAATTAACTGAGAAGAATAAGTCCTGTTATTTATGCAAAGAATGAATGATGTATGAGCTGACTCACTAGCCCCTTATACAAAAGCAGAGAGAACACATCGGGGCACCGGTCTCTCTCTCTCTCTCTTTTTTTTTTTTGCTAATGGCTCCCAGGCTGCATTTGAGTTGTAAAGACATAGTAAAAGAGTTAGGTCATCACAGTGCAGCCCAGAGGTAGGAAGGCACTTTGTTTGCCTCATAAAGACTAGCCAGTTTCTCCTGCAACCGCCAAAGCTTGGGGTATTCTGAAGATTAGCTAGGATACTGACAACAAATATTTCCTCCTAGTCTTTAATCCTGCTAATAAAATGCTGTGGCCTTGGAATGACATTGAGTCTGTGAGCCGGGAGGCCTCCTGTTACTTTGGTGCCTAAGAGATATAGCCGAGAGATTGAAGGCACAGGAATGCACATCCCAGCTGGCAACTCTTGACTGCTCATTTTTAAAGGGTTGTAATCTTGTGTCCTGAAACTTCTGGCCAATCTCGTGCCCGGGATTAGGGAGCGTCATTCATGCCAACTGCCATTGTTGGCAAGGGCACAGGCTTTAAAAGGGGATTAGACACACTGATAAGGCTATCTGATTGCCCCTAGTCACATTGGCTCTGTACTACCTCTGGAATTGGAGGCAGTTTGCCACTGAATACCAGTTTTAGGGAATCAGGAGCAGACAATTATTATTATTATTATTATTATTATTAAACTGCTACCCTGCCCATCTGGCTGGGTTTCCACAGCCACTCTGGGTGGCTCCCAACAGAAAATTAAAACACGACAAAACATCCAACATTAAAAACTTCCCTAAACAGGGCTGCCTTCAGATGTCTTCTAAAAGCCATGTACAGTTGAACCACCGTTTACGTAACCCTCTGGCCTATTCTCATGTTGCTTCCCTCCAGATCTCGCACATAGAAAGCACACAAAGAAGGGCCTCAAATGAGGATCACAGGGTCCAGGTCAGTTCATATGGTGCGAGGCGGTCCTTGCGGTATTGTGGTCCTGAGTCGTTTAAAGCTTTATGGATCAAAACCAACATCTTGGAAATAAGTAGGGCTTCATTGCTGAAGGTGCTTATGCCTAACTGTCCCTAAATGACCAGTGCTGGAAGATAGCTAAGGATCACAGCTTCTACTATGAAATATTTTATTTTTGTTATGGGAGGCTACCTAAAAATGGTCCTAGCAATTATGCAAAATCTGCCTCCAATGATAGAACTGCTAATAACAAAGAAGCAATTATAAATTTGACAGAATGGAGATAAACTGTACAAGTGAGCAGATGTAAACCTGTTAAAGTGAGAATGTACAGCAGGGGTCAGCAAACTTTTTCAGCAGGGGGCTGGTCCAGTGTCCCTCAGACCTGGTGGGGGGCCAGACTGGGGTCTGTGTGTGAATGAATTCCTATGCCCCACAAATAACCCAGAGATGCATTTTAAATAAAAGCACACATTCTACTCATGTAAAAACACGCTGATTCCCGCACAGTCTGTGGGCCAGATTTAGAAGGCAATTGGGTCGCATCCAGCCCCCGGGCCTTAGTTTGCCTCCCCATGATGTACAGCATCATCTGACTTTATAGCTTTGTGTTTTGACAATTTAAATGCTGGATCGGAATTACAACTATCAACATACCTGAGCTAGTTGACTTGGTTCTTTGCTGATCAATGGGATATTGATGGTTTTCTCGCTTATGGATCAGGAGGCTTAGGTGGTTCGTAAAGAATTACTTCCATTGGATCATAGTTTTATCTTTATATTCTTTTGGAATAATAGGAGAGCTAGAGTAACTTTAGAGAACCTGGCTATCAGTAGAGGTGATGTAATGAGGAATAGCCAAGGCGTTGCCTTTTGGACAACAATTTTGCTACACCGTCCCTGGACAGGACTGGGGGTGAGGAGCAGAAAGGCATCAGGGTTGGGGCTGTGCAGATGCATGAACATTAAGCAACTAACTGACTCCGTCAGGGTGTTGGCACAGACCTAACCTCAATGCCACAGCACTGTTCTGCCCCATTGATGTAAACTGTAGTGTTAATGGCTTTGGGAGAGCTCTGGCCACTCTTCTCTATACCCTAAGCTTAGCAAAGAACGCTCCCATGTTATTTCAGGTTCTTTCTAATGGGCAAAGGGACCTCCAGGTTAAAGGCCATCTGGTACTTGTTTAGAGTAGATATGGCTATGTCTGCCTGTTTCATCTGCCCCCACAATACAGCTGTAATCGGTGTGTAATTAGGGAGTCTTTAATCCACAGATTATCAACTCTTCTCCCTGAAGACCCCATCTGTTGTGCTAGAGCTGAAAAAGAAAGCTTTACATCTGTGAACTGGGCTCTGGTTAGAAGTTGTGCTTTCACAAGGTCTTCATCCGCGTGCAAAATGGTTCGCTTTTGTTGTCTGCCACTGGAAAAAGATTTAGGCCACGGAGGATTATTAAAGTTAGGCAGCTGCGTTTATGCTCCTAAACATGTGGCTTGCTTTTTCAGTCATAGAAAATACAGCAGTTCCTGGGGTTTGGGAAGCTCCCCACACCATTCCCTTAGGAGAAGCAGTATTTCTGCGCTTCACAAATCTAAAGCACTTACTGTCACAATATTGCGTGTTCCTCCTCCTTGCATGTTAATCTGTTCTCACATTGTAATCCATTGCAGCACACGAGACACTTTGTAGCATATTTGCCAGTGTCAGGTCCGGCTTTCAAGCTTCGCATAGACATCTGGTTGGCTGACGTGAGAACAAGATGATGGACCATGTGAGTTATTGGCCTCATCCAGCTGGCTCTTCTCATGTTCTTATGACACCCTGAGAACTGTTACTATATTTATTCCACTGCCTTGTGTCCCTCTTTTGGTGTAAGTTCAACACATGCTTCATAGGAGAAAAAATGGTGTTAATGCTCAGAAACATCCCCCCCCCAAAATAGACAATGTTCCCCACAAAACACAAAAATAACTTTTTTTAAAAAGGGAGGGACAGAAGGTATTGACGGGTGCCAAGGGAGATGTCTGAGGTCACTGTAGCACCCATAGGCACCACATTTGGGACCCCAGGACTAAGGCGACCACCCAACTTGCTAACATTTGCTAGGCATGCAATCCTTAAAAAAATGAGTTAATTTTGTTATCAGAATTAGTTTGTCCTGTGAAAATGCAGGTTCTCCATATGCATAAGTATCATTTCTTATTTTCTTCTGCAGCCAGTTTTGGTTGGCTAAGAATGTTACAAATGATTCTGCTGAGATATCCTTGGAAATGTGTTTGGACTGTGCTTCAAAAGCTTCAAATCTGATCTATTTGCTTTATTTCCCTTAGCAAACATAAACTTTAAGGATGTCTTACAGAGTCTTACACACTAGATTCAGAATGCTTTAATTTACAGAGATGGTCCAGACACTACAAAACTTCAGTGACATTTAGATACATTCCAGATCCCATGTTATGTGTTTATTCCCTTAGCAACATTCACTGTTATAAATGATCCTTTATTTTTTTAAATCTAAAACTATAGTGCCAGAATAATTCGTTCCCATTTATATAATTCTTTTTCACTTTGTCTTCTGATTTATGCTAAAACAAATGGTTGGAACATGGCTTCCCATCTTTCTGTGAGTCATGGGGTGGAACATTACACACGCATGCAAAAGGCATAAAGTCACACACAGCTTTTTTCCATTTCAAAATGGCATTTTATTTCTTTCTTTCTTTTTTATTTACCAAGTCTGTAGCAATAAAACACACTTTTCCAAGGATGCTGTGGATTTGAACTGACTTTGGCGGGGGGAAGACTGTAAATTAAAGCAATTAACTAAATCTTTGTAGTTATAAAAATATACTTTCTGTTTCTCCTCTGAGGCTTTTCTTGGCAACTCCCCACCACAAGGCCTCCATTGCGGTGCAGCCTGCCTTCCCTTTTGTGAGCTGCTGCCCTTCCGTCCATGGGCCTGCACACTTTGCCAGAAAGGCAGAATAATATTTTGTCTCTCCTGACAACAAATGCAAGGAAAGCAAAGCTCTGCTGCCACCTCAAGAAGTGAGAAAGGAACCAGTTTTTCTCAGCTAGAGTGAACAAGGGAAAAGGCTGTAGTTCAGCAGCAGAGTACAGTATCTGTTTTCTGTGCAGAAGGTCCACGCCCTGGCATCTCTGGATGGCGCTGGGAGAGATCCTGAAAACCCAGCAAGCCACTGTCAGTTACTGTGCAAAACTAGGCAAGGTGGACCAATGGTCCAATTCAGTATGAAGCAGCTTCCCATGTTCCTAAAATTTCAACAACGCATCGAGTTTAGTTATCGGAGCAAAGATAGTCTCCATCTTCTGGAGACTAGCAATGAGTGGGGTGAGGGTTCTGTTCTTTGGTAACTTCTAGAATTCAGCCTTAAACGGGATTTGTGTATTTCCAGGTCATCATTGCTTTCTCCCTTTTCTGTTGCCTTGTTTTTAAGAACTGCAATATGTGGAATAAATGTGTAGCTGCTCCTTACCTGGTAAGGTAAAGGTAAAGGACCCCTGGGCAGTTAAGTCCAGTCAAAAGCGACTATGAGGTGCGGCGCTCATCCCGCTTTCAGGCTGAGGGAGCCGGCGTTTGTCCACAGACAGCTTTCCGGGTCATGTGGCCAGCATGACTAAACCGCTTCTAGTGCAACAGAACACTGTGACGGAAACCAGAGCATGCGGAAATGCTGTTTACCTTCCCGCCACAGTGCTACCTATTTATGTACTTGCACTGGTGTGCTTTCGAACTGTTAAGTTGGCAGGAATCACCCTGTTGCGGGGATTCGAACTGCTGACCTTCTGATCGGCAAACCCAAGAGGCTCCTTGGTTTAGACCACAGCACTACCTGCATCCCTGGAGGGTTACTTGCTGGCAAGTTTCATGCAAACCAAGCTCTTTGCTTTCCAGCTAGGGTCCACAATCTAATCTCACATCATTGCTGTTTGAACAAGTGTAATGTCACTGAATCATTTTATTTCTGATTTTATCTTTTGCCAGAGGAGAGCTCCTTACTTGGTTGTCAGTCCTGTTCCCTTCCAGAGGTTCAAGCCAGGCACTGAGTTGGCATGGAGAACACCACCCCAGCCACCCATTCCATAAGTTATCACAAAAATGTCAGTTTCTCTCCTGAGTATTTTGAAAGAGCTTTTACTTGATGGCTGGGCCTATAACATGCAACATGGCCTTGTTTCTCTGATAGGGTTGTGGCTACATATGCATTACAAAAAAGATGATACTTTCCATATGCTAATTTATATGTACATGTGCATATATGTGTGTATGTATATATATATAAAAATACACATACACACACACACACACACACACACACAAAAAGTACTTTTTTTCTTAAAAAAGTTTAGGGGTACTCTGTCTGGGTGCTGACTTCAGGTGGGCAGTTTCACAGCTTTCTGTACTTATGGTTCTTTCTTTAGACTGGATGCAGATTGGGCAACCCTTCAATGTGTACCAAATATTTAACTAGCATCCAGCATTGTAGTGGTTAAAAATAAGAGCTCTTCTTTTGCTTAAATTATCACACTGACCCCATTCCAAGGGGTCTCTTTGTCTTTGCACCATGTCTCGCTGTTTCAGACAAAAGCGAGCCCGTCCTTCTGTCCCCCTCCCTTGTCCTCCTTTTCTGGACTGTGCAAAACTAGCACAATGGAAGCTGTTCATGGAGAACATGGAAGGAGTTGGATTTCACTGAACTTTGTTGCGTTGTCATGTGCTAAGGTGCTGATCCTGGCTCTTTTATAAAGCCACCCTTTTAAAACACAAACAGCCCCTGGGGTCAAAAGGACTAAAATTGATTGCTGTGCTAAATAAAGTTTTAAGTAAGTATTTTTTTTTAAAGGAAAGAAAGCAAAGTATCTGCCCTGCAGTGATCTCACTCAGAAAACAAAGTTTGCAGTAGCTAGTTAAATCTCCTCAGGAAGAATGCAGCCAAAGTTTGTGAGTTGAGATTAACATCAACAAGCTTCTAAAATATCTTCCTTTGGTCAACAGCAGCGATTGTACTGAAGGGAAAAAAAAGGGGGTGGGATCCAAGATACAGTGGTACCTCAGGTTACAGACGCTTCAGGTTACAGACTCCACTAACCCAGAAATTGTGCTGGTCCAGGGGGGGGGGGATTACCGTGGGGCGAGGTCCAGGACCTGAGTTGAGGGTCGGCAGACAGTTCTCCACGGGCGAAGTGGGGTCCACAGCGAGAAGCTGGGCAAGAACAGGAACTCTGGGGGAACAGGACTGGATGCTGGCCGAAACAGCTCTTCAACGACGTTGCTCCCGCAACCTGGGACCGGGCTGACTGGCCTTTATCTTCTCTGAGGCCAGGGGCGGTCCCGGCCCCCAGGAGACCCGCCTCTCCTGGCCTTAAGGCGAGCACTCCTCCTGGGAGAAACCAGTTCCCTTCGCCTCTCTGCCCTGAGCCTCTGCAGTTCAGGAGAGGCTGAAGGGTTACTGGGCCCAGGGGGAGACTCACCTGTAGGCACTGAGTCCTCAACCACCTCTGGAGCCAGAGTGGATTCACCTGGTGCCTGCTCCTGAGGATCCGGCACAGGTGCAGGCGCTTCAGAATCAAGGCCCTGCCCCAGCTCAGCCGGCCCTGGAGGCGGGGACTCCTGTGCAGGCTGGGATTCCTCCGGTTCAGCCTCTGAATCGGATTCCCAGGCCATCACAGAAATAGTACCTCGGATTAAGAACTTTACTTCAGGATGAGAACAGAAATCGCGTGGCAGCGGTGCGGCATGCAGCGGGAGGCCCCATTAGCTAAATTGGTACCTCAGGTTAAGAACAGTTTCATGTTAAGAACGGACCTCCGGTACAGAACGGACCACTGTACCAGCAGCAGAAGCTGAGCTCCAAACTACAAACATACTGTGTTAAAAGCACCATCACATTTAAAGTGTCTGTGTTGCTGTTTCATAGCGCAGCAGGAATTTTCTCTCTCTCTGCCCAATCCTGTCAAGAATTGACTTCCCGAAGCTGTGGCTTGCCTTAGGAGGGTAGCAGCTATTGGCAAAGCTGAGCTGGAATAACCCAGATGAAGCTGAGCTTTCTGATCTCTCGCTTGCTCGGGAGTTTAGGCCCACCTTTGCTAGCTTGGCTGGGGTGATGGGAGTTGTAGTCCAAAACATCTGGACAACCCCAGGTTGGGAAAGGCTGGTTTAGAGCAGAGGTCGGTGCATTCCAGAGGAATGGATCATGCTGGGGGTTGGATTACAGCAACGTGTGAGGGCTACCCCTGGTTGGCGGGGGGGGGGGGGTGAAGGTCAATAACAGCTGAGGGGCTAAAACTGTCTTGGCTAAAAGATATGCACAGGCTGCTGGGCTATTATTTAATCCTGAATTGCAAGGAGTGCTAAATGGGACATTAGAGAGAAACAGATTATTTCACTTGCAAAAAGAAAGCATAATCAAAAGTGGCTAGAAATTCAAGTGTGCCTTAATCCCTTTGTAAATGTGAAACACTTCTGTATTACTCTAGGTATGCACACCTGCCAGAAAGAGTTGTGCCAGGAAAGTGTGTGTAGGATTACAGATAATACCATCCAACATTTGAAAATATGAAAACAGGGACACCCTAAAGAAAAGGGGGACCTTCTGGGATGAAACCAGAAACCAGGACAGCTTCTGTAAATCTGGGGCTTTTCCCTGAAAGGTAGGGGCACTTGGAGGGCCTGTGCCTTATTTACTTGGAACAGGCCCTGTTTTTCTGGTCTCCTGGTAAATCAGAGTGCTGGAACAACAATCAGAAATTAGAAATTATGGTTATACTTGGAACAGCAACAATAAAAAAGAGTACTAGAGGCAGAAGACATGTAAACTGGGGTGTGTGAATGCTTTCTCATCTCAAAACAGAAGCAAATGACTTGTGCCTCTGAAAGCTGAAAATTAAGAGGGTGACTCACACAGACCTTTAGCCTTTTCTTGTCTGGCAGAAGAGCAAGGATGAGTTGTTCTGTGTGCAATTAATTAGTTGCAGGGCTCTTTGTGACTGCTGAGTCTCTTGGATTCGTAAGTTAATTTACTGCATCTGTTAGTAACAGCCAGCCTCAGTCTTTAGGCAGAAATGTGGAGAATTCTCACAAAGACACACTCAGGAATAATATTTTTGACTCCTCCTTCATTTGTAATGAAGCATAGTCTGGCACTGTATCTAATGTCAAATAATTTTGGATTTGTGACTCATCTGTGTGTAGAAGAAAAAGACATACGCTTTAGACGGAGAGAGAGAAATATGAAAGAGCAATACTGAACGCTCAAGAAACTATCCCCAGTTACCCCACCCAGTCCTATTTTAGTGTTGATGACAGTAAACGGCTGCCATCTTGTGGGAAGAATCAGAATCTCATTCTAGAATTCTGATATCTGAGTCCCTTTTAACTATGGATGCCATAGATTTCATACATGCTAAGTGTATGCTTTACCATTGTACAGTGGTTCCTTGGGTTAAGAACTTAATTCGTTCTGGAGGTCTGTTCTTAACCTGAAACTGTTCTTAACCTGAGGTACCACTTTAGCTAATGGGGCCTCCCACTGCCGCCGCGCCACCGGAGCACGATTTCTGTTCTCATCCTGAAGCAAAGTTCTTAAGCCGAGGTAATATTTTTGGGTTAGCGGAGTCTGTAACCTGAAGCATATGTAACCTGAAGCGTATGTAACCCGAGGTACCACTGTACTGTGAAATCTCATGTAACACCAGTAGTCTTCAGTGTTTTAAGACCTGGGACCCACTTTTAACCCAAACATGCATTTGAGGATCCCATTTTTTAAAAAAAGGGTTCGGGAGCGGGTGGCGCTGTGGTCTAAGCAACTGAGCCTCTTGGGCTTGCTGATCAGAAGGTTGGCGGTTCAAATCCTTTCGACGGGGTGACCTCCCGTTACTCTGTCCCAGCTCCTGCCAACCTAGCAGTTTGAAAGCACACCACTGCAAGTAGATAAATAGGTACCACTGTGTCGGGAAGGTAAACGGCATTTCCATGTGCTCTGGCTTCTGTCACGGTGTCCCGTTGCACCAGAAGCGGTTTAGTCATGCTGGCCACATGACCCAGAAAGCTCTCTGCAGACAAACGCCCGCTCCCTTGGACTGAAAAGTGAGATGAGCACTGCAACCCCATGGTCGCCTTTGACTGGACTTAACTGTCCAGGGGTCCTTTACCTTACCTAAAAAAAAAAAAAAAATGCTTATATACTGTATTTGTATGGTGATGGTGCTACTTTTGTGACCCACTTTAGTTCAGCCTGCGACCTGGTAGTAGATGCCAACTTACCAGTTGAAGGCCACTTTCCTACATACAATCGTATCTTGGAAGTTGAACGGAATCCTTTCCGGAAGTCTGTTTGACTTCCAGAACATTCGGAAACCAAAGTGCGGCCTCTGGTTGACTGCAGGAAGTTCCTGCAGCCAATCAGAACCCATGGAAGCCCTGTCGGATGTTCGGCTTCCAAAAATAGTTCGCAAACCGGAACAGTCACTTCTGGGTTTGTGGTGTTCAGGAGCCCAAACGTTCAAGAACTAAGCTGTTCGAAAACCAAGATATGACTGTACCAGTGTTTCCCAAAGTGGGCAATATTGCCCCCTGGGGGGCTCTGGAATGATCTGGGGGGGGGGTGGTAGTAGCCTCAGGTGCAAGGCATTGAATAAAAATAAGGAGGTGATGGAAGCATAAAGAAAGAAGAAAAAATTGAAAAACTGTTTGTACCTGTTTCATCTGTTGTGTAATGACGTTTACTGCCAAGTCAGGCACTGTTGTGGGATGGCGACAATGCCTCTTCTGGATCTGGCGGTCATGCTGGAAGCAAGGGGTTTTCCCAGGCCTGGGAAGTGGATCACAACTTGTCGGTCTATTTGGTCAATGGCAGGCAAACTGCAGCACTGGCCCTGCCCCTTTGCTTAAAGTAGGTAGATTTCCAAGGGGGCGCTGAGGAGTTGTTTTCTGAAAAGGGGGCGATAGGCTAAATAAGTTTGGGGATCTCTGCTATATGCTGTGTTCTAAATCATAGATCTGTTTTACCATTAATTAAAACATCCCACTTTTTTAAAAAAACCATTTAGCTTCTGTTTGTGGCTTAGGAGGTTTCCCATCATTCTGCCGCTAGAACATCTGGCTGCTGCCTCCACTGCTAAATTTCTGAAAATAAAGCTGAATGGGGCTCAGGACTGCATGGGAGACTATTACTTAAATCTTAATGGTGAAGATTCACTCTGCCCATGTTCCAAATGCACATCTTTATATGTTCTTTATATGTTGCAGGACCAACTTTATTATCACTGCGTATGTTGAAAAGTCCTGAGGCTGATCCCTGATGATCCCTGGCACAACTCCTGAAACTTGTTCTTTTCTCACACTCTGCTCACTTTCCTGTGAAAATATAGCACATGGCAGGAAGCAGGTGTGCTGCTTTATTGCTGTCTCTGTATTGTTTCAAAATAGATTTCAAACAGGCTGTGGATAACACATCCATTAATGTAAAGTGAAGTTTTAAAAAATGCTGCTGTTTTATTTTTATTTTTTTATACAAACTAAAACACCAGAGGTCATTGAATCCTATATTAAATACATAAATTAAAAAATAACCATTCATAAAACTTTACATACAATAAGGATTCTCATCTACACGTTAATACGTACAGTACATATACATGGCCGCAGTGTTTATCAAAGGGTCATTCTGCCAAATAATTTACAATTCTCTTCTGGAATTATAGACACAAAAAATGGGATCAATTTATATACAGGGAGATGCAGTGGAGAGAAAGTGGAACTTTTGTCCAACGCAGGAGCAATTTGCTGAATCTAAATGCAGTGGGATTAAAAAGGGGTTGGCTAGCTTAGTCCAAACGGGATAGAGCAGAGAGAAACACTTTGGAGATTCACAGTGTCTTCATACTGCCCTCAAATCGAGAAACTGGGAAGTTTGCTGTAGTTACAAGTAAACTATATAATGTGTCCTTTTGATATGTCAAAAGAGAAGGCTTGCCACTGTGATCCATGTGAGTAGTAATACTGCTGAATTGCGTGATGTGGGACTATCGTTTGCCCAGAGTTTGCCATTCAAAGCCTTTTCCCCTTACGTGCACTTCCAAGGTCAGTTTGAAGGGTCTTTCTCCATGCTCCTTGTCAATGAAATTGAGGGGCCACATGGCAAATAAGAGCCCGAAAAGAGTCACACGCTGACATTAAAAAGAAAACATTTGAATTGTCAATGAGATGCCAAACTGAAACAAGAGGAACTGCTCAAACTGGGCGGTGCCATGGACTCCATTTCAGGAAAAGGCTCAGTGGACACTGATTCGCCCCACCCACTTTGAATGCTCCATAACTTGTTTTGAAATTTGGAAGTCCTGATTCCACTTTTCTGAAGTACCAGATTCTGGTGAGTCCAGGCCACCTCTGGCTTTGATGATGCACTAGGTCTATCTGTACACGCACAGAGAGGCCTGCTTAGCTGGGAGTGGTGCAACGGCTGCAGTTTCATGAGGGTGGAACTGCAGATTTGCCACCAAATTCCCCAGGAGCTGAAAGTCATGCCATTCATTCACACTAGTCACATCACCTTTGAACCACCCTTGGCCCCACATCCTCATTCTTAGAATTGGAAGTACACTTTTTTTAATAAGATCTAAGAGCATCCTACTATATACACTGGAGATAGATATATGTACAGTAACATATGCATGTATTTGCTTCTACGTACATATTTCAAAAGGTGAACTCATTTTGATCAGCAGAGGGTTTGCAAAGTCAGTGTCAAGAATATTAGGCACAGATTGTGTTGCACTGAAGAGAGAGAAAAGCGCCTCCAAAGTCTACAGAGCAAATCTGACAGACCACTCTGTACTATATGAGTCACAGAATTGTCACCAAGGGGCTGGTGGTTATCCACCCTCCTTCAGAGCCTTAATGAAAGGATTGGCTGAATGTATTAGAGAAAGTGAGATGAACATGCATACACAAGGAACATATTGCAATACCAAAGACAGAACTGAAAACATGTAAATTTCTTCAGCATGCTAAGAATGCTGTGGAACATCACCTTAAGCAGTTCCATCTTCCCATGGAAGGGCTGGAAAAACCATGAAAATCCATGAAAATTTAGCCATTCATTTAAGTGGAAATCAAACTATGTCTCGTAACAAGAACAGTGTGACAGAAGACAAAATGCCATAGACTGACAAAGCAACCTTCTTGTCTACATCTGAAGACCCATGGTTCTTTACAGGAACCAAATCTGACTTACTCAATACTGGAGATCCCAAATGGTAAAAATGCATAAAATTGAATGACATAGGCATGTAAATTACACATTATATGAATGATATTTGCAGATGATCAGAACAGAGAAGTTATCATGGTAGGCATATACAAGATTAAAACATAAGGTCACATCAGACAGTTGTTATCCAATGAAGGTACAAGTTGTTCATATTTGGACTGGTTTTTTTATTGATGTATTCAGAGGAATAATTGGCACCACCTGTGGTAACTGGCATGTGGACACGCAAGGCAAATTTCCACACGTTAAAAGCACTCTAAAGTGCAAAACTGGGTATTCAGGAAGCAGTCCTATAATGATGTACATTTCCAACAAAACAAAAACGATATAGGAAAAATGGCAGCCCAAAGACCCCGTGGTACAATGGAAATCATATTGCAGCATTCTGGGCTGCTATTGCAGGATTCTAAAGGGTCTTAATTCCAAGCCACATGTTTGGGAAATGCTATAAGTTGAGTGGCATAGTACCAATGTTATTTGCCCCTACATATGACTGCCATAATTATTTGCATATTTTAGAATTCGGGGATGTAGTGTTAAAGGGCAATGCATGTTTTACATTGCAAATATTGCATCAGTGCTAACGAGAGAAAATATAAGACTGTCACAGGACCTGCGTGTGTGTGTGCCTGCATTTTTAGCAATGGAAATCTGGCTTGATGGGATGAACAACACTCTCTCCCTGAAAGAATGGGAAATATTTTGTATACTGAAGGTGGATTCCACAGTAATTACAGGGCCTCAGACAATTTGAAGATAAGGTAAGAATTACCATAAAACCTCATAAACTGTATTTCATCTGACAGCAGTTATTTCCACTGGGGGAATAAAGATAATTGTGTGGGTATTCCATTTGCCTGCGTGGCTCTTTTTCACTCCTGGCCCCAATTCATGAAAACAAAAATTCCATCAACCAGCCATGTTCTCTTACCACCAGTGATATGCATACTTTTTGCTAGATTTCAGAAAATTGAAAATTGCAGAAAATTGAAAATTGTAGATCCCATTATGGGCAGTGTTATTGTTAATTTAAAGAGTGCTGATACAGGGATATATTTCTCTGGTAAATATTCATCCACTCACCAGGGGGTATGGTAGTAAGCCTGCAATGCCTAGAATTCTGAGACGTTGAATGAAATTACACAAAAATGAAGACTATAAATAAATAATAAGAGCACACGAAACATCAAATGGAGGTTGGTTTTCGTTTTGCTGGGAGAATGGAAGTGGTACCTGAGAACTGTATTCACTCAACAGGTTAGCACAAGCACCATTCAGCAAGTGCTAACTTTAAAAGTTGTTGAGCTTTTTGGGGGGCAAAGTTATTGAGCTGTTTTTGAGATTTTTTTTTTAGGAAATTCATAAAAAAGACACTTCCAACATGGGTTGCCATATGCCCGGGTTTTCCTGGGCATTTTTGCCGAATTTCAGAAATTCCGCCCAGATGCTATTTCCGGCGGATGAATCCCAGCTATGTCTAGGAAATTCCAGATCTACGGCAGCCTAAATATGTTGTGTGACATCCTGCCAGATGCTGAGGAGGCTATTACCACATTCTGCACCCCATCAGAAAGCTGGAGAAGCAGGAAGTGGTAAGAACCCACCCCCCTTGTTCTTAGCTGTACACTGCCAAGTAGTCACAGATACACAGTGATAAAATGTCACTCCACTAAGTGGATCACTATATTTCACCCATATGAAGTTTGTAATCTGTCAGGTCTAGAATTTCCTCCACAAAAGCCTAGGAAATTCATTTATAAAGTGAAGATGGTATTGAATATCTTGAGTGGTAAAGTCTCCAGTAACATAAAAATAAGAGACTGTGGGCTTGTCCACATCTGAGCATTATTTAGTTGTTAATCCACTTTCCCCGCATCTAAATTAGACCGGAGTAATTGCCAGCCACACAAATTTGAATTTGAATATGAAGAGCCGTGTTGGTCTTTCCTGTTCACACCAGTAGGTGTTCCTTTTTGCATTTATCCCTGCCTTCTGATTTCTTGATTCTAATATGTCAGTTGAGTACTGACAGGGCATTCATGTAGATAACTATGATGCACCTTGTTTTTTGTTTTTAAAAAATCACAGCCCAGGAAATTTGCAAAAGTATAGTTAGGCAACTGTAAATTCTCTGCTCATGCTTCCGAAGTTTTCTGAGGGATAATAATAAGAATAATAATAAGAATAATAATATAAGGTTATGCTTTTCCATTGAGAGTTTTGCCTGGGGAATAAATGAAAGCAACTGTAATTTCTTAGTACAATTTTCAGATTGCTGTGCGGTATCTCTTGTAGATATTTTTAATGTGTTTTGCTTGTGCAGTTTTATGGTTTTGTGCAAATGTGAAGGATCAAAAGATAGATAGATGATAGATAGATAATAGATAGACGATAGATAGATGATAGATAGATTGATAGATAGATAATAGATAGATTGATAGATAGATGATAGATTGGCTTCCTCTTCCAGTCAGGGGCAAGCCAGAAATAGCGGAGCACAGCAGAAAAAGAAATGAATGTTTTGAAGAAGCATGGAAATGAGAGTAGATAGTGATGAATGATCCACTCAAAGACACTGGAACAAAATAGTTTGCACCCTGAGTGGAGTGCTTTGGAGCCTGATTTCCCACAATTTATTGGATTATCCCCATTTTGGGTAAACTGAGAATTTTCTGAGGGAAAGCATTGAGATTAGTGTTGAGATTCATCACGTGGACTATGTAATTTAAACAGGAGTGGCAAAAGCTGCAAACACACAGTGTGGACATGCCCTGCAACACATACTGCATCTTGTAAGGTTTCATGTAAATTGCAGCACAAATAAGCTGATTTAGCCTTCTGGTATTCCAAAGAGCAAAGGAAATGGCTTCAAAGAAAATCACAGCCCTGTTCTGCAGGGAAGCTTTACTGTAGGTGCCTTTTCATAGCCTTAACCTGACTTGACAGAATCAATCCACACTGTGGTAAGACAAAGCAAGCTCTTTTTCAGTATTTAGGTCAGGGCATTTTTACGATATGTGGAATGGTGCAGAAGACAATGCTGGCTACTCAGCATCTTGTATGGGAGATACAACTCTTTGTGGTGCAGCAAGAATTTTGGGACCAAATTCAGGTTTAACGTTGGGAAGTAAATTCTACCCTGGTGCTAAGAGACAAATGAGTGTGACACATAGAAAAGTAACGATAGCAAGCAGATAGAAAAGCACAGGATTTTGTTTCCAAACTGAGATGGTACAAACTGTGCTCAGCAAAGTACCTCAACCATTCAGTACCGATCTGCACTCATCATATTGCAAAAGGGACATAATATAATGGACAAGATGCAGAAAATGGATAGAGCTATCACTTTAAGTGACAGACCACAGCAAGCTGTTCCTTACTGACAGGATCAATTATGGAAGGCAAGCTTCTCTGAAGGACCTGTTTCTTACCGCTACTGATTGTGCCGAGTGCTATTCCTTTGTGGTGGAGGAAAGTGACACCTATGGAACCCTTGTCTCATTTTATGCTCTGTGGTGATCTAAGATTAATTCTACTGGTGTAGAATAGAACATCCCTATTTTCTGAGGAATATTGGAGGGTATGAAAGTATTGCTAGTAATCAGCCATGGGCTTGGAGCATTGAATGCTGGAAAATGTAGTGTGAGAGGGCGAGGAGCAGAGCTAGAGGAGGACTGACTCTGAACCTAGGTTGTAATCAGAACTGTACAGCATCTCTTATGTAAGTTTTAGTTTAGCAATACAGTGGTACCTCGGGTTACATACACTTCAGGTTACAGACTCCACTAACCCAGAAATATTACCTCTGGTTAAGAACTTTGCTTCAGGATGAGAACAGAAATCGTGCTCCGGCAACACGGCAGCAGCAGGAGGCCCCATTAGCTAAAGTGGTGCTTCAGGTTAAGAACAGTTTCAGGTTAAGCACGGACCTCTGGAACAAATTAAGTACTTAACCCAAGGTACCACTGTAAAGCATGTTAGAATGTAACCTTCAATGCATCTGTTTTCTGACAAGCTGTTACAAGGGATCATGGACACATCTGAGAAACAGAGCTTATGAGCCTTTGGCTGGGAAAAATGCACAGACAAACTTTGCTTTGCCATGGGGTCTGAGTAAAAGTCGAATCCAGTGGAATTAAAATGGATCCTCTTGAATTTGCATGTTTTTATACCCTCCAGTCCCCTAAACCACCATCAAGTTGAAGCCAACCTTGGTAGACTGCACAACAAAGAAGACGGATCCAATATGATAAAAAATATGGATCCAAGGCATGAATCCTCATTATTTGTAATAATAACAAAACCACCAAGAAGTCACAAAACACACCCAAGGTCACAGAGGTGACCTATGACATGACTGGTGGTTTGGATGGGATCCAGGCCTCACATCCATGCTTTGCACCATGGCAGTAATTGAAAGTGCAAGATCTGTGGTTCTTAATACTTCCTCTTTCATTTCTATGTGCTTTTCCAGGTAGATGGGAGGTCACTACTGCATAAGGAGGATCTTAAAACCTTCATGGGCACCAGGGGAAGTTGTATGGGTAACCCTAGCCACATAGCTTCATGCTTTCAAGGTGTTGCTGTGGCAAACTCAATTGATATAAGACTAACATTGTGGCGTGGATCCACTGTAGGTGAGAATGTTGTTCATCCCTTCATTACTGATTTTCTTGATTGTATGAATGTCTGGTAGCAAGTACTGTGCCTTTACAAGGCACTAACAGGAGGACAGTTCTGAGCAGGTAGGGGTGATAAATGTGCATGAATGTTAGACATGATGGCATGGCAATGAACCAATGGGTGCTATTGCAGCATTCCAGCATTTAAAAAATCAGAGACTTTGCTTTATGTCTGTATGAAGCCCCCGTTCTGAATGCTAAGCAATGCATAGCATAATCTTACGTTGGCCACTGTTATTAGGAGCAAACAACCACAAACAAATTTGATGCTTGCCGTATTTATATTTCTAAATGTATTTAAATTCTGCAGGTTAACAGGTGGAAGATAAGTCATTGCTTTTTCTCCCATCTCTATAAGGGAGAAGAGGCATAAGGTGGTAAAATGGAAGAGAAGGTCAGTGCAGGCTTCTGGGAACAGAGCTGAGGTTCTCCGCACGCTATATAACAAACCAGGCTCTACTGCTGCCTTCAGCACAGGGATGACATCCGCCCTCAATGCACGTTGCCAGTCATCAGAACGTCTCCAAACACAAACCAAGGATTCTAAGCAGGGATTTCCACAAGCAGGTGCTACATCCAACAAGAAACCTTGCAAAATCAAGTGAGAGTTATTTGTCACCTGGAAGATAAATGCTGCATTAAAAGGCAGGCCTTGATGATGAACGTAAGCCTTGCCTCAACAGCAAGATATGTACTGGTCATGTATGGGTGAGATAATAAAGGGTACATCCTAGGTTTCATCGTTTTGGTTCATGCGGCCAACTGGGAAAACACAACATGACAGGGGAAAACAAATTGTTTAGGAGGATTTCACTTGTACAAGTGAGTGGAGGCAGAAACTCTTCGGAAGCTGAGGTTTGATTAACAGGCATTTGCTTCCTCTCTGACACAGCTATTTCTTTGTCGGAGGACCTTTCCGCCCCATTCCAGTGGCCGAAGATACATTAAACGGTTAGTGAAATGAGTGTTGCGTCCTTGTCAAGTTCTTCACTTGATGTAACAGCCATCCTCCCTTTGCGGAAGGACCCTGACGACAAATAAGGCTACAGCATTGTTAGGAATCTTCAAGAGCGCTGTCAGGCATTCTCACTAGATGGATCACCCATGCTATACTGCAGGCAGCAGTAGATTAACATTCCAACCACGTCTATCCCATTGTCAGTTTCAACCCATTATGAAACAAAAACAGAGTATGTTTCCCCCCTTTTGTTCACATTGCAGCTGTCATTGTTCCTGAGTTTAAAATCAGAGAGAGAGAGAGAGAAAAAGCGTCCCTGTATTAAGAAAGCCAGACTTTCCACATCAACTGTTTTATTGTCACTGTCCCCTTAAGAGTCCTGGATACGTTTCTTCTGCTCTGTCCCCTTTATTGTCGATGACTTTCATGGGAAGTTGGTGTCTGTGTTTAAAATAACCCCCCTGCACAGCAGGGATAGATTGTTCATAGTAACTTTGGTTCCTTGCCTGGCATACCTTTACTCAATCGACTGAATGTGGTTTGCTTGCTGATTCTTCACCATAAAAAATAAAATAAAAATCCTAGTGATATATGCTGATGGCATATTTGTCTCCCTCCTTATAGAATGTTATTAAGTGCAGCATATCTTGTAGCTTTAGACAGGGAACTGTCAAGTAACAAATCTTGAAGTAATGGCTTAAAACTACATGGTGGGTGTGGTCTCTCGGTGACAGAGTGTTGCTTTGTTTTGCAATGGTTGTAAACAGTGTTCTCTTCTTCGTGTGTTTGGAAGCATCTGCCCTTTGAGGACTTTTCTGTATAGTCAATCACTCTAGAAAGCAAGAGAAAAGCACGTCTGGTAAAAGGGGACCATTCAAATGACCTCCCTAATTAAAGAGTAGTACCCGCTTCCAGTCTCTCTGCTCTCCCCTCTCCTTCCATCTCCTCCCTCTTCTAAGCATCTCTGGACCATTTACATGGCTCTAAGGTAATGCCCAGTTAGGCCCTCTCTTGCCCAGCTGGCAGCAATCATGGTGCTGGCTGGTAAGCAAACAGCACCCACGTGTGATGTCATCATAGTGGGCGATGACACTTGTGACCTTCCTGGCTCATCTCCCACACCAGTTTGGAGAGAGTGGGGCATAGTGGCGAGTGCTGGCAGCTTGCTACAACCTATACAAATCAAAGTAAAATGTCAGCTGTTAATAAGGAGACTTGAAAAGCAGCCAGATATGTGTCTTCCTTTATATTTATTTAGAAGACGCCAATCTTTAAATTTAGAATTTGGGGGTATTTTTTCTACTTCGATAGTGTCTTCAAAGACAGTTCAGTCTAGGTGAGTAGCTATTAGTTTATTATACTCTAAAGACATAAAGAGAAGTCAAACCATGAAATCTTTTGCTGTTGTTGTTGATCTGCATCTTAAGCTAGTCACTCCAAATGATGACTTACGGTTCAGACTCTATATTACCAAAAGCTGATGCTATGGAAAATAATGAGGGAAGGATTGCTGGACAGAGGACAAAGGTTATAACCAAACAATAATATATTCTGGACAAAGGCAACATTCCACATTTCCTTAGGGTCACCACACATTACAGCAACCATCTAATGTAAAGTCTGAGTGCAATAAATGTGTTTACAAACACATACAACAGAAAGGTCCACTCAGGGAGCTGAGATTGGCTGCAACTTCCTGTGGAAAACTCAAGTTGGCCTCTGCATAATGTATGAAATGGCCCTTTGTAGAAGGTCTGAAACACACTTGATTGATCTTGTTTCTGGATCAACATTGGTTTAGATATTCAGTTGTGCTGCTTTGGATAAGAACCTAGAAAGAGGTATGTGTGTGGCTTAGTATTTTAAGGGAAAACAAAGAAAGCAGTCTTACCTTTCAAGAGGCACATTTGACATCAAGGCCAAAGAATAAAGGCAAGAGAGAAGAACAAGAACAGAAAAAGAAACTGCAGAGGAAGAGGGAAAGAACACATTATTTTTTGGGGATATAATATTTATTTTCACTATGATGTATGTGATAAGCATCTAACTCCATTAGACATGTGATTATAATGATTATACTTCCAGTAAACCTTTTCTCCTGGAAGTGATACATCACTTAGACTATAGGGTTGCATCCATTTTGTTAACATTTAACTGGCACAAATCATTAGTAAAGGCCTCGTGCTTAGTAGCTTGGCAGGTTTCCATGGAAATCAGCCTGTTAGGCTGACTTTGAATAGTTGGGGATTTATGATCTGATAAAGAGGTGTGATCTCAGATGCACATGTAGGAATCAAAATTGGACCCAATTTGTGGGCACAAGAATGGGTGTTGCTGTGCAATTTTTATTTCCTTGGGTGCACTGGAGCTCCCATGTCTTGATCACAACACAGGGTTAGAGTGGAAGACTGGACAGCCTGTATAAATCTGTACTAGCAAAATGATAGAATGATACATTTTGGTCATGCAAAAATAGTAAATAGGGAAAGCCTTTGTATTATGAACATCAACTACTCATGCTTAACCAAGATGGAAAATCTTTTGGGTTGATTCTTTTCCCTGAAACGATTTCCAGCATGATGGCATAGGTGGATTAGTGCCAATATTTTGCTTTGATTTTCACACAGAGATTAAAGGCTGGATGGCTTCTTCAGTTAAAATCCATTTGCTGCTGTGAAGTGCACTACCAGCTGTCTGATTCATTAACAGGAAGAAAAAAATCCGATGACTGACTTAAAAACAAAAACTGCTCTTGATCAGCCATTACACAAATATGGGCAAATCTGCAAGTCTGAATCACAACGAATATCTCAGGCCAGTGTTTCTTTCCCTTTGTAAATTTTAAAATAGGATAGCAGTAAATAGACACTAGAGCTGAGCTGAAAGTTATTTAAAGAACATTTTTTTCACTCATCCTGGAGGGTTGGAAGGTATCCTGAAACTTATTTCTCCTTCCATAGTCCTCTATCACTTTTCTCCAGTGTTGGAGTGATTATGTGCTTGTTGCTGCAAAGCACAATTATTCTTCAAAGTTCTTTTCTACCTAGAAGATGCCAAAGTCAGGGTTTTTTGCTCCTGCCCTCATTCTGATGGTCTCAGCCTGAAGCCAAATCAAAGTAAGGGCAGGTACAGAAAGTTTTCAGCCCTTACCCTGATGTCTTCTAGGTGGGGAGGAAGCAAAATAGCATCTAGTAACAATGGGGAGTAAGAACCATTCTTGCTGGGTAGTGGGGCAAATTCTTTACTCCTGTTCGCATGTCCATTTCAAATATCCACAATGAGTCATGGGGGCACTGAAGTGAAGGAGGGAGTATTTTGGCTCAGCTCTAACAGAAACAGCTGATTTCCAATAGAAAGGCAGTGGTTTACAGAAAAGCCTCTGCAAAATTTAATCTGTAGAGTGAAAAATGCAAAGCAATGGAACAATTATTTCACACCAATTAGACTTAATAAACCTGAAAGGAATGCATAAAATATTAAACTATCTAGACTTCTACACATTTTAAAATATGTAAATAACCAACCTTTTCTTCTAAATCCTTGATCTGTCTCTTCTGGATGTCAGTTTTATCTTCTAAATCTCTGATCCTCTAGAAATAAAATGTATACATAAAAAGAGAAAGAAACTTTAGGTTTGCTGAATTTTGAGAGAGAAAATAGCATTTAAGATTTCTAAATTAAGAACTTGTATTGATGGTGAGCAGTTAATGTGCACTCTACTTACAGTGCAATCTGATACGTGTCTACTCAGAAATAAGTCCTATTGAGTTAAATGGAGCTTGCTTCCAAGTAAGTGAATATACGATCACAGACTCAAAATGTCAAAAATAAGTCTGGGTTTCCTTAATTTCTGAAAGTGAGTAAAGCATGTACTTATTTACCACTTGGAGTTCCTCCGGACAACCTGTTTATTGGAGTTTCATCCTAATTTGCTTGTGGGATGTTTATTTTGTAAATCATTGGTTCATTTCCCACTTTTCAGTGCATTACTTTCCTAACTGCAAAAAATCCATTTCTTTTTTTAAGTGTATCTGTTGCACTAGGGTGACAGTGTGCTTTTATTCTTTAATTGTGTGAACCTAAATTTCCTGGTATGATTCCATCCTGTGAAATACTGCCAGTCTGGAGGTGCCTTATGTGATGCAAAATCCACAGGTCTACCTGATTTGTTGCTGGTGTTTTACAGGGCAAATGCATTGACCATGAAACAGTGGATAACAATGCCAATTTGTGCAAGATAAAACCTAATAGTATTTCTTCTGTCATCTGAATCTCACCTGATGTGCCTGCTGAAGCAACTCCATTCTCTCCTGCAAGATCTGGCAATCATATTCTCTGCTTTTTCTCAGCATCTGCCGTCTTAATTTTTCGACAGCGGTCCTAAGTTCCTCCTGCTGCTTCTCACTGAGCAGTTCTCCAAACTTGATCACTGTTTCTTGCTGCAAAGCGTTGTACAAAGTGGCTTCAAGCTCCTGGATTCTCTAAGCAATGGAAGAGGAAAAGGTGTATAACCTCACACTTGGGTAGGTATAATCCTGAGTTTTCTATTCATGCATATATTTTAAAACTATGATGTAGAAGAACAAGGTGGCTAGACTGGAGGAGTCAAGATGAAAACAGAAAGTTTGTGATAGTTTTTTGTCTCTCTCTCTCTCTCTCGGTGTGTGTCTACACATATGTGTATATATAGTGTTTTAATTAGTCGCTAGAATTTGGTAAAGCCACTTCCGAACTCGAGAGGAGGTGGAGTTGCGGGCTTCACGCCCTCTCCACATGTGCGGGGACTGGCTCTCAGACTCCGCGCGATTGAGGGAATCCCTGGCCGCGTCATCCCTAGGCTAGCCGATTGGCGTGGCTTGTGCTATATTACACTGGCGCGGCTGGGGATCTCCCTCTTTTGCCGCCTCAGCTCTTCTGGTTTCCTACTCTCCAGCCCTTTATGTTTTTCCTTTTGACCTTGCTATGGACCTCGGTTGGTCACCATTAAGGGGCCTGGTAGGAATTTTTTCCACTTGGCAAATTGGCACCAGCCACTTGGTTTTTCGCCTACCTCGTAGCAAATCATCACAACTTCCTCGGCATTGGCGGTTAGGCATTGGTATGGGTATTGTTATGTAGATGAAGGGGGGAGGAAGCGCCATCCCACCTCCCCCACATATCGAAGGGAAGTCCGGTAAAGGATTCCGGGGGGTGTGGCCCTGTCTGAAGCCTATGGAGGTGAGGGCCTAAGACACGCCCCCGAGCGGTGACCCCAGGGGAGTTCCTAGTTGATGTGCATCAGCAGGTCTCCCCCTACTGGTGGTTAAGCCTTCCCGGACTTCAAGCAAACAGGCTGAAGCTGGATAGTCGGTTAGGACCAATGCCTAAGCCAATACCGCTCATCACCTGTAACCAATAAAGTTGTGGCCATTTTTAGCCCATTAACCTAAATAATTGTGTCATGTGTCTTTATTTCCACTGGGGGGAGGTGGGAACTCGCCACGCAAATGATGACAATTCTACATGAAGGTTTAAAATCAACTACCTGCCTACCCACTCAGATGTACTGTAGTGAATGCTTACAGTCACATTTAGATTTTCCCATTCACTTCAACAGCAGATGTAACCTTGCACACAGAGAACAATATGCACCCTTTTCTGCCATTATGCCCACGGAAGCTCCATGTAGGCAATGGAGCTTTCGCATATGCAAGATACCCATAGCTCAGGCTGATTTCTTTCCCTCCCACCCCCACAACAGGGAATATGTTCTAGCTTCTAAAAACCCAAAACACAGACACAATTCCAACTGCTGACATGAGAATGTACCCCCAAATACATTGAGGTGCATGTAATCAGTGTTCTGAGATCTATGTGCTGGTGTTCATTCCAGCTCTTGCTTTCAACTTACCATATAGGCCTGGTCAAGAGCTTGTTTCCTGTAGTCCAGTTCTTCCTCTAGATAACCTTTTATTTTACAGAACTGCTCCTGCAATGAATTATGATTTTGGAAAAAAACAAACAAAACCACAAGTTAATTATTCAAGAAGCTGTAGCAAAGGACATATTTGATGCTCAGAATCATTCAGGAAATAAATAATAAAATGTGTGGGACAAAGATTGCAACAATTACAAGAAGGTCTAGTTTATGTTTTTCCCCCTACCATGTCACTCTCCAGCTCCATCATCTTCTGGTGCAGAGCTGCCTCAGCCCCTTCAATCTGCTGTATCCACTAGAAAAAGGAGCAAGGCCAAAAAGTTATTTGCATCTTTTTTTCATTACTCTTGTCAAAACAAGAAACAAAGGAAATAGGAGCCTTCTGAACGGCTTTCTCTTTCAGCAGCTGTAAAGGCAGTTAATGGCATTCTAACAGATAACAGCCCTGATTTTACTGACCTGTAATTCTATGCATTTGTTACCTATTAATCTTGACATTTCTATCCTATTTCCTTCCTCCCAAGGAAGCCCAGGGCAGCAAACAACAAAGCAGCAGACCATCACAATGAAATAATAGAATGAAACAGAACATTTAGAATGTTGGGTTTATGTGGTTTTGTATACTGGGTTGTGGCTCAACCTGTAACCCATAAGGATATAAGTTTTCATAACGTGGATAAATAAATATCTTACTTTAGTTGTTTGCCATTAATTTTTATAAAGTGTATGTGTGTGTGCTTAAGGCTCAAACCTTGTTGGACTCAGATCAGATCCATACCTCTTCCTTTCAAGCGTGGTAGGAGGCTGTGGCCGCCCAGTGTTTTTTTAAAAAAAGAAACCCCTAATCACAGACATTTTGTTCACATCTCAAGCACTGAAAACGTGGCCTAGGGTAACAGTGGGGAACCTCTATGGCCCTCCTGAAGTTGCTAGACTACACCTCCTATTACCCCAGACCATTGGCCACAATGGCTGAGGTTGAAGGGAGCTGGAACCCAGCAATATGTAGAAGTCTACAAGTTACCCAACCCTGTCCAAGAGCCAAGTCCAGGCAAGTTCTATTTCTTAACACTTGTGCAAATCTTTCCAAGTCTGTTCTTGTGGATATTTCCATCTTCCATCTTCCCAAACCTAAGTCTTCTATGTTTGAGATATTTTTTCCTGGGTACCCCATGTTTGATGTTGCTCATCTTTTCCCATTCAAAGGGCTGAGTGGTTCTGCTTCTGCTCAGAGGTCATCAGTTTATCATTTACAGCACAGGCAGAATCAGTGCCAGGAAGCCGTGGCACAGCAGAAGAGCATCTGCTTTGTGTGCAGGTGGTCGCAGGTTCAATCTGTGCCAGGTAGGATTGGGAGAAAACCATGTCTGAAAAATGATGGAGGGCTGCTACCAGTCAAATATAGACAATACTGAGCTAGATGGATCAATGGTCTCAGTATACGGCTACTTCCTATGTACCCAATTGCGGACCTGTTCTCCATTTAAAGGGCAGTCTGTGTTAATGTAAATCATTAGTGTGTGCATCACTCTGGGTAGTAATCTCATCATTTCAAGGACAGACTCTGCTAGCTAAAGTGCACATTGCTCATTAATCTGTTGTTATTCACAGACTAGGAGCTTTCAGGCCAAGCAAATTGTCATTTATCTGAACAATGAAATGCTGGTTTTTACTCTTAACTATAATGAACTCTTACTGGAACTAGAATGTTAAAGTGAGCAGTGCCTTGGGCAACTGAAAGGTAGTAAACAGTCGTAAAATAAAATGATTTGGCTTATATCCGAGAACCAGGCCAACCTGAACAACAGGATTGATGAATGAAATTATTTTAAAAACAAACAAGCAGGAACAAACTAATGTTTCCTTTTGTGGAGAATGCACCTGAATCATATTTTACTCTTATCTATTCTTTCATATGAGAAGACAACATACTTTTTGACAGACAGATAATATTTCAGTCTCCCCCCCTCATTCTGTGCTACATCGCTTTCCAATTAATAGCTTAAATTCATGTACACTTAAAGACACCAAGTGCCCCAAAAGTACCTTTTCTGCCAGGGACAACACGGTGCTAGCTTGAATTATGGCCACTTGCTCTTCATTTCTTAAATTCTGTAAATTTCAAAAGGCAAAAGATAAAACTGAGAAAAGCAGCAGTCATTTGCTAAATAGGTACTCTCTCTCTCTCTTTGAGGGAGAGAATTCAGTTTCAGTTTCTCCTATAATCCAATACATCTTAGTATCTTAGTATTCCTATGCCCCAATGGACTTTCGCCATTCACTTAAGTGGAGGAAGCAGTCTTGTGTACAGGCAATGCGATGCACTGTGCAAAATCACATTCTCTCTTCAAATGAATGGGGAAACATGCCTGCATGGATATTACAGTCTGCAGTGAGTGCAGAACTCTGTATCAGAGACAAAACCTTTCTTATCCACAAAAGGCCAGTCTTTGTAACTGACAGAAATATCTCCAAAATGCACAATTCGGTGATACCTTTCTTGAAAACCAAACATTTCAAAGTTTTCTTCCCTGTTTATCTATTTTCTTTGTAAAAAAACCAAACCCCTTAATAAAAACTAATTTGAAAAAAAGAGATTACGAACACAGTTCTATTGCTTTCCTCTTTGATATAATCAGGTTGCTACATTACTCTGCAGCCTTACAAGTTTCCCTTGTGGTGCTGTACATAATATGAACTTGTCAGGTATGCATATCACTTACCCCATTGTCACCCAAGATGTCTAACTGTTTTATAAGATCTGGAATGCTAACATCCTGTTAAAAAAATAAAAAACACTTATTAAGAACAGAAGGTTCAAGGCTTTTCACAGTATAAGCAACAAAACTAGAGTGCTTAAAATCATATCCAGCTCTACTGTCTAACAGACTTCGTTCATAAAAGCGAAACTCAAGTGTTCAATTAACTTTGGGAAGAGCTCATCAGGGTTGGGCCACTGAAGTGCCCAACTTCCTTGAACTCAAAGGTCACGTGTCTTTGCATGTACATGGACTAATACACTGGATAATGGAGGGTCATGGATTAAATGTACAGACTCTATGCAAATGAGATCCTTGAATGTGCTTAAATTGGGATCACCATAATCCTAACGCTGCTTGTATCTTCATGTGTTTGTTTGTACCTTGATGAACAACTTAACAACTGAAATTAGTTCCAAAAGAAAGACAATAGGATCTTTCCTTTTTTATTGAATCCATGCTAACGTACCTTGACACCTTCTTTCATGCAGTAGATCTGCAGAGCACTTACACCATCGGAGAATGGGTGGATTTGTAGATTAAACGGTGGAGACCTTCTTTCTCTTTCCTTCAAGTCAAATGTAAGAATTATGTAAGAATTAGAAGAGTTATGTACATTGAACAGATGAAAACTTTTCTTTTTTTACCCTGTTCAAGCAATTTGTTCTTCATTCTTTAAAATGAAGCGACAAATATACAGCTGAGCTATGGTGCATATGTCTGATATATGCTGTAGGTTTGTTTGTTTTAATGTATGTTTGTAGGCTGCTTTGAGTTTTTGTAAGAAAAGCGAACAGTAGGTTCAATAATAAACAACAGATAATTTTTTTTGAGTTAGCAGTATATAAATTTACTAAATAAAAAATAAAAATCACGAGAATGTTAATCTGAAATGAAATATTTGGGTTACCAAACGCCAGTAAGAATGTTCTCAAAAAATATGCACTGACTTTATTTATTTATCTGTTCTTACAATATTTAAATTTATTAAATATTATTCATTAGATATTATACAAAGCAGGGGGAACCGATCTGCTATTCATGGTATTGTCAACATACATCAAAGAAGACTATTCATATGGATGATTGTGACAGATCTGGAGCCTGTTATTTATTCTGGATTAGCTGATCTACACTAAAAACACATGCTTTGGTGAATTTCTCAGTGAGACACTGTACTGGGGAACTCCTGAAATAGCAACACCGAGCTTGAATGTGGCACACTGTTTGTACCTGAAGATGCTTGGTGGTGAACTCATCTAATTATTTCTGTTGTTCTTTAACATAAGGACATACAAAGAGCTCTGCTTGTATCAGGTCAATACTAGTTCAGCATTCTGTTCTCACAGTGGCTGACCAGATGCCTATGAGATGCCTGCAAGAAGCATATGAGCATAACAGCACTCTCCCCAATTGTGCTTCCCAGCAACTATTGTTCAGAGGGAGAGAGGGAAGGAAGGAAGGAAGGAAGGAAGGAAGGAAGGAAGGAAGGAAGGAAGGAAGGAACTGGGCAACTTTTATTCCACACTGCTCTTCCCAGTTCAGTTATCTTTGTTCATCAGTGATCATTTATATTTTTGTGTGTATCTGCACTCTGTTTTTCTGTATAAAATATTCAAAGCAGCTAACAGCTTCCAAACAGCAAACCACAAACACAAAGTTATAATCAAAAATCATTCTGCAATAAAGGGTCCACGGCGTCTTACTTCAAGCTCCAGATTCCGAAACTCCAACAGCTCATTTTGATCTCTGGCATCCTGCAGCTCCTGTTGCAATCGATGGTTATCAATTTCCAGTTTTTCTATCTATAAGGCAAATGTAAATATATAATTAGTGGAGATTCCAGACCATGTTTGTTTAGAAGTTGGTTACCGCCACTCTCTCCCCTGCAATATTCCATCCCCTCCCCAAAACTAAAGTTATCCAACTGTTTAAACTTTGTTGTCAGCCTGATAATGGAAAACATAACAAAGCCTATAAAGGTTACAGGTCATGTGCTATAAGCATAAATTGCTTTTAAAAATCGATGGAAATATATCAAAAGCAACCTGGCACATAAAACAAGATCTGCATGTGCTGATTTGGGACTTTTGAGGGATTCATTGTTCCTTGTGGCTAAGAGATACTTTTGAAGATTATTTTTGATGATTCATGCAGTTTTCTTGGATGACTTTTCAGTTTTCATGTTTTATATTATTAAATGCATTGTGTAAGGACTGGCCTTTGAGCAAAATTGGAAGAATTCTTAGTTGCTCTGAAAGTCCAGTTCTGAAGAAGGATGAAAAAAATTGCTGCTAAAAGTTACTTTTACTGTCTGATGTTGTTGGAGAGTCTCTTATTTTATTTTTGATTACAACTACTGCCCTTTCTTTGTAATTAAGTTTCATCTTAATATCTTTTATTTGTTCTTTATTTCTTGCATTTTGGAATTAATATATTTTACTTTCTTCCTATGCAAACTTCAGCAACGTTTTGATATCTGTGCTTTTTGCCTACCTGTTGCATAGACTATTGTTTTCAGAATTTGCAGAGAAATGAAAAGTTTCTTATCATGCATTTGGAATCCTGGATAGAACAAGGTACAGTGGCTCTAGTTTTCAGCACCAAATTCTATGCACTGATGTACAATCTAGAAATTCAGGTTTTGAACATACCTTATCCAAAAGCTCTTGATTCCTCTTAATAAAAAGTTGCTTGTCTTCTACCCAATGGGAGTCCTGTTTGATGGGAAGAAATATTTTAATATTAAGAGAAGTGTGATATGCAATGAAGTAGACACACTATGATGTGTATGGACACAAGTTTTATGTTAAACAGAACTAACGCATGTCGAAGAAAATTGTATTGTGTGAATTGGCCCTGAAAGGGCTGACATTTGCGGGAGATAGGAAACCACAGTCATGATAGTAATTAAAGCCACCATGACTAAGAAAGTAATGGATGTTATTTTCACCGTTCTGACTCAACTCTTATTCAGCTTTATATTGCACTTACTACCAAATTAATCTATCGTTGTGTTGTAGGAAGTGGGACATCAAAAGTAGCTACATTTAATGGATGGGACATGTATGACCACCCAGTTTGGTGTGTCGCTACAGTTTTCTGTGTATCTCTTATGGTCTTCACATGTCACCTTTCACATAGTGGAGACATGTATGCAAAGCATTTATTTCCCATACAACAAACCATGCTTCTAACAACTTCTTTATGCAAAAGCAAATAAATATTGCCTATGGGTGAAAACAGCTGCGGAAAACACCAGTTGTAAAGAATATACCTGTCCTCTCTGGGCCAGCGTTTTTTCCAGATCCTCTATTTTAGCTCTGTACCTCTGGACTTCAGCTTGGAGCTGCTCCTGTGCCTGTTAAAAAGAATAGCCACAACATTATGTGACACAGCTATGAGTTTCTTACAACATCTCTTTCCTCCTCCTCCTCCTCCTCTGTTTTTAAGTTTGGGGTGTATGTTTGAGTTTTAGAGAAATGTTGCCCATGGCAAATGCTAACCTTAGCTTCTCTTTCTGCATCTATGATACCTCCTGTTTGCTCTTGCAGTAATGCATAGGCTCTCTGCAGGGCTTGATACTCCTTTGTCAATTGTCGAAATCGCAACTCTGATTCTTCAGCTGCTAAGCTCTGCCAGAGAAATAAATAAAGGAAGTCTCAGGTGGTTATAAGCTGTAGGAATGTATATTGCAAAAACTTGGAAGGGTTGTATAGGGTTTTTACCATGTTGGAAGCCACAGAATTATATGGTATTTTGTTTAGGAGTTTAATGAACATAAATTTAAAAAGAGCCACCATATCAAAATGCAACCACCAATAACATATTTTTAAAGGGAAAAGGTTTGTTTGTTGCTTCCTGGACTTTTTTTTTTTGTAAATTAAGGGAATACAATTTACATGTTACCTAAAGAGAGCATTGTTGTAGCTTGTGTTCTCTCTTATATGTGGTTTCCTTTAAAAACCAAACACTCAGTTCTCTTTCAAGAAATGTGATGTCAACATACTTAAAATGTAGTTATAAGCAGTGTTTTTTTTCTGGGGGCACGCAGGGGTACGCATATCCCTAAACATTTTGTGACTCTAAGTTTGGCCTCATTGAGAGGCAGTATTTCAATAAGAGTAGGAAAATGAGAGTACCCCTAAACAATTTTTTAAGAAAAAAAGCACTGGTTATAACACACCAGATAACAAGAATTCAAAATAATTTCCCCCCACAATTTCTATACCATGCTTATTTTGAGAGTTAAGCAATACTAGAACACTTGGTCAAATGGCACATGATGCTAAACAAATTTCTGAATGCCCTGACTGGGCATTTCCAAGGTGGGGCAAAACTACCAGGACTGCAACATAGGGCAGGAAATGCAACCCCTTTTCCCATGCTGCTTCCCAGCAGAAAAAGTCCCACCTCCAACTGCTATGAGGTTTTGCTGGTTTTGCTATTACAGTGGTACCTCGGGTTAAGTACTTAATTCGTTCCGGAGGTCTGTTCTTAACCTGAAACTGTTCTTAACCTGAAGCACCACTTTAGCTAATGGGGCCTCCTGCTGCTGCCGTGCCGCCGGAGCACGATTTCTGTTCTCATCCTGAAGCAAAGTTCTTGACCTGAAGCACTATTTCTGGGTTAGCGGAGTCTGTAACCTGAAGCATGTGTAACTCGAGGTACCACTGTACTTGCTTTGGAAGCAAATAGCAGCTGCAAGGAGGGGAGGATTTTCATTGGGAAAATGGTACAGGGGAAGAGATACTGTAAGTCTCTCACCCCCCCCCCCCCAGTTCTGATCCTGATCCCCTCCACACATTAAACAAACAAACAAACAAACAAACAAACAAACAAAGTATAATTGTGGAATTCAATGTGTTGTAAACATCACATGTAGTTTGGCCCATGTCAGTTCAGCTGAATGGATTATTCAGCTGGAAAGAAGCTATTTTATCACACTTTCAAAAAGCTGGGAATTTATTTTCTGAAAACAAAATGGCACACAAGGCAAAGAATTAGCAAGAAAAACATTTAAAAACGTGAAGAAATTCACTGAAATTTACAACATTTTTTCTCAACATGGTAGTCTTTGACAAGAAGCTAACCATTCCATGGTTTACCTTTCGTTTAGGAACACAGGAAGCGGCATTAAGCTGATTCACACCATTGGTTCATCAGGTTCAGTATTATCGACACTAACAGCCAAGAGCTTTCCTGGATTTCAGATAGGAGCCTATTCCAGCCCAACTTGGAGATGCTGGGAATTGAATCTGGGACCTTGCGCCTGCAAAGCAGATGCTCTACCACTAAGCTGTGGCCCTTTCCAATTCAATTTTAAATGCATATTTTAAATAGGTCACAAGAGAGTCCTCTGTTTCACATAGTTTATTCAACAAATACTTATCAAACAACTACATTTTGCTCAGATTGGTGCCATGCCCCAGACTTCCTGTTTTTAAAATTCCGATCAGTCACTTAAAAATAAAAATTGTTGCCACTGCAGAAGTTCCCACTGCTAGCCCTTCAGGGTGTATAGTATGAGGCAAAATATCTTACTTCATCCAGGTCTTCATCTGGAGTTGCTGGTGTTCTGTCCGTCCTGAATGAAGCCATGGATGAGGTTTCTGAGTCCATGGAGTCATCATCACCCCCATAAACTGTGTCCAATATATGCCTCTGAAGGGAGGAAAAACCTCACATGAAAAAATACTGCCAGTATTGTTCCATCACCACAGGCAATATTCAGTCATGCTTACAAGTCCAGTCATTACATTCTTGATTCAGGCACATGGGTGCAGCCTGGCTGGCTCTGCACTGACTATTTCATCATGTCCTGCTGAGCCACAAAATCTAGACAGCAAGCTGATGTGATTGCTGTGCTGGGGTCTGCACAACATGGCGTCACTGGTGGGCCCGTTTCTGTTTTAGAAGTATAATGTACACCAGAATTCCTCCTTTCACTCCCCCCAGTGTCAGAGTAGTGGCAGTCATTGATGTGGACGCAGCTTCACAGTGTGCTGTACAAGTGAGAGAAATCTCACTGAAATCAGTGCATAGGGGCATCAGGATTCCAGTTGCTAGCAATGGGCCCTGCACAGGGAAGGCTGCTTGATCTAGTGCAGGCTTTCATGAATGGAAATGGGAGAGATGTGATTTTCACACACAGCCGCCCTTTCTCTTGCAGCCCCCTGTTGCACCACCTTCCACGCATTTCCAGAGAGTCCCCCCAACATCTTTACAGATTTGGGGAGGCAAAGGGGGAACACAGAGGGAATCAGTGAAAATCGCTTGCCTCCCGCTTTTCTTCACACAAAATCACAGAACTGTAGCGTTGGAAGGGACCACAAGAGTTTTCTCACCTAACCCCATGCAATTCAGGACTCACAGATGGATCAAAGAGCCTTCCTTGATCAGGAGGACGCTGCTGTATACAACCCACTGTTGTTGCACCCACTACTGATTTGTTATCAATGTATTTACATAGTTCCATCATTGTGCATGTTGCTTTACAGAGATATAAGAACTGAGGTCCCTGCCCTGAGGAGCCTCCATTCTAAAATCTGACACAGGGAAAACAGAAGAGGAAGGGAAGGGGTGTGGGTGAAACAGGGAAGCAATATATGGTTGCTTCAGTTACATGTCCTTATGCTTGGTTACAGGCTTAGTTGGAGCTAAGGCACAGGAACAATGCTAAAGTAACTGCTACTTTATGAAGTAAGCCATGTTAAATCCAGCCCCCCCCCCCAGCTTAGTGCCTTCAGACTTCCTAATTGAATTAGAAAACATCAAAGGAAAGATGAGTCATGCTGTAAGATGACAGAGCTGCTTAATCTGTGGGTTTGGATAGCAAAGTACTGGCATCAGCACTTAAAACTTGCCAAGTGAAGTGAAATTGTTTTGCAGACAGACTGATCAACGAGAATTTAAGGCACACTTGTATTATAATGTTTCTATTCCCACATAAAGGATAAGACATCACAAGGGTGGAAAGCATATGGGATATGCATGGTCAACTGGCAGAAGATTTGCAGCTCCTCTCTCTCTAGGGAGATGAGGTCCAGGAGTGTACTGAGCTCAACGTGCAAGTTCACAAATCTCTGCTTTTTCCGCTCCTTTTTCTTCTTGGCTCCACATGCTCCACCCCTGGCAAGCACATCCTGGATTTGCTGCTATTTGTGCAAATTCATTGTCTCTATTGGCAAAACCAAGTCTGCGAGGCCTAGTGCCTTTGTCACCAATATGCCTGCAACTCACGACATTGGGCTCTGCAATAATGAAATACAGCACAGCCTGTTTGTCCAAAAGATTTCTATGCTTCGCTTACCTTGATTGGCTTGGAACTTCTTTTATGCTTCCTGCGACGAATAAGTTTCTCTCTATCCTATAGAAGAAGAGCAAGGAACAGTGAGTGCCAGGGTAGGGCAGGCTCAGGCTCAGGCAATATATTCCCCACATTGAGAAGTCTCTGGCCCTCACCCAATGGAAGGTGGGATCTTGAGGAAATGAAGGCCGTGAGTTGAAAAAGGTTAGCCACCCCTGTCATCCCTAACCATTGGCCTTGCTGGCTGGGACTAGTACAAGATGGAGTCCAGCAAAATCTGGAAAGTTTTCCACATCCCTGAATTAAAAACCAATCCTCACGATTATTCTGCCCGTGGTGGGTTCAGTTTGCAGCAGACTGCACCACCTGCACCACCATCCAGCCAACAGGGCACCCACTCATGAACGGAAGTCAAGGTGAAATCCATACACAACCCGTAACAGTGGGAGATGAATTCATGCCATATAAATGCCAATGTTGTGTTGATCTCTATTTGGACATCTGGCGGGCTTCTATTATAAGTTAATGCTTAACTTTTGATGCAGTAACTGATGGTCATTGTATCTATAAAGTGAACTGATGGTTGTTTTTGCTATTATTCATATTATTAATATATTATTTCTTTTTCTTTTTATTGTCTATAATTTCTTTTCTTTGTTAAATTTGCAAATAAAAATATTATTGTTATTATTATTATTAATAAAGGATTGCTATGTCTGATCCTATGTGGTCTGGGAGCCTTGCTCCCGACTTCAGGATATGAGAAATGCTTCCATAATTATAGGCCATCTTGCTTTTTCATAATGATAGCTTTCAGGAGCTACTCCTCTACTTCTAATGTCTTGCAGAAGTGTCAACCTACCCGTGTCAATTCATCAATTATGTTCTGTTGTTCTATAACCTGAAGCTTCAAAAATTCAGTCTCTTGCTCTTCATTAGCTTGATCCAAGTCATTGAGAGATTTTAATTTCTTCAGAGGAGGATGTGATGTCATTTTTTCTTTCTGTGTAACAAACAAAACAAAAGCAACCCCTGACTATTAAAAACAAGTAATTTCTTTTAAACAACATTTTCTGCTTCAGCAACATTTTCTGCCAGGTGTCTACAATCTGACATCCAAATTGGCATGGCTATTTTTAGTATTTTGTTTTGTTTTGTTGCCTCCCGCCTTAAGTGTGAAATCATTATGGATGTCAGGGAGTTAGGCTGCAGTTTTTCCACTTTGTGCATTTCTAGGTAGACATAAATAGTTCCTAAAAAAACAAGAAGTATTCTCTTGCTATGGTCTTGAGGGTATGGCAGATATACTCCCTTATTTAGAAAACTGAACAAAACCTTGCTAGAGCTGAAAGTCCTGCACTATAGTATGAATGTTAGATTCTGTGATTTGGGCTGAGAACTTGAACACACTTATTTGGGAGTAAGTCCCTAAAATCAGTAGGACTTCTCAATATAAATACTTAGGATTTTATTTGTTGCTTAAAATTAAGGTAACGGTAAAGGGACCCCTGATCATTAGGTCCAGTCGTGGCTGACTCTGGGGTTGTGGCGCTCATCTCACTTTATTGGCCAAGGGAGCCGGCGTACAGCTTCCGGGTCATGTGGCCAGCATGACTAAGCCACTTCTGGCGAACCAGAGCAGTGCACGGAAACGCCATTTATCTTCCCGCCGGAGCGGTACCTATTTATCTACTTGTACTTTGACGTGCTTTCGAACTGCTAGGTTGGCAGGAGCAGGGACCGAGCAACGGGAGCTCACCCCATCGCGGGGATTCGAACCGCCAACCTTCTGATCAGCAAGTCCTAGGCTCTGTGGTTTAACCCACAGCGCCACCCTTGCTTAAAATTAATTTATGCTAAAAATAGCTTACGTTTGTAACTTTACTTCGTGGAGAATTAGACATCCAGTTCTGTTGCATAAAATCATTAAAATGAACTCCGACCCATTTACTTGCAGACTAGGAATCACTGAACATATCTTTTGATATATGCTTACAAAGTTTTTGTTTTTTCAAAAGAGAAAAGTGCAGCGGAGAGCAGGTTGGGAAATGATTTGAAACAGATCTGTGTAAACTATTCCTTGTTCTTTTTACAATGCTCTTGCTTGTCAATTACTCTTGACACAAAGAAACTTCAGGAGAAGTTTCAAGGGAAGCAAATGGAGGCAGCTTACTTGGGAATGGTTCAAACATCTCTTCTGTGGTGTGGGGTTCAAGGGAAAGAATCCCTCCCCTGCCACTTCACAAAGGGATTATTGGTGTGTGTGTGTGTGTGTGTGTGTGTGTGTACTGGATGTTCATGTGTACAAACGCAAGCATAGTTTAAGTGAGAATTGGGAGGCTCACATGTAAATTTGCATGCATGGATGCTGCTCTATGCAACCTGCTTAATGAGTATTAATCCTGATTTGCTTGCACAAAGTTTGCATTGGTCTTTATGACCATGTTTCTGATGAATTGGACTGTAGTCCATGAAAAGCTTATGCCAGAATAAACTTCTTAATCTGTGAAATGCAAGAAGTTTAGGCATGCAGGTTGCCGTGCTCAGTTTGTATGCACCAGGATGTTCAATTTGGATGTGTCAAATGTCACAATGTCATAGCTACAACCAGACAAAGGTTAGCAAGAAATTGACTGGTTTTTAGCTATTGATAATTTCCCTGTTTCAAGTTTCTGAAATCTTCACACTCAATTTTGAAGAAGGAAAAGCCTTCATCAACTAACGAGATCAAGTGTCAGCTTTGCCTTTTGCGGTTAAATCCCAGAAATTCACTGCAAAGAAATCTTATGGGCAAAAACCTGCCAATATTACGATGCACAAGTAGAAAAAAAAAAGTTCTGAACACTCAGTACAAACCATTTCTAAATTCTCCTTAGCGATTGCTTTGAGCTTCTCCTCCATGCGCTGCAACGACTGCATGAGTTCATCATTTCTCTTGGAGAGGCACTTATTTCTTTCCAGAAGAGGTTTGCATTGTTTTTCAGCTTCCCGAACACGTTTCAACTGCAACAACAATAATAACTCATAAGAGAAACCCCTTTCTTCATTTCTTCATTTAGCGTATTTTTCGCTCTATAACACGCACCAGACCATAACAGGCACATAGTTTTTAGAGGAGGAAAACAAGAAAAAAAATATTCTAAACAAAATAGTGGATATATGATTTTTGTGGTTCATGCTGTGGCCACAGACATGTGATCTGACAGTGAGTTTGGAGTAGCCCAATGCAAAAATCCTGAGGATCCATGTGGATCCATGCATTGTAACCACAGAGGAGGGAAGGAAGGGGAACCATGGATCCTGTGCTCACGACTGCAGCAGATCCCCCCCGCCACCCGCAGGCATTCGCTCCATAACACGCACAGACATTTCCCCTTACTTTCTAGGAGGAAAAAAGTGAGTGTTATGGTGCAAAAAATACGGTAGTTTCTCATTGCTGGTGTCTACTGTGCAAGGAAAGGAATGATAACATGGTAATTCTAACTTTCATTAAAGCTGAAGGCAGAGGGTTTTTTGTGGGGGTGGGGTGGGAGATTAGAGCACTACAGGTGCTTTGAAAGAGGATGGGGAACCTCTGGTCCTCCAGATGTTGTTGGACACTAACTCCCATCAGTCCCCAGCCAGCTTGGCCAATAGTCAGGGATGATGGGAGTTGGAGTCCAACAACATCTGCAGGGAACTGCATTGGCTGCCACTGGAGTAAATATTGGAGGAGAGATCTTCCCCACCTCTTTAGGGAATGTGCTTGTGTTTGCCCTCTGTTTTTCCTACTCATGTGTTGCTTATTCCTTCCATCTAAAAGTGATGAGGAGCCATGTAAATCACCCATTTGGTTTATGCTGTAACCCGCCCTTTGACCCTGGGATGAAGGGTGGTGTAGAAATTTAATAAACAAAATAACAAGTCATGGCCCCTTTTAGGTCCTTTTGTTCTTTGTGATACAGCTTTCAAGCACCACCGCTGAAAAAGCTGCTAAAAGCACCCACCAGTTCATTCCGCTCATCCACCAGCAGTGTGTTCCTGTCCTCAAGTTTCCGTATGGTAGCATTGAGCTCTGCCATCCTCTTCTGGTTTCTGCGTAGGTCCTGCAAAGGAAATGTTTAAATCATTTAATATAACAGCTGCATATAGGCAAACTGCTGTCAGTGCAGTGCCCAAGGCCAGACAAGTTATTTTGGCATCTGAGGAAGAAAATCCCACAGGCACCTTTCCCCTGAACCCCACGTGGCAAATGAAATAAATAACAACTTGCTACCTTTTCGTGACACCAAAGTTCAGCTGCCTGAGGCGACCACCTTAGTCTGTCTAATGCTACTGGACCTGGTAAGTCTATTCTACTGCATACCCATGGTTTAGGTTGGGCAACTGTAATGTGCTCTATGTGGGGCTGCCTTTGATGGTTGCTCAGAAACTGAGCTGATCCGAAATGCCAGGTTCTGTACATTTGCTGGATAAGTGGACTGCAAGAGCTGCTTGGTTACCAGCTGGACTGTGTAGGGAAGTTTGGATTTGATATCCCGCTTTATCACTACCCGAAGGAGTCTCAAAGCGGCTAACATTCTCCTTTCCCTTTCTCCCCCACAACAAACACTCTGTGAGGTGAGTGGGGCTGAGAGACTTCAGAGAAGTGTGACTAGCCCAAGGTTCTTTGGCAGAAATGATGGATCCCAAGGTAAGGTTACCAGATCTCCCCGTTTCCCAGGGACAGTCCCCAGATTTACATATCAGTCCCCTGACAAAATCCACCTATTTGGTAGGAAGTTGAAAATTGTCCCTGGATTCATTGGAAAAAATCTGGTAACCTTAACCCAAAGAAGACAAAACATTTAGGCCCCCCCCCCCCCGAAACCATGTCTCTCACCCTCTGGGATTCAATTCATTTATGATTTCACATAAAATAAAGCATTCAAACAATGAAATAATTGTTGCATAGTATGCATGGGTCTCTCCTGAATCGGCCATGAATGCAATGGGCATAGGTAGGCCACTATCTCTCAGCTTCGACACCCCCACTTTACAGAACTGTTGAACAGATTATTTTAAATTTGAACACTTCCATGTACTACAAAAATGCTAAGCTTTAACTTCCATAACCATTTTTGCAAATTGTGCTAAATTGAGCGTATTGAAGTGCAGTCTTACGCCAGCCACAAGAGGGCACGTTTCATGCACCACAAATGGATGCTTCCTCGTGGAAATGATGCAATAAGTGGGCAAAGTGCATCCAGTCAAAGCCCAAACGTTCCCCTTTCTTACAGGACTGCTGCAGTGTTCAGAGCCATCTCCTGCTCTGCCTGGGATCTCTCTTTTGGGACTGCTCATGTTACATTCGGCCTCCTTTACTAAGAAGAGCTGTTCGTCCAAAGCCTCCTTCTGCAGTTGAAGCTTCTGAACATATCCAGTCAGGGTCTCCAGCTCTTTCTCCAAGGAGAAGATGGTTCTGTCTTTTGCTTTGATCTCATCCATCTGAATTAAGACAGGGGAGGACAGTGTTATTCCACAAGCCAGAGCAGTGAGCCAACGTACTTTCTAGACATTCACGAAGGCAGTTTACAGAATACAGAAGCTCAACTTGTTTACATTCAAACAGGCCTTTCAATCTACTAACAGAAACTTTTCAGTCAATTGTTTCACTCTCTCCACCCCCTACCATTACGGCCGGCAACTTTTTATGGTCAAGGAATAATTATACAGCTGTACAGCAGGCATAAATCCAAAAGGCAAAGAATCCCCATATCTGTGTCTGGATGTTTAGAAAAGATACACCTGTCAGATTTTTGACTGTTATGTCATGGCATGTGAAAAAGCCAAAGGAAAAATAGATTGCAACTCTTCACAAGCCAAGGCTGAAAACAGGATGTTGAAAAGGGACATATAGATGCTTCAGAGCTAAGAAAATATTTTATTTGGTGGGCACACAACATTTTGTTATGTAGCAGCTATGTGGTGGAACCAGTGCTGGATTTTCGTATAAGCTAAACAAGCTATAGCTTAGGGCCTCAAGAGAGTGGGGCCCCCAAAATTTAAAGGAATTTTTTAAAGTTAGAGCTTAATAATTATTTCACTATTAATATCTTTCTTCTTAATTGTATTTCAGTTCAACAATTACTTTGATAAAATACAAATTTTGTTGTGTGCAAATGGCTTTAGATATTTATTAGGTCCATAAATTACCATATAGCATATATTCAACACAAAAAACAGCGACAATTTGTTGTTGACAAAGGACAGCTGGACATATAAAGGGCCCCATTACCTTCAGTAGCTTAGGGCCTCATCAAACCTAAATCCGGCCCTGGGTGAACTACTCTAAACTGAATTATTTTGGCCTCATGATTTTTTCTTCTTTATTTCTCTCTGTATCTGAGCTCAATCCACATTCTGACACTTTCCCAAAATGAGACAACTTGCAATGTTTAATTGTGATGGACGGATCAACATGTCCCCAAAAGCCAGCTCATAGCTGCCCTATTTACCATGTGATTGTCAGGTGAAAAACATGCTGAGTTAGTATGGGGTGATTATTATTTATACTCCGCCCATCTGGCTGGGCTTCCCCAGCCACTCTGGGCAGCTTCCAAAAAAATATTAAAATACTGCAATACATCAAACATTAAAAGCTTCCCTAAACAGGGCTGCCTTCAGATGTCTTCTAAAAGTCTGGTAGTTGTTGTTCTCTTTGACATCTGGTGGGAGGGCGTTCCACAGGGAGGGCGCCACTACTGAGAAGGCCCTCTGCCTGGTTCCCTATAACTTGGCTTCTCGCAGTGAGGGAACCGCCAGAAGGCCCTCGGTGCTGGACCTCAGTGTCCGGGTAGAACGATGGGGGTGGAGACGCTCCTTCAGATATACTGGACCGAGGCAGTTTAGGGCTTTAAAGGTCAGCACCAACACTTTGAATTGTGCTCGGAAACGTACTGGGAGCCAATGTAGGTCTTTCAAGACCGGTGTTATATGGTCTCGGCGGCCGCTCCCAGTCACCAGTCTGGTTGCCGCGTTCTGGATTAGCTGTAGTTTCCGGGTCACCTTCAAAGGTAGCCCCACGTAGAGCGCATTGCAGTAGACCAAGCGGGAGATAACCAGAGCATGCACCACTCTGGTGAGGCAGTCCGCAGGCAGATAGGGTCTCAGCCTGTGTACCAGATGGAGCTGGTAAACAGCTGCCCTGGACACGGATTTGACCTGTGCCTCCATGGACAGCTGTGAGTCCAAAATGACTCCCAGGCTGCGCACCTGGTCCTTCAGGGGCACAGTTACCCCATTTAGGACCAGGGAATCCTCCACACCTGCCCGCCTCCTGTTCCCCAAAAACAGTACTTCTGTCTTGTCAGGATTCAATCTCAATCTGTTAGCCGCCATCCATCCTCCAACCGCCTCCAGACACTCACACAGGACCTTCACCGTCTTCACTGGTTCTGATTTGAAAGAGAGGTAGAGCTGGGTATCATCTGCATAATGATGAACACCCAGCTCAAACCCCCTGATGATCTCTCCCAGCGGCTGCATGTAGATATTGAAAATCATGGGGGAGAGGACAGAACCCTGAGGCACCCCACAAGTGAGAGCCCAGGGGTCTGAACACTCATCCACCACCACTTTCTGAACACGGCCCAGGAGGAAGAAGCGAAGCCACTGTATGACTGTGCCCCCAGCTCCCAGCCCCTCTAGACGGTCCAGAAGGATGTTATGGTCAATGGTATCAAACGCCGCTGAGAGATCCAGCAGAACTAGGAAACAGCTCTCACCTTTGTCCCTAGCCCGCCGGAGATCATCGACCAAGGCAGTTTCAGTCCCATGATGAGGCCTGAATCCCAGTTCAAAGAGCTGGTTCAAAGTGTCTACATCTAAAGGGCTGGTTCAAAGAGCCTACATCTAAAGTTTTCCAGGTGGAAAGGTCCACGGAGGCAGCTGTATAGTGGAAGTAGTGTCTGACCCAATCTGACCACATTGGGAGGTGCTGCTTCCCAGTAGGCAGTCATAAAGGGAGGTGGTGGTTATTATTGCACCTACACCAATCACTACTAGGAAGCAACACCAATCAGGGTTGTTGCACATGATCTTATGCTACTTTCTGGGAGGTTTTGCACTGAGGGTTTTAGAGCATCTAAACCAGCCTGCAGTTAGGATCGAGAAGTTTTCGCTCAATTTGTATTGGCTGGCACTACTCTGTGGAAAGGTTGTTGTGTCCTTTAGATATTCTTCTGTAGGGAGTTCTTGTATGGTGGGGAGACTGCTTAAATGACCTTATAAAGTAGATATTTCCTACAAAATCAAAAAAGGGTGTGTTTGCTGTGCCAAATCTGTAATAAACATATGATTGGTTCTTTTAAGCATTCTCACAGCCATGTGCAAACTACTCGCAAGCAAGCAGCTGTCACAGGGCAGGGAAGAACACCTAGAGGGCACCTGTAAGATCTTTTAATGTGAGGTGCACCCCATTCACTCTCTCCATTTAAGATTGTGTGCTAAAGGCATACCTTTGACTTGGACATAGCACATTTTGCTAACTTCTACATATGTTACTCTGGACGATGTAGGCTAATTAGAGCAGATCTACACCATACCTTTAAAGCACACCCAACACACATTTAAAGCACATGACTTTCCCCAAAGAATCTTGGGAACTGTAGTTAAACCATGCTGGGAATTGTAGGTTTTTTTGCAGGGGACGGGGGACAGGATGACGACTGCAGCTTCTAGGATTCTTTGGGGAGATTCATGTACTTTAAATGTGTGTTGGATGTGGTTTAAATGCATGGCATAGGCCTGCCCACAGTTTTATGGCAAAGGCTCTGTGTCTTTAATATAAGCTTGATATCCAGAAGTCAGTCAGCTCTTTTGCCTGTATGGGAATGCAGTCACAGGGAAACCTGATTTTCTGCATGCAACTATATAAAAATGAAGCAGCTGTCCATAAAAAATGTCAGTACAGTGGTACCTCAGGTTAAGTACTTAATTCATTCCGGAGGTCCGTACTTAACCTGAAACTGTTCTTAACCTGAAGCACCACTTTAGCCTATGGGGCCTCCTGCTGCCGCTGTGCCGCTGGAGCACGATTTCTGTTCTCATCCTGAAGCAAAGTTCTTAACCTGAAGCACTATTTCTGGGTTAGCGGAGTCTGTAACCTGAAGCATATGTAACCTGAAGCGTATGTAACCCGAGGTACCACTGTAGTCCTAACTGCAGTACTGGTTGTTGAACTATACATAAAACGTTTAGCTTTTGCAGTCGATAAGATCAGTAAATGCTGAGCAGCTTTTCGTTTTGCAAAGTCATACAAATGTTTGCTTATGTAAGATGAGTATAGAACAATTTTAGAACAAGAAGGTGACTCAGATTAATGTCTGGCTAGCATTTATCAACTAAAGTCAGTTTCCCCAGCTAAGTGTGGGACTGTATACTGTACTGCAAAACAACAACACAGTGCTATCCAGTAAACTAAACAAAGGAAAAAAGCCACAAACAAATGATAGACCCTCAACACTCAGATCTCCCATTCCTCTCTGCAATGTCATGTTCAATTTACTCTGTGTCATCATCATCATCATTTATTTATACTCCACCCATCTGGCTGGGTTTCCCTAGCCACTCTGGGTGGCTCCTAACAGAATACTAAAAACATGATAAAATATCAAACATTAAAAACTTCCCTAAACAGGGCTGCTTTCAGATGTCTTCTAAAAGTCATTTACTGTAGTTGTTTATTTCCTTAACATCTGGTGGGAGGACATTCCACAGGGCAGGTGCCACTACCAAGAAGGCCTGGTCATTACAATGTGAAGTTATTGGACTATAATTCCCATCCTCCCTGCCTGACCATCAGCCATGCTGGCTAAAGCGGATGGGAGTTGATATCGAGCAACATCTGGAAGGCATCATGTTGGCTACTTTTGGTACTAGCTTTTCCCTAGCAGTGAAACTGTTAACCAGAATTTAGACCATGATGTTGGGAGTTGTAGTGCAAAATACCAGGGAGAAACCACACTGGGGAAGACTGATTTTGACTGAGACCTCTCAATGTGAGACTTGAAAATGTCACAATTTGGTATGAACTAGATAACAGAAATAAGAATAATAAATGCTCAGAAAATGATTAATTTGGGGTGTCTATGTGCAAGCATTCACACAAAATAGACTCTGGAGAATTTTCCACACATAACTCAAAGCCACTTCCAGAGCCTGCAATATCTTGTGATATCCTTAACAGGAGTTGCTTTCCTAAAAGCAAAGCAAAGTCTGTGAGGCAGGGTCTGATCTTGTTTACAGAGCTGCCAGTCTGGTGAAATGTGCTTTTAAGCCAATATGCATGACACAAGGGTCTGGCTTTGTATGTGGCTCCCAAAAAGTTTGTATTCTGGGCTAGTCATCCAGACAAATTCAGTGCTGTGGACTGAATCCAACACTCCCTCTCTGTATACACTCAGCAGTGTTTGTACACACACACACACACACACACACACACACACACAGAGAGAGAGAGATTGGCTTTGTTATTTCTCTCTAGACTTCTGCTTGCCACTAGATGTCTTCCTGCTTTACTGAATATATATATGATTTTGAAAGGTATACTCATGTTCCTTTATATGCATTGTTCTGTGTAGGACTCTGTGCATATTTTACAAGACTAGCAGTGAGAAGCAAGTTGATCCTCTTTAAGCTTGGAGGCCAGAGAAATAGGAAAATACTTTCTTAAACAGCAACAATCAATTAAAGGCACATCTGCAGTTGATCCTTTACCTTCCACTCTTTAACACAGTTTTCAACATTTGTTTGTAGTCATTGTTTCCCATTTGCTGCTGCTTTGGAGTCTATTACTATTATTATTATTTGAAGGGCTTTCCCCCAGTGATTAATTAATCTAATCAGGGATCACATACTGAATTTGGTGATGTCACAGTGGCACGTATCCAGTCAAATTTGTTATATGATGACATCACTGAGGACAGAAAGCATCCATGTTGTCCACCTGGTTGTGTCATACTGTACTATCAGTTCCACTGCTCACTGGCAGTGCATTTTTGCTACAATCCAACTCTAATCATGGGCGCCTCCTTTATGCATGCATGTTGTATCAGAATATCAATTCAAATGCACATCTCAGTTAAGTGACGCACTGTGAATGTCACATGCGACGGAAGGTGTCATTTGCCTGCCATGAAACACCTTCACTGGGATTCACATCTCCTTTTTAACCCCCAACCTGCTATCCTATTGAGCAAAGTGTTAGACCCTTTCACAAAGCAGTGCAAAAGAACCTCCCAATGACGTATAAGGAATAATGCATTCACCAAGGGTGGAAATCTACACGAAACACTTCACCCCCATTTCACCTCAGCCCTAGAACATTGTGCTCCTTGGGATCGCAGTAGTGGCAAGCTGCACCCCCACCTGTGGGCAAACAAACACAATTGCAAATCGAGTTCCTGTGCTTCCATTTCAAATAGCAGGCTGGTGTGCCTACTTGCATGGGTAAATCTACTTCACTGCTTGTCTGCTGACCTTTGCAAGCAGGCAAAGACAATTACAGGAACAATGTGAAAATGAGGGATACATCAAGAGAAAGAGAAAGAGAAAGAGAAAGAGAGATTATGTATAGTGGCACAATTTGGCTTGTTTGCTGAAAACTGGCAGGGAACCATGTGCAGGTCCATATGGATGGCACCTAACGGCATCTTTTAAATCAGGAGTAAGGAACAATCTCCCAGGGGCCACATACCAGTTGCAAGTGATGAGGACACAGGGAAAAGTGGATAGGATGAAGGATTGAACTTTTAACTTTGTACGGAAGTCTACATTCCAGCCATGCAAAAGCCAGCATTTTCTGTACACACACCCCCCCGCTCCATCCGCCATACAGGCAAGCAAGTGGCTTTATTACAGTTCAAGGACGCATCCCAGCAAGGCAAAAACCACCCAAAGAAAGCATGGAGGAGGGCTGTGGCCTGGGGAGAAGGGGTGAGGCCTGGGGAGTGTCTGACGGGCTAGATAGAGAGGTGAACAGTCTTCGTATCATGGGATGGATATTTCCTACCCCTGCTTTAAATGTATTCCCCCCAAGAAATGGATTTTCAAAGCAAAAAAGTCATACAGAGTTTCCTATAAGGAGAGGCGGCTTGCCTAGGGGAGAGATACATGGAATACATTGCCATTTGTACAGTTTTGGCTTACCCCACCCTAGGGGCTGTGCTGAAAGAAACGGCTGTGGGCCTCCACCCCAAGTTCACAGAATTTTTTTTTCTTGGCAGCTGTGTACCCGTGCACACAATCATGCAGAGTCAAAGCGGGCTGCTTGCATGCATTGTTCACATGCCCTAATAACAACGAGGGAGACTAACTACTATTATGTAAGTTATGCTCACTGATTTTATATGTCAGTCTCGATAACACTCAGAAGGGGATGCAATGTTCCCACAGTGAATTTGATCCGTGTGGTGTGCGTGGGGGAGAGGATGGGGGCATCTCGAGCTACACTGCCCTGTTTCAGCAGCCAATTCATTCCTGCCCCTGTAACCTTTCTTTTGTCATTGCAGGTGTCACATAAGAGTTGTGACAACTGCACAAAACTAGTACAGTGGTACCTTGGTTCTCAAACGCCTTGGTACAACTTGGAACCCAAACACTGCAAACCAAGAAGTAAGGGTTCCGGTTTGTGAACTTTTTTGGGAAGCCGAATGTGCTCTGTTTTGAGTGTTGCCACACTTCCATTTTGAGTGTTACGCTGAGGTCTGTCTGTTTTTGCTATTTATTTTGCGTTTTTGTTTTTGTGGCTCTTTTTATTTTGTTTTTTTGTGTGACTGTGTGGAACCCAGTTCAGCTACTGACTGACTGATTGTGTGACTGCAGTACATTGTTTATTGCTTTCATTTTATGGATCAATCGTCTCATTAGATAGTAAAATTCATGTTAAATTGCTGTTTTAGGGGTTGTTTTTAAAAGTCTGGGACAGATTAATCCATTTTGCATTACTTTCTATGGGAAAGCATGCCTTGGTTTTGAGGGTGGCGCTTTGGGGGGAATTGTCATCCCCCCACTCCTTGGTGTGTGGAGTACCTCAGGGTGCGATACTCTCCCCGATGCTTTTTAACATCTTTATGCGCCCCCTCGCCCAGCTTGTCCGGAGTTTTGGGCTGGGCTGCCATCAGTATGCTGATGACACCCAACTCTATCTGTTGATGGATGGCCATCCTGACTCGGCCCCAGACACACTGATCAGATGCTTGGAAGCTGTGGCTGGATGGTTACGTGGGAGCCGGTTGAAGTTAAATCCTTCGAAGACAGAGGTCCTCTGGCTGGGACGGGACGATATGGGATTGAGGGGGCAACTCCCATCTCTTGCGGGGGTGCAATTAGTGCCAGCACCGTCTGTTAAGAGTTTGGGTGTAATCTTCGATACCTCCCTCTCCATGGAGGCGCAGATTGCAGCTACAACAAAGGTGGCATTTTTCCATCTCCGCCAAGCTAAGCAGTTGGCTCCTTACCTCTCTCGCCCTGACCTAGCCACTGTGATCCACGCGACAGTCACCTCCAGACTGGATTATTGTAACTCGCTCTACGTGGGGCTGCCCTTGAGACTGACCCAGAAACTCCAGCGGGTGCAGAATGCCGCAGCGAGACTCCTTACGGGGTCTTCGCTGCGAGATCACATTCATCCGGTGCTATACCAGCTGCACTGGCTCCCGGTGGAGTACAGGATCAGGTTTAAGGTGCTGGTTTTAACCTTCAAAGCCCTATACGGCCTAGGACCCTCGTACCTACGGGACCGCCTCTCCTGGTATGCCCCACAGAGGAACTTACGGTCTTCAAATAAAAACATCTTGAAGGTCTCAGGCCACAGAGAGGTTAGGCTGGCCTCAACTAGAGCCAGGGCTTTTTCGGCTGCGGCTCCAACCTGGTGGAACGCTCTGTCACAAGAGACCAGGGCCCTGCAGGACTTGACATCTTTCCGCAGGGCCTGCAAGACAGAGCTGTTCCACCAGGCCTTTGGTCAGGGCGCAGCCTGACTCCCTCCTTTGGCAATCTTTACAAACTTTAGTTTATGGTTGCCATCAATTTTGATTTTAATTAATTTTTATAATGTTTTTATAATGTTGCACTATTTTAGTGTTGTTAGCCGCCCTGAGCCTGGCTTCGGCTGGGGAGGGCGGGATATAAATAAAATTTATTATTTATTATTATTATTATTGGTTTTGAAACACTTTGGTTTGGGAACAGACTCCCGGAACGAATTAAGTTTGAGAACCAAGCTACCACTTTATGTACTTCTGAGCCCTGTTAAGCGGCTTCCCATCCATATAAGGTTACTAACCAGTCTGCGGATATCCCTCTCGCTCTCCCATTTGATCTTTGAGATTGCTTCCTGGTGGGATTGGTGCTCACTCCGAAGATCCCCCGCTTTGATCTTATCCGCCTGGATCATGTTGTTCAGGGCTTCGTCCACCTGCTTTTTGGCAGACTTGAGTTCGGTAATTTCCTGCAAAAGCTTAAGGCGCTCAGAGTCAAATTGTTTCCTGGCCTCTTCGCGAGCCTCAATGGTCAGTGCTGTCCGTACTTTGTCGCTGCTCCCTTCCCGCAACGCGTACAGGGCTGACTTGAGCCTCTGGATTTCACTGTCTCTGATTTTCATTGTCCTAGCCATTTCTTGCTCGTGCTGCTTGATGAGATTCTCCCGCACGGCCTGCAGCTCCTTCATCTTCTCCTCGTGGAGCTTCGCTTTCAGTTCAGTGATCTGCACTGTCTGCTTGCGCTGCTCCAGCTCCCGGATCCGCTTCGTTTCTTGGGTTTTCTCCCTTTCGAGTCTGCTTACCTACAGGAAGACAGGAAGGGAGAGAGAAAAATAGATGTAATGAAACAATTAATAATGACGACAAAGACTATCCATTACATTTGTCGCTACATAAAATGTTTCAAAGCAGATGGCAATTATAAAAAAGTATATCAACACAGAAGTTTAAAGCAACAGCAAAAGAATTAAACAACCTTTCTTAGTACAAATACTCCTCCTGCAATTTGATTAAAAGGCTGAATCCTAGCCTTCCTTACTAAAAGGGTGGACACAGCAGTAGGCTTAAGTATGATCATACCATATGATCTTAGTTAAAAATCAAATGCTGGGGTAAACAGATCTGTCTTTGCTTGTGGCCTAAAAGTTGATAATGTGATATAAGTCTTAAAAATGTTCACAGAATTTGCAGTTGTCACACAATTCCAAATGGCTTCTTTTTCTTCCAAGAGTGAGACCAAAAGCTTGTTTACTAATATAGCTAAAGTCCTGAGCAGCAAGTTTCCAACCAAACCTTAACTGAAGTGTGAACCCTGAGTCCCAAGCAATTCACACCTGAGTTAATCTGATCTCCACCTTTGGGGAATTGCACACTGATTCAGATGCTTGTCTTGCATTTATTCTGAATTATAGAGATAAATTCCTAAGACTTTTTGTTGTTGTTGCTGTTCCTATCATAGAATTCTAGAGTTGGAAGGGACCCCAAGGGTCAACTAGTCCAAACCCCTGCAATTCGGGAAATCTAACACATTTCCTTTGTATGTGTTCCAATACACTGTATTTCAGGCTTAAAAAACTACCATAGCTCATGAGAGTGAAGATACAGAGGCGGAGGACAAGGACATGGTGTGCCTTACCTGCAAGCAAATTTGCAAAGCTATCTGGGAGTTGTAATTCATCCAATGTTTGGTATTTTTCAATGAGCCACCAGAAAATGGTTAACAATAGATCACTAAGGTGATCTGTGGCTGGTAGTTAGGTTTTGGGCCAGCCTACAGTTCTGTGTTCCATTCATCGTTGTTGATGCAGGCCACTTTACTAGATTTGTAGATGGAAGAAGGTGGTATCTCATATCAGCAGTGCCAGATTTATGTATAAGCTAAACAAGCTATAGCTTAGGGCCCCACAAAAAAATTAAAGGAAAAAAAAACTGGATGCACATTTACAAAATATATTACTTACACACACACACACACACACACACACACACACACTTCTTTGTAATTGTATTTCAGTTCAACAATTACTTTGAAAAAATACATATTTTGTTATGTGCAAATGGCTTTAGATACCTATTAGGTCCATAAATTACCAGATAGAATATATTCAACATAAAGAACAGTGACAATTTGTTGTTGACAAAAGACAGCTGGACATAGAAAGGGCCCCATTACCTTCAGTAGCTTAGGGCCTCATCAAATCTAAATCCGGCCCTGCATATCAGTCTTACTCTGAATATGCAGCTTATTCTGAAAAGGAAAGTATGGCTTTTGAGCCAAGGTGACGATTAAACCTTTGCTCCTCTGTGTCTCAATTTCACAAAATACTATCTAAGGGTACGCAAGGGAAGATTCTGCTCGTGTCAGGCCTGACTCCAGAAAGCAAATCTAAAGATTGTAACTTCACAAAAGATGGCTTACATTACGCAGGTTATTTCTGATGAATATCCCCCCACTCTGCACTATCCTCTGACACTTCAACATGAACTCTCTTTATTGTGTGTATGTGATTTGTTTTACTGCTGCTGAATTATTCTGTCATCTGGAGAATTTAGTTTTGTTTCTTCTATCTACGATTTGAAAGATGCATAAATGAAGCTGAAGAGATCATTTACAAAATTTGCTGTAAATATATATATGCCAGTCAGCATTCCTGCATATAGATATAGCCAGTCAGCAATCCTACAAAAGAATAAAAATAGCGGGAAACAAACAACAAGACAACAACACAGAAGAGGGTAAAAATCAGAACTCACAAATTCTTGAAAATAGTGTAAAGTTAGCAACCTTTAAAAGGCTGTGTAAATAAAAAAAAATATTTGCCTGGTTCTAAAACAATAACAAGGTAAGGGCCAGGTGACTCTCACCTGGGATGGCATTCCACATGCATGACATTGCCACCAAACAGCTGGTCTCCAAGGGAACTTTTCTGCCATTGCAAATAGAAGGCAAGAGGATGTGAGATTTTAAGCCTTCCTTCATGGTCTCCATCTGGCTCGCCCACACCTTATCCACCAGCTCAGTGCCGGATTCACATATAAGCTAAACAAGCTAAAGCTTAGGGCCCCACTCTCTTGGGCCCCCCAAAAAAATTGAAAGGAAAAAAAACCTGGATTTACATTTCCAAAATATAAGATAAAAAACAAATAAAATAAAACCTACATATAGCAACAGTGTTTTATGTTGTGTAGGCTACTATGATGTAAATAATGGGCCCCACCTGCTAGCCTGCTCCCTAAAATGTCACTGGTTTGCTCATTTCTATATATAGGATGCATACATTCTGCATGTGCAAATGGCTTTAGATACCTATTGGGTCCATAAATTACCATATAGCATATATTCAACACAAAAAACAGCGACAATTTGTTGTTGACAAAGGACAGCTGGACATATAAAGGGCCCCATTACCTTCAATAGCTTAGGGCCTCATCAAACCCAAATTCAGTCCTGCACCAGCTATTTATTTTTAAAAATAAGCAAGCATGCCTGGGTTAACTACGTGACAAGCCTCACATCTAGCTTGGCCCTCCCGCAACACTGATTATTTCCTTGAGCCCATCTGAAATCTGCTGACAGAGCTTTTGAAGTCTGTGCATTGCAACCTGAATGGGTGGCTTAAATCCGCACTTCATCTTTATTACTTCAGAAACAATATTCAATAGGAATTTTGCTTAAAGAAGGGCTCATGTATGGATCTCAGCACTCGCCCCTATAAATATTTCACAGTTCTTGACAGAAAACAACAACAATAATGTCTTTTCTGCACTGTAAGCTGCTTTCAACATCATCATGAGGGCAGACTTCAAGTGCAGCCTGATAGTGACAAAAGCAATTTAGTGAGGGAAAAACACTTGGATAGAGAAACAATTTTGGTTTAATACTAAAGCTTGCAGGGGGAGGGGTGTTCAATAAATAAGGCTTTCCTTTGAGTATTTCTTTTTCAACAAATATAGTGAAATACAATTTAAGGGAAAGCAAAGAAATATTTAAAACCAACAGGGAGGCCCACTCAGTGATAACACCAAGGAAAAATCAATATAATATTGTAATAGGCTTGCAGCGATGAAGCCTTGTCAGAAACTGCACGTGTGGACTTTTTCTGTGGAGGGAAAAAAGGGACTATCTGTGCTCAGCCAACAACTCTGTGAGGCAAGTAAGGCTGAGATGAGGTGACTATCCCAAGTCCACATCATGAGTTTTGTGGCTCAGTTGGGAACTGAACTCAGGTCTCCTTGGGTGAAGTCCAAAACCTCACCAGGCGTGGAGAATCTTTTTTCATTCCGAGGGCCTCGTTGCATCCAACCTCCTCGGACCACATACTGGCAGTGGGCAGAGACAAACACAAGTGGGTGTGGCCAGAACAGGTGAGGGCAGAAGTTACACATAAACAGCACCCACCATACATAGATTCAGCACACACATGTTCACATACACATGCACATGCATACACATGGCACACACACATGTACAATTTGGAATAATTGCATATGCATAAGCAGACTTTTACTCACATGCTCCCTCCACTGCACACTAGCCTCAATGGATATGGCATATGCTTAGACCATTGAAAAGTACCATACATGCCACCCCAAGCCCCAGTGGCTATGCAGCTTCCAGTTTGCACATGCCAGGATGAACAACTTTTCATGTTCACTGTATGCATGTAAGGATGATCAGGGTTCCTTATTGGTTAGAAAGTCTCCACACACACCTGTACCCACGCAGGGCTGGTAGGTACATGGGGGAAGTCACTGGGGTCCTGCTCTGTATTCCGAGTGCATATGCATAGAGGTTACCATGTGAATTTTCCCCATGACATTGAAATAAGACTTCAGTTTGGAATAATTGCTGTAGGGTGATTCTGGGGACATGTTTTAGTTTGCTGTCTCCAAAAGCAATATGAAAATAGCTCTTGCCTTAGGAAGAGCACTGATCAGTTTTAGTTCTGATGTGAAGACTTTGGTGACCTATGTTGAACCCAAATTGCTCTTTGGAAACTTTTCCTCCCCTTAGCATTTATCTGGTTTAAAATATATTCCATACCCATGGATGAAGGAATAAAATAAAGAAGGGGGGAATGCTTTTGTTGCCTCAATACATCTTGGGATAGTCACCTCACCTCAGCCTTACTTGCCTCACAGAGTTGTTAGAATAAAATGAAGAAACTCCTTTGAATGCCATCTTGAACTCCTTGGAGAGTTAGATAAAAATGTGCCAAAAATAATAGCTTAATTTGCTTCTCTTGAAGCTATCCAAAACTTATTGGATTTATTTTTATGCACCTCTTTTCATCTGTCCCACCTAGACTTCTGGAATTCACCTCTATTCAAACTGTGTTTCTAAAATTGTGGTGATGATACCGCCAGCATTGTACAGTAGATGACACTTTTCTGCTGTTGGGACAATCTTGCTGATCCTTCAGGTATTTGCTATGGGACCCCTTTGTAGAACACAAGAGTACCATTTAAGGAAGGGGCCTCTTACCCATCCTCTGTTTATAATAGGATTATTTATAATAGGATTATTACTCAGGAATATCTCTCATTATTACAAGAAGGAAAAATTACAAGAAAAACTGCAACGAACACCATGAATCTTCTCGCCGCTCTTAAAATCTGGTTGCCCCACCCATTCTCGATATATGACGTGGGTCCCTTTGTCTCTCTCTTGTTAACAGCACATTCCAAAAAGCTGCAACCAACCAAGAGATGCAGATGACTGTAGGGTTGGAATGAAGTGGCAATTGTCAGGACAACCTCCTCCTCACGCTACATCTTCCAGGCCTCTGGCAACTAGCCTACAGTTCTTAAGTGAACTGAGCAGCTAATTTTTTCCTGAGTGCTACAGGATCTGTGCCAAGGAAAGGGGGGAGGGGACCCAACACAAGCTGTCTTTCAAGATTGTAAAAATAGAGTGCAGCACATGATGAATTGGAAACAAAAGCTCAATTTCCACTCACTTACACATAGGTAAGTCCCACTGACATGACTGGAGCTTCTGCACATATTTTTTGGGGCATAGGTTTACAGCTCTCCTCTCATTCAAAATTATTATTTTGTTGCTAAAATGGGCTGCAAATTAATGACTGACTCTCACTGGAGGGCCAAAGGAGAAATACTCTGGAGTACACTATCTTGTCTGATATTAATGCAGCACTGAGTCTTTCTTTCATCCCAATCATTCCACAATGAAATAAACTGGATTTCGACAGACACAGTTGATTGTCCTCTGAGGTCAATGGTAGCCTTGATATATGGACAGCCCAGAAAGGTCTTCGTGATGAAAGACTTCATGGAAGTTAAAATGGTACTGCTTAATTATGGAATCCAGTGGCAGCCTAGATTTGTTTTGCCTGAGGCGATGCTTATTGGCAAAAGAATCAAAGAGTCTGGGTCACTGATGTCGATTACAGTTCTCTGGGCAGAAAGAGAAAGGGAGAGGAAATTTTCCTCAAGAACCTTATAAAATTGCTAGTGTGGCTGGACTGCGAATTCAAAGCCGCAAGACAGCCTTAGATCGGCAAGTAAAACTCATAGAGAATCTGGATGTCATTTCACAGCACAGGTGGAAGAATGCCATTTTTTTTAATGCTTCTGAAAAGGGAAAGAAAGGTCCAGCCATCTTCCCATTGTGCTAGTTTTTTGACACAAGAGCATCCATAATGTAACTCTCCTCTGCAATCTGAAATAGTAGAGTCGGAATTCTACAGTCCCTTTTCCACCTCATTTTGCAGCCCAGGAACGCATGAAGCTGTCAGAGCACTGATCTATCTACATCAGTGCTGTGGACACTTCCTGACAGCAGCTCCCCAGGGTTTCAAGGCAGTTCGATTGAGCCTGGGAACTTTTGCATGTTTCTACCACTGAGCCATGGTTCTTTTCCATACAGCCAGTTTTGAACGATGTCAGTACTAACAGCAGACCGACCATTTATTTGTCTAGTATCCTAAGAGGACTTGGGTAAATACAAAGAACCAACTCACCAAATGGTATATATGGGGAAGTTTGCCTGCTTCTTAAATATATGCTAAAGAGCAGCACAGATGGCTGCGGCTGGCTTTGTAGAACATACTGCACAGGCTGGTTGCTGCAGCTCCACCCTTAGTTACTGCTTTTACCCTGCTGTTCCGTTGCTATAGAGTAAAAGCCCATCCTGGCATGTATTACTGAAGTGTGTTTTGTCTTTACTTCCCGTTTAGGGAAGTCAGAAGCAAACCTCACAAATAAGCATTGCAAGCTTGATTCATTCCCTCTTCTGGGATGGCGGGAAGGCATATTTAATTAATTCCTTGCAATGTCATGTTCTTTTTAATCACCTGCTGCCTCTGACTACCATTTTTTCACTCACCTTAGACTTCTCCTGATGAAGCTCAATTTGAATGTCTGTTAGCTTGGTCCTGAGATCTTCATTGGCAGCTTGTAAGGACATAATCAGTGCCTCAGGCTTTTCAGCCTTGCTGCGTCCTTTTTTTGACATGGCTGTTGGCTGTTGTGAGTCTGTGCGTGAGAATCCTTTTTCAAATGGAAACAGCCATTTTTTCTTTCTTTCCATTAAAGTTGTCTCAGAACCTACTGTGTGACATTCGTAAAGATAGCCCCATCAGCTCCTTGGGCAGTCCTGGGAGAAATAAGATGACACAGCATTAGTTAGCAAGTTCAGTGAAAGCTGGAGTCTGCTTAGCAACACTCAATATAAAGACAATGTTTTGCTTTGTTTTAAGGATTTAAAAAACTGCCCCAGGTCATATATGCCACCCATGAACCATAGAGTTCTTGGGAGGTATATATGACAATTTAAAATCCACAATGCAATATTAAAACAGCATAGAACAGTTAAACACAATACTGAGAGGAATAAAAACATTCAACCAGATAAAAATTAAATAATTTAAAATGCCAGGCAAATAACAATGTTTTAAACTTCAATAGGGAATAATAGAGAATTGGCTGAAGGCGTACCTTCCTCATTCCAAAGTCAGCCCACCATCACAGAGAAGCCCCTGTTATATGTACATGGACACTATAATTCTCCTATTGATAGAACATGGAGAAGGGCTTCTGTGGCCACGTTTCAGAAGCTGATAGGAATAACCATAAGACAGATTTCAGATGTCAAATGTATTTTTGGGTACTCTGGGTCAGATTCAACTAACCTGGTGCTCTAGTAGAAACCAGCGCAAAGACTCTGCTAACACATCCTGGGTGTCCATTTCTGTTGCACAGTGCTCCCTTAATTTTTCTCTCTCTACCCCCCACCCCTCACACAGCGCTAATGCTTGCAGCAAGCAGAACCCCAGGGGAAGGAGGAGGGCAAAGTAGTGAAGGAGACTACTCTGGAATAAGCTCTGATTTGGAAATGGCACAGTGTATGGGGACAGTCCACTCACTGTTACACACCGTATGTTGCAATTCATCTAGGAAGGATTTAGATTACATTACCAAGCATGGGGGTTGGAATATTAGGTCTGTAATAAATTGTTTGGAGAGGTGGGAAATCTGTGCTCTAAGAAGCAATTTCCCATTGGCCTGGGGACTCTTGTTCAAAGAGGAATCTTAATTATATATACTGTATAGATATTAAATGGGTTGTAGCACTTGTCAGTTGTAGTGGGGGAAAACCTGGAAAAATACTGGCAATGAATCCTGAAAGCTCAGAAACCAGAAGGCAAATCAAAGGACCCTTACATTAGTCCTATTTTTGAACATTTGGGCTTGGCAATATCAGAGCTTTTTTTGTTTGTTTCAAAGACTGTTGGAAGACTCAGCTGGAGAGATAGGACTTGTCACAACTCCCATACTGTCAACCACCAACATTTCCAATTATGTTAATTAAATGTGCAAATTAGCAGTGGCCCATCCGTTCAGAATAAACTCCAGTGTTGATTCCGTGGCTAGAACATCCATGGTGTCTGAGGCATGAATACCAATACCAGCTGCTTGTACAGAAGTCTCACACTGGCCAGTCCAGTTATTTGCCAGCATTGTGCTTTATGTGATTAGACCAGTGGCAATTTATCACAAAGAAACGCAATGCAAGCCAAGTCTGAAATTTCTGTAAGTCTGCATATGCAGTGTATGTGTAATGTACATCCAGCTTAAAGAGGTGGGGTGGGAGAGAGATAATTTCTTTCTGGGTGTGCTTGTTTAAAGTAAGGAATTATAGCTAACAGCTTTAGCTATAGCACATTCTATAGCATATATAGCATATAACTCCATTATAGCAGCAGGAAGAAACTGCTCTGGAGATGCCTTTCCTTATTGGCTGCAGGTTACCCCACAATTTGAACTCTCTCATAATGCTGCAGATGGCACACATCACCAACTGCAGTCCTGCAGCATGAGCATTGCTCAGTGTGCTGGATGTGCTGTTTTAAGGTCAATCTACAATGAGAGACCATTGGCCCATAAAAGATGGATGCTTTCGCTTCCGAAATAGGATATCTTTGGCTGTGTATGCCTAAAAGCATAAAGAACGACGGTTAAAAATATCATTACCACACAGATGGAATGTCTCAATTCTACCCACATAGCAGGGAGGGTGTGATGCGACCATGTTTAGCAGCTGCAGAAAGGCTTAGTTGTGTCGGTACACAGGAAAATATGAAAGAGAGGGAGAAGGGATCCATAATGAGGAAATGAGTTTTGGAGATGCCTTCAAAAAGGCTTGCTTATTCACTCTTGATTTATCAGATATCAAGTGCTGATTTCCCTCTCCTCTGCAGACAGTCATATGTTACGCTTGGCATTTGTATTTGCTTACAGATGTATCCAGGCAGCTGTGACACACTGAACTAGTGAGATAACAAGCTTTAGCATAAATGCAGCGGGTAAGTTTGCTTACAATCCTTAGAATGCTGACTTGGCACTCTCAGCAGCTATTGGGACGTGCTGCTCAGTGCTCTAGAATTAATCATTCTAATCAGATTATGAATTAGATATACAAGAATCAAGCCTAGGACCAAAGACACACACACCAAAATTCCACTGCACAGTATGGAACACAACAATAAAGAATCTGAACAGTTTATACAAACACTAAAGTGGCTGGAGTGGTTGGCCTGTTGTTGTTTTCAGAACAGGTACACGCAAGCATATCAAATATCTAGATAACTGCTACAGACAGTAGCCACTGTTCTGAAGCAAGAGTTCACAGGAATCCACTGGTAACAAGACCATAATGTTCATGGATAATTAGGATGCAACCCCTCTGTGGCTTCAGGGGGATTTCACAGGGATGGTCATCAGCAGGAGTAAGTTCCATAGCTTAACAATGTTCTGCATAAATAAGTACTTGTTCCCTATACAGTCCCAGTCTCTAAAACCCATGCCCTACAATATGTGGAAAACTAGGATGTGCATCTTCTGGTATGCACTCACATGCCCTTTAAATGACCTCTGCAAGATTGCGCCTCAGACAATTTTGGGGCCATAGCACCCCAAAATTGGATGTCCTGATGCAGTCCATGCAGCCCTCTAGCCATCTCTTATCCACACATACCTTTCCTCTGCTCTCTCCAGGTATGGTCCATGCTTTAAAGCTCCAAGTCTGACCACCATTGCTTTTTTTCTTTGTTTTGTCTGTGGAAACCTGCTCTTTAGCACTCACTCAGAGCAAATGTCAATCTGCTGAAAACCTGAACTGATGTTTGCTCCGACTGAGCGCTAAAGAGCAGGTTTTTGTGAGGAAAGCTCAAGGAGGGAGGGGAAAGGTGCTCAGACAAGGAGCTTTCAAGTGTGAACCTGTGCCTGGAAATAGTATAGCAAAATATAAATGTGGCTAAGGCCTCAATGCAGCAGGCACCAAGACTGCTGGTGGTATATATCCCCCCTCCCCCGCCTCTAATTGCTTAAGAATTCTTGATTAAGTCCCTGGTAGGAGCCATGTAAAAAATGCTGTTACAGCGCAATTCTCTTCTAGCACTTGTAGAAGCAGGAGCAGCAATATGTTTGCCACAACAGTTCGGCATAGATAAAGATTTATCGGAGATTAAATTCTGCTCCCATCCAATCTTGGAAAGCAGTTAAAACTATGAAGTGAGCACACATTGCCGAAGATCCTGTGGCTAGACTGTCTGTCTGCAGCAGCACTTAAAAATGTACACCACAAAATATGAATCTGGTTAAAATTGACCTTGTCAGATCAAAGGCATCCCTTAAGAGAAGGCATGTGCTCTCCTACTGTTCAGCGTTTTACTGAATGATCATTGTTGTCACTGCCTTGTCACTCTTCTGTGAAACGAGAATGACATCAAACCCCTTCTTCGTAAAGGCGTTTGGGGCTGTTAATGCTGTGGTGCGCGCACACACAGTGCAATTCTGCACATGTTTACTCAGGAGGAAGTCCCACTGTGCTGAATGGTGTGCATTTAGGATTGCAGCTTCAGTGGCACAGTCCCATGTCGGAAATGTCCCTGAATTAAGTAAGCAACCTTCACTGACAGGGGGCAGCTAGCTTGAAATATCCCCGACTCTCCCTGCTGCAGACATAGGCAGACAGAATCCTTTTAGGGACTAGGTCAGGCATCACATTTGGAATCAATAAGGGGAATGTTCTTCCTAGCTCCATTCTTTCTTATCCTCTTTATACGCTCCTATTTGGTTCTCATGCATGCAGGGAAGCTTCCCCACCAATGCAAATAGCAGGTGTTCTTGTGTGTGTGTGTGTGTGTGTGTGTGTGTAAGTGTGTAGATGCCTTTCTGGACTGGGGACAGAGCCAGTCAAAGAATTATATCCCTCTTCCAGCTCTTATCTGGAATAGTTCCCCTTTTCCTAAAATTTACTTAAAAAGGAAGTCATTTGTGCAACTGCTAATTGCATGAATGGCGTTGTATATAGTTTGACCCTAAGTTGCAGTTTATCAAAGGTCCGCTCCAGAATCTGTGAGCTTAGAGTTCTTCTGAGCATGTACAGAGTGCATTTTGGTTTATCAGAGAGCATAAATACAGAGCCTGTATTGAAGATGGATAGGGGAGCAGCACTCCCATATTAGTTACTGTATATACTCGAGTATAAGTCGACCCGAATATAAGCCGAGGCACCTAATTTTAGCACAAAAAACTGGGAAAACTTATTAACTCGAGTTTATGCCGGTTCACCACACCACAAACCTGGTGGTGGCAGCAGCGGCAGAGGAAGATCAAGCAGCCCGAAAGGGCTGCTTTTGGGCTGCTCGTTCCTCCTCTGCCATCAGGGGCAGAAGCGGAGGAGGAAGGGGCAGCCCAAAAGGGCTCCTTTTGGGCCACTCATCCCTCCGCCGCCTTTGCCGCTCGCAAGAGCAGGCATAGGAGCCACGGTTGGGAGAGGTACAGCGCAGCGCCTCTCCCAACCATGGCTCCTGTGCCTGTCCTTGCGAGAGGCGGGTGGCGGGGGGACCAGCGGTGAGAAAGGGCTCCTTTCGGGCCGCTCGTCCCTCCGCTGCCACCGCCCGCCTCACTCAAGTATAAGCTGAGGGGGGCTTTTTCAGCATAAAAAATACTCAAGTATATAGGGTATTCATTTATTTCATAAAATTTACACACTGCTTGACTGTCAAAAAAAACTTAAAGCGGTTTATAAGGAGGTTAGACACATTTGAGGTCACTATGAATTGAGGTCACTATGGCTGGTGACATGATCCCTATACCAAGTTGATGCTTTTTCAGCATTTTTGTGACCTTAGGAGACAGGGAAGAGATGAAAGGAAAGCTTTGTAGGCTCTTGTCAATAAAGACAAGAGCAGATTCTGTAGCCTGGACGAAAACCAAACAAAAACAGAGAGGCCCGTGAATATTTTGTTCGTATATGTGCTTGCTTTTCAGCTCAACTTATAAACACTGTTCAGAATTAAGAGGAAATGTTGAAAAGGCATGAGGCAACGGTATCAACAGGATCTCACCCTCGTGAGTTTGCAGGCTTGTGGGACTTTTCCCTCAACTGCTTTTTGTCCTCTCACATCTCCTGTATTAAAGATTTTAATTTGAATCTTGATAAACTTATACAAACAAGTGGTGAGATGTACAACCTCAGCTGTCCACTTCAAAGAAATGCCAAACATAGCTGATACCCTAACATCTCCATCACCAGTGGTCATAAAATCCATAATCCATGTACCATCATCTTTTATAAATCAGATTTTCGTCCAGGTGTTAAAGTGCAGAAGAGGGCTCATATTTAGAACCCTTCCACAAGCCATTGATAAATATCCACCATTCAGTCAGCCCCTGAACTCAAAGGACTTCATCAGAGCCTCAGTGTGGTGACCTTTGCATAGAAACCAGCTCAGACAGCACGTATCCATTTCTCCCTGACCACCCATGCAGTAGGATGCAATTTACAGCCTCGGCTACAAATACTTCTCTTCTGTGATGAAAAGCCACAAAGCATGACACTCAACTGACTGTTAGCATCTCTCACACCTGAATGCCTCTCGTTAAAGGTCTCCACGTATTCCCATTACAAAACTATTTCTCGGGGGCACACAATACTTATGGCACCATTTCAATCGGGTCAGTTGACTACATCCCAGATAACCATTAAATCCTGGATGAACCGATCCAGCTGAAGAGTTTCTAAAATGCAGGCTAAAGGTAGAGAAAGGAAACACTTCTATCAAGCCCCCTTTCACTTGAAAGACCCACCATTCATTTTTAAACTGACATCTTATGTACATAACTAGGGATGTTGTGACATAAGCTTCCCCTGTCCAGAGTATTGAAATGGGTTTCAAGCCTTTTTTGCCATGCCAGTTGAGGATCATAGAATTGTAGAGTTGGAAGGGGTTACAAGGGTCATCTAGTCCAACCCCCTGCAGTGCAGGAATCTTTCACCCAATCTGGGGCTAGAACCCACAAACCTGAGATTAAAGAGTCTCATGCTCAATAAAAGTTTTTTTTGCCAAAACTTTTTTAAGTCTAAGCAGCCTGGTGACCTACCATCTCCTCACAATGACAAGGTTCTCTGACCATGGTTGGTAACTTTTGGGTGTGTTTTGAACTTGCACGTAAACCTCGCGTTCCAGTTTGAACCTGATATAACCACAGAACAGACAGAGGTCCTTTGGGTGATTCCATTTTGCATTTTATTTCACATTTCAGCAATGGACACCTTCAGACTGTCAGTATTTTGTAGGGGTGTTGACTGCGGATTCAAACGCATAATGGGACAATAAATCCAGTGGAAAAACACACACATCAAATCCAATGAAAACCCCCCAGCTTTTTGCAGTTAGGAAAGTGATGAGGAAAAAGTGTGGGATGGGCAAATGATTAACAGAATGATACAGAACAACCACACAAGAATATCAGGATCGGTGCAAGATAAATGCTGTTTGTCATATAAAATCCCCACAAACTAATGAGAAAAAATGCTCAGTAAAGACCAAACATAGACTAATCTCCATGTAAGCTTTGTGCAAGCAAATCGGGATGAATGCTTAATAAGTAGGCCATCTGGAGGGGCTCTATACCACCCTACTCATATGCAGAAGTATTAAATGTATATGGGAAATGGGAAATATCATCTATAACCATCTATAATACAGCTGCCTTGAAACATTTGTATACTATTGGGTATGTATTGGTGGGAGGAAAGGTAGAGCTCATGCTCAATTTTCAGATGTGATTACTGGGGCATGCTTCAGATTTGTGCAACAAAGCTCATGTCTCCAGGGCTAAGTGATTTATTGAAAATCACAACTTTCTTTTAAAAATATTTTGTCATTCAGTGGTTGTGCTGAAGCAGGCAGAATTTGATTTCTCACTAGTTTGACTTTCATTTCTCTCTCTGAAGCAGTGCTAGAGGTGGCGGCACACCTTAGGCAATAGAAACAAGAATAAGAATTTCAAGGCCTGATTTCTTCAGAGATCCTATATATGAAGGTAAATAGCTTTGGTTAGGACAAGCCAGTGTTTGGCTTCTTTCTCATGACCTTGTTGCAGAAGGCACACAAATACAAAAGCATCTGATTTTGCTCTAACAAATAACAATTAGCTAAATAGATAGGATTTCTCTTTTCCACATAAAATTGTCTGAAAACGCCTCCTGGCTGGATTGCAAAAATATGTTTGAAGCATGAAATAGTAGCCTATCTAACTATCCTTTGTGGTGTCCCTTTCTCTTGTCAGGCAAACCATGGTGATCATTTAACCCATTGTTATAAGCAGTTTGCCATCAATGGGAAGCTAGTAATCTATCAATAAGAAGGAAAGATGAATCTCTTTCAGAGAACAATTTGGAACACAGAAGCTGCAATTTACTGTGAAATGGCCTCCAAATGAAGAACTCCTCACACAATTCTCTGTGATCCCTGACAAGCTTACAATACAACAGGAAGGGCAGCTGTGTCACTTAAAACAATGATATGTTCACAGATTAACTTCTGTTACAAGTCACCCTGTGGAAATTCATATGGTATTTTGCTGCTTTTCCCAAGTCTGTTCATCGCTATCCCACCAATGGACAAATTGGTTCAGTTTTAGACTGATAAAAGCCTGAACCAAGCTAGAAAACAAGTTGCCTACTCCTCCTAACTCTGCCTACAGGATTTGGCCAGCAAAGATAGAAAACCCTATTTTTCCTGGATCACCAACAAAACCAGAGCTCAGTCTATTTGCCCCTCCTTTGTCCCCTATGAGAGAAGCTAATACTCAGAGACAGAAAGGCCCACCCATTCAGCTCCCTCAGAAAATGGGAGTTCAGCCTTTTTAATATGTGACATTTTAGTGTATTTTTCATCTTTGTTGGAAGCCGCCCAGATGGGCGGGGTACAAATAATAAATTATTATTATTATTATTATTATTATTATTATTCCCAGTCCCTTCTGCAGAAATACAATGAACAAGATAGTACAAAGGACTCTGGCAGGATTTGCCTAGCTTTTATTGGTTTGTGTCAAGCTTCATCTTCTTGGAGTGTATGAACAACCTGGTACCTTACCAAAGACTCCTGAATAAGCTCAGCAGTCATGGGATAAGAGGAGAGGTGCTCTTGTGACTCAGGAACTGGCTAAGTTGTAGAAATAAAATGGAGGATGAGGCTTCCAGTGGCTAAGACCCCTGAAATAATAATAATAATAATAATAATAAATAATTTATACCCTGCCCATCTGGCTGAGTTTCCCCAGCCACTCTGGGCAGCTCCCAATCGAGTGCTTCCAAATACCTCTTTGGGTGTGTTCCAGTAAAAACTGAAACTGTCTTGCAGTTTTCTTTCTAGTTTATTAAGGAAGCACGCCCATTGTGCGAAAAATATTAGAGAATTAGTTCCTCTAAGCTTTGGGTCACTTGGAAATATTAGCTCTTGTTGGTCAAAGCTTAAAATAATTAAATAAAACAGTAAAAAATTAAAGCTTGCCTTTTTTGTCTGGTTCCCCATCTTTGATCTCAACACATATAAGCACAGGTTATAGAATCACAGAATAGTAGAGTTCTTCCTGATGTTTAGTCAGAATCTCCCTTTATGTGACTTGAAGTTATTGGTTTGGGTTCTACCCTCTGGAGCAGGAGAAAACAAGCTTGCTCCATCTTCCATGTGGCAGCCCTTTAGGTATTTGAAGATGGCTCTCATATATCCTCTTAGTCTCCTCTTTTTCAGACTAAACATACCCAACTCCACTGACCAGTCCAGACCCTTGATAGTCTTGGTTGCCATCCTCTGCACACATTCCAACTTGCAGATCCACCTTGAGATCACAGGAGTGTCACTTGGGTGTTCTATCTATCTAAGCAACTAACTATGCCAGTGTGGTGTAGTGGTTAAGAGCGGTAGACTCGTAATCTGGTGAAGCGGGTCTGTGTCTCCGCTCCTCCACATGCAGCTGCTGGGTGACCTTGGGCTAGTCACACTTCTTTGAAGTCTCTCAGCCCCACTCACCTCACAGAGTGTATGTTGTGGGGGAGGAAGGGAAAGGAGAATGTTAGCCGCTTTGAGACTCCTTCGGGTAGTGATAAAGCGGGATATCAAATCCAAACTCTTCTTCTTCTTCTTCTACTTGGTTGCACTTGGAGCTGTCCAGCCTAGCAGGTTACTGGCAGGCAGTGCAATTGGGCCAGGTTGAGGAAAAGTCTCAAGCTCCAAATTACAGAGCAGTATCACAGTTCCTTAGGCAGCAGAGCTGTTAAGTAGAACACATTAGTCTTCCATGGTTCAATTTTCTTTTAGGTTACCTCTATAAACAAATACCTTAGGATTACCTCTATAAACTGTGTAAACACATTCCTAGATTTTTAGACCTCTGGAGATTCGAGTGTGGATGTTTTATTGGCTCATAAACCTTAAGCTGGCTTCATGTTACTAAGAGGTTTTTTAAAAATGTATTTTATTTATTTTATTTAACAAAACCTGTGCACCACATAACTATAAATATAACCTCTAAGTAGTTTGCTGAAAACATAAAATATACATTACAATTATCAATAAAAGTCAGAGTTAAAAGCAAGTTTTAAAATATTAAAAATACAATTTATACCAGCGGTTGAAATTACAGATTAAAACACATGTCACCTTTTACATGTCTGGGTAGGCTTGCCTGAGTTGCCCATCCTAGAGTCTGAGCACAATCCAAACTTTGGCAGCCAACTGGAGAGTCTGCACGGAGGGGCAGCGTGCTCACATCTGCAGCCCTGCCATGCATGGCAGCTAGGGCAGAATGTGTGTGTTTGGGGGGAAAGCAGACAGGTAGATCACTGCAGGAAGACCTGAAACTGGCATAACGATAGGGCCTAGAATGGATCCAATGCCATTGCACGAGACCAGTGAAACTGTCTCAGGATCTAATGGATTCTGGACTGGCTTAGCTCTCCTTGCTCCCTGCCCCTAGATTGCCCCAGTCTGCTCTTACGCTGGCTGTCCCTTATGGGCATCCTGCCAATGGCACTCATGCTCAGCAGGCAGAAGAAGAAGAGCTACACTGATGGAGTGGCACACCATTCTGTTGGTGGCAACCAACTAGAGACTGGCTTAGATGGCAAAGCTAGCCTCCCCCCAGTGCAAGCTAGAGGCTCTGGACTGCTCTGACCAACTGATATATTCCTAGTGCTTGGTGGATGTCATTTGTAGCAGCTGCCTTTGCCTCATTTCTTGCAGCACTTTATGCAGGGGAGAAGGGGCAGCCACGTCCATTTAAAAACACAGTGCAATAATCATGCAACAGGGGCTCCATTCCTCACTCTGCCTTTTGAATTTAAATGGCAGTGAGGTATTTTAATCATTTTTACTGCAAAATGGTTCGGGAACTGAAATGCACAGAATAAACAGTATCTTCCAAGCGGTGACAGTGAAGAATTAATGCAAATTTCCCTATGCTAATGCTTTTGTTTAAGTTGAGCATCTCACAGCGTGGCTGCTAATGAATGGCCTCCACTTTTTGTGTGAAGCCAATTGCAGGGTGTTGTTAAATGCAAACCCTCCTTATTTATCAAAACATATATGTTTGTGTGTTTCGTTAAAACAAAAGGTTTGTTTTCGTGTCTTACTTCGTCTACATTTATGTCATAGCTCTGTGCTTGGAACTTGAATGCAAATGAAGCTAATATGCAATTATTATAATTTCTGACATGCAGCTGGACGGTCCTGCCCTTGCTGCATATATCAACATATTCAGAACAATCAGAAAACTGAATATTCCACGTGGCTCTCCTGTCATTCTTGTGATTTCTACCCACAAACAAATGGATGTGAGTGTCACTTTTCATGAGCTGTTGAAGAATGGATCAGGCAAAGACTCTGGAGGCAACAGGAAGGAACATGCCATTTTTAGCTTGCTAAACAACACACACTTTCCCTTCTCCTTGAAATGCCTACAGTGGAAGGCCAAAGAAACATAACTCCAAGGGACCAAGGTGCCAGAACGGGTTCTGCTAAGCAACCAAAAATTCACATCTTGCTACTTCATCAGCTGACAAAAAAATTCTGTTTGCTAATGTCAGGGACGCGGGTGGCGCTGTGGGTAAAACCTCAGTGCCTAGGACTTGCTGATCGTAGGGTCGGCGGTTCGAATCCCCGCAGCGGGGTGAGCTCCCATTGTTCGGTCCCAGCTCCTGCCCACCTAGCAGTTCGAAAGCACTCTTAAGTGCAAGTAGATAAATAGGGACCGCTTTATAGCAGGAAGGTAAACGGCGTTTCCATGTGCTGCGCTGGTGCTGGCTCGCCAGATGCAGCTTCGTCACGCTGGCCACGTGACCCGGAAGTGTCTCTGGGCAGCGCTGGCTCCCGGCCTCTTAAGTGAGATGAGCACGCAACCCTAGAGTCGGACACGACTGGCCCGTACGGGCAGGGGTAATGTCAGGGACTGGGCAGACAAGGAGGAGTGTGGAGACTGCCTCCCCATCCTGACCCTTCCAGGGAGGAAGAAGAGGAAAACAGTATAGATTTACAACAGTGGTTTGTGGGAGATCACAGCTCAGAGGCAGTTGAGCGGAAAAGTTGGGAAATAATGGGAGAGGAGCAGCAGGCAGAGCTGGAGCAGAAACTGGCTGACATGTTGTCACTAGAAAGCATTCCAGACTCACCATCTCCCAGAACCCAGTGAGCCTTAAAAGCAGGAGGGCAAAGAGCTCGAAGACAGAGGCACTTAGCGGCACCCATAGAGGATGATGATGATGAATGGGAAAGTGGGAGATAAGGGGGGGTCGGATGGAAATTCACTTGGGACAATACAATTATCCAAGAGACTGGGTTCTATAGTAGCTTCTCTCTGTGAGGTTTGAAATAAAAAAGGACTGTAAGAAAAAAGAACTGTAAGAAACTTTTCCTTGTCTTTATACTTCCCTGGGCAACCATCCGGGAGCTGCAGACAGCACCCTGACAGCTAAAGGGATTTTGCCAGACCTGACAGAATCTAAACATAGACCCCTGTCCACTAAAATGCAGATGAGGAACTTCTACTTCCCCCAGATGTTGATGGACTGCAACTCCCATCACCAATGACCATTAGGCATGCTGGTGCCTTAATGGGAGTTGGGAGTCCAACAACATCACATTGGGTACCACTGCTCTAGCAGCACCATCCTGCCATTTTGGTCAGTCTTCAAGGGAAGCCCCATGTAGAGTGCCTGGCAGTAATCACTAAATTAGTGTAGCTTGTAGTATGGTGACAAGGCTGCCCTGATCCAGCTAGTTGTAGATGGAAATAAGCACTTCTTCCCACAGAGGCCACTTGGGCTTCTATCAGGCACACCAAGTTGGGCCCCACATTGGGGGGCTGTCACATGTGCATGATGTCACATGCACAACGCCCTGCCCCCCTGTCAGGCCACGCCTGCTGGGACACTCTGGAAATTGCCGTCCATCCTGGTGTTTGGGTGTCGTGTCAGTGCTCACCCAGAAGCGGCCGGTGATGGCAGTTCCCTCAATACTGGGAGGCAGCGCCTCCTGCCTCAAAATATTGAGGGAGCTAAAGCCTCTTGCACTCCATATATCCGGCGCCACTGGCTTCTAGTGACAGGATTATAGAATCATAGAATTGTAGACATGGAAGGGACCACGAGGGTCTAACCGCCTGCAACGCAGGAATCTTTTCTCCAGCATAGGGCTTGAACCCACTGCCTTGAGATTAACAGTTTCATGCTCTGCCAACTGAGCTATCCCAGTCCATGAACCTTCAGGGTGTGTGTGACCATGTAGGACAGGTCGCCACCCAATTCCTGAATTTAGGGACTACATACCAAGAGCATCTCTGTTTTGCCAGGATTCACCAGTCACTGGTGCCGCACAGCTAATATGATTTTAAAAACCGTGCTGTTTTTATGCACATGTGCTTCATCCTAAGAGCCAATCAGAGGGATGCATAAGCTGCATAAATCAGATTATTATTAGAATAAATACACAAGTAAATTTCACCCAAGTGCAAATTTATCAAGTGTGACCTTTGGACTGTATTTTGGATGTTTGAGAAGGTCACCATGTTGGGCTGCAGGAGGGAAGCCTATTTTGAGTTTAGTCGTATTGATGGAATTTCTCTCTGTTTTTAAAGGCCTTTCATATAATTTGGCTTAAGACAAGCCGCATAAGAAAAGGCAATGCACAAAGCCCAAGAACAACCTTGACAGCATTTCTAAAAATAGAGAGCTTGCAGTTAGAGCACTAAACCTGGACATAAATCAAAAGAAATTATTTATTCAGCATGTGTGTATGCACGCACAATGCACTCATGCAAACACACACGCAAGCACATGCCCCATATGCAGCCACGAGTCTTTAAAATACCTGAGCACCAAATATTTTACCTATCAGTCCCTTTCATTTTTCAGACTAACAGTACTATTTTTCCCTACAGCCTCCTCCCAACACATTGTGATTGCACTTATCACTCAGTAAAAACAATAAAAGATATCAATAGGCTTGGAAGGATAGCCACTAACCAAATAAGAAAGGATGAGTTAGGAGCTTATGGGAACAGATGGGAATTGTTAAATTGACAGTAATAGGAAAGAAACGTGGAATTATAAAGAAAGATTAGACAGTTGGAAGCTGGTTGCGCATAATATAAAAAGAAAAACTAGGATAGCAGAGATTGGAATAGATTTAATTTTAAATAACTAACTGAAAGAAAGGATAAACATGACCTCTTTTATTACCTATTTATTACTAATGCAGTTTTTGGTACTCTTTGTGATGCAGTTGAATAGAAACATTTTAAGTGTTGAGACTGCAGGAGTGCACAGTTTGAAAGTACTGTATTTTTTTGTATATAAGATGCCCCCGTGTATAAGATGCCCCCTATTTTGGGGGACTACAAATGGGGGGGGGGGGATTGCCCAGAGTTGTTGAGCTTTTTTTGGGGGGGGGGGTTGCTGACCACCACTGACAATAGCAAGAGCTGCCAAAGCCTCCAATCAACTGCCCGATCGCCGCCAGCAGCCACCAATCTCCTGCACAATTGCCACAGTGACAGCCTATCAACAGCAGCCCTTGCTGCAGCCACCAATCACCTGCCCTATCACTGCTGACAATCTCCTGCTCACAGCAGCAACCAATCGCCAGTCCACCCTCTGCACTATCCATGTATAAGACAACCCCAAATTTCTAACATAATTTTTTTAATCAAAAAAACCTCGTTTCATACACTGAAAAAATACGGTATGTTTGCATGTGGAAACTATTTACAATTATTCATATATTTCAAGTAATTGTCCATAGGCTTACAGATAAGAGGGAGAGAGAGGGGAAAAAAAATGGGAATCATATTGCAAAACAAGCCCCATTTGATGTTTGTCAAGATATCTCAGTTGAAATTCATGAGAGATTTGATCATTAATTTTGCATTTTGTTGTTTGTGTGGCAGTAAATATTGTACATCTAGCCTTGCAGCTGGGGACTGAATGGAAATCTGTGCAGGCAGATGTTGTGCTCACTATGATCTGAATTGACAGGATCTAAGAAACCTCCCAGTGCTGGTATTAATGAGCAAATTATATATATTTTTAGTCAAGGGTGAACCATCCAGAAAAGAAGAAAAATCCTGGGTAAGAAGTCTCCAGACAAATCTCCTATTACATGTAGTCCAGAGGAGGCCCAGATTTTTTACAGTAATGAAGGCCATTCCATGGAAGGACAACAGAAGCATCACTGGAATACAGTGGTACCTCGGGTTAAGTACTTAATTTGTTCCGGAGGTCCGTTCTTAACCTGAAACTCTTCTTAACCTGAAGCACCACTTTAGCTAATGGGGCGTCCAGCTGCCGCTGGAGCACAATTTCTGTTCTCATCCTGAAGCAAAGTTCTTAACCCGAGGTACTATTTCTGGGTTAGTGGAGTCTGTAACCTGAAGCGTCTGTAACCCGAGGTACCACTGTACTGATTCCTCTGCAAGGCAGAGCATATTCTCAGAATGATTTCTAGTGGCAAAAGGAAACAAAACGTACAGCTATGCATTCATTAGGGTAAATAATTGTTACGGGGGGATATAATTGTATGAATTCTCCTCTCTAAAAGTATTAGTGCTGCACGGGAATGACTGTATTGATATAAATTAATTTGTAGCAGCAAGAATGACGAAAAGGCGGTTTTGTATACAAGAGGTGGGGAATGTAGGCACATACAGCGTCTTCCCCACCTCCTGCAATTGTAAAAGCATTGTGCAGTGAATTGAATTCAAAAGCAGGGATGCTTTATTTCTGCAATTATACTTGACCTAAATGGTTATAAAAGGTTGTGCTATTGGAGTTATTGACATAGCAGGAGGTCACCCAGGCAACTCCAGTTATTAGGCAGCTGATAAATGGAGTGGATAAGTATGCAAGTGCACAATATTTGTTGAGAAGGGAGTAACCACTACAGAGCTGAGTAGATACCTAGCCAAGAGGTGATGATATCAGGGATTCGTTCCATACATTTTGAAAGCACTTGACACTGTGGCTTTCATTATCGAATTTGAAACACACTTAAATGGAATAACGGGGGAGAAAACTGATGAAAGCCAGAGAAAATATCCAGAACATTTCCTCCGCCCTGATTGCAGCCTCTGATCTCTATCTCCATCTGTCCTTTAACGCTGTCAAGCTATGGAGGCTGTATCCAACTGAGGAATACAGGAACATATGGTGCCCTTCAGATTCACTAACTCTTGTATATTTCAACACACGGAATGTCCTTCTGGCCTTTTGAGTTAGTGTCCCTCTTTTTCTTAAAGATGCCATTGTTTTCTGACCCTCCTTTAAAGAGAAGCATGTATAAATTAAAACAGCACTCAGAGATGCAGAAATTAAATAGGCAAAGCTTTTCCAGACAGTATCTTGCACCACTTCCATGTGCATAAATAAAGGGACACCAGTGTTCTTGTACCTGTAGCAAAGCCTCACCAGGAGAACTTCTTCCTTGCACACTTGCCTTGCAGAGTAGGCCTGCTTCTCTAATGGTTACCACCACCAGCTCTGTGGGAGTCTGCAGGCTACCTTCACCCCAGACAAGGATGAATTAGTAAACTATTAGACCATGAAATTGTGAGCCAGTGGGCCTTGCTCTTCCAGCCAATCCCTTGCAATTTATCCAGAGTGTAAAGCCAGCTCTCTAGCTCTGTTTCTTCCCAAGAACAGACCAACAGTTCCCCAACAACACAATATTTCTAGCCTGTTTATGAGTACGTTTTAAGGAAGACCAGCTTCTCTGAGCAGTGCATAGTAAAATCTGGCATGGATGCCCGATGGAAAGGAGGAGACAAAGCAGCAAGGGCAGCCGGGACTTCCGGGTTAGCGCCTCCGGCAATGGCGGATTTCCTCTGATCGGGAGGAATCCGCTTCGTGAGAACTAGGGTCTGGACCGCTGCGGCGAGGCGGAGACCCACCAAAAACCACAGGCGGGAGAAGCCTGTGGATGTGGGTTTCGGCTGGCACCTTTTGCGCCTCCCCTACTCACGGGGAAACCCGATTTCGGGGATCCGGAGCGACGTGGGGTGAATGGCACGGTGCTTCGAATCGACTGCTCTTTTCACGGAGTGAAGCCGCATTGCTGTTGCCTGAGAGTGCTGACTTTTTCCTGTGGACAATTGGAATTTAAACAACTGCCCGTGAGTAGAACGAAAAATTGGACTATGAAACTTTTTAATTTGGCACCGAAGCGGGAAGGTCTAAACAGGAAGTCCGCCTTCCGCTTTTGTAAATAGATTGAAGCAAAGACATTGCAAGCTAGAGTCTGGAAAGTCGTTTGTAAAGGACTAAATTTCCATCAGTTAAAATTACTAAACCCCCCTTGGAAGCAGAAGAGGGGGGAAATCTTAGACTGTTTAAACCTGCAGAAGAGAGAGTAAAGAAAGATAAATTTCCTTTCAAGAGGTGGCAGAAAGATATTGCGAAATTTGTCTGGCAGGGCAAAAAGCCCAGAATAAAATTTAAAGTACTTACAGATGTAAAAGAAAGAGGGGGATTTGCCCTGCCGGACTTAAAACTATATTATGAAGCAGCAGCGTTTTGCTGGCTGAAAGAGTGGATGCTCCTCGAGAACACAGATATCTTGGATTTAGAAGGTTTCAATAATATATGTGGTTGGCATGCATATCTATGGTATGATAAAATCAAAGTGCATAGGGCCTTTAAAAATCACATTGTCAGAAAAGCGTTATTTAATGTTTGGATAAGATATAAAGACTTGTTGGAAAATAAAACCCCTAGATGGTTGTCACCCTTGGAGGCTAAGGCATTGAAGAAACTCAATATGGAGGCCGAATGGCCAAAGTATTGGGAAATCTTGGAACAAGATGGAGACAAATTGAAATTACAGAGTCATGAGAAATTGAAACCTAAAGTAAGAGACTGGCTCCATTATTATCAAATAATGGAGGTCTACAAACAAGATAGGAAAATTGGCTTCCAGGTGGAGAAATCAAAATTAGAAACTGAATTGTTAGAACCCAATACTAAGAATTTATCAAGAATGTATAATTTGCTGCTGAAATGGAATACACAAGATGAAATAGTTAAATCGGCTATGATTAAGTGGGCACAGGACATTGGTCATAACATTATGTTTGCTGACTGGGAATGGTTGTGGAACACCGGTATAAAATTTACGGCATGTAATGCCTTAAAGGAAAATATTATGAAAATGATCTATAGGTGGTACATGACCCCAGTCAAGCTAGCAAAAATTTATCATTTGCCTGATAATAAGTGCTGGAAGTGTAAAGAAACTGAAGGTACTTTCTATCACCTTTGGTGGACGTGCCCGAAGATTAAGGCTTTCTGGGAAATGATATATAATGAAATGAAAAAGGTACTTAAATGTACTTTCCCGAAGAAACCAGAGGCCTTTCTCTTGGGCATTGTCGGCCAATTGGTGTCAAAGAAAGATAGAATCTTTTTTATGTATGCTACGACAGCAGCAAGAATACTCATCGCAAAGTATTGGAAGACACAAGACCTACCCACTTTGGAAGAATGGCAGATGAAAGTGATAGACTATATGACATTGGCTGAGATGACTGGCAGAATCCGTGATCAGGGGAAGGAGACGGCGGAAGAAGAATGGAAGAAATTTAAAATCTATCTTAAGGACTATTATAAACTTGATGAATGTTAGAATGTCGAGGTTTTGAGAAAGAAAGGGTTACAGCGATATAAGATTAGCTGAAGGAAAGATTAAGAAGACATATGTTTGACAGAACTATTTAGAAGTTGCTGGAAAATTTTGGACATTGGGATGCAGAAAGGGGAGGTATGGGGGAGTCCGAGAAAGAAGGTTTATGAAAAAAAGGTCATGAAACTATACGTGTTTGTATGTCTTTTTATATGTTTGTATTGTTTTAAAATTTTTGTAAAACTAATAAAAATTTATATATATATATATAAAAAAAGAAAGATAAATTTCCACCGTCTTGAACCTGGGAGCGGGGTGTCAGAGACAGATGCTTTGGGGAAGTTCATTGACTGTGGATAAAACGTTTTTGACAGATAGTTAAAAAAGAGAAACATATTGGTTCCAATGTTCCCTTTTGCACTTAAAAGGAACAAAATATCTGAAAAATGAAAGGAATTTTGTTGCTAGATCTGCTTTTAAAAAGACGGATACAAACAAAAATTGTTTCCTCTAGAGGGAGCTTGTGAAACTGTTGCTGGAGTCGATCTGGGGAATTTTACAGCTGTAGAGATTAAGATCGTGAGACCAGACATTGACCTTGAACAAGAAAGTGCCCAGAAGAAGCTTTAGTGCTTGCTTTTTGCAAGACAAGCGCTTTACTGGAACAGCTACATGAGAAGATGGATTTGATGACTGTTGCAGTTGGCAATTTTGGACAAACAGTGAATACCTATATAGAAACCACTCAGGAACCAACCCAGGAATGTGCTTTGACAGAGCAAGTTGTGAAGAAGATAAAGGAGGAGGTTGTTGCTGAACCTCAAGTAATAGAAATGGAGAGAGCTGCGGCCTTGCAGGAACATAAGTTGTTGTTTCTGACGACTGAACCTGGAGAAAATCAGATTTGGAGAGATGGAGTACTGTTTGGTCTGGAGATGGGAAGCTGGATAGATCCCCCTATGCAGGGATGTTTTGACTTTTCGGATCTGGTTTTGGGCCAGGGGGAGTTTGGAATTGTGGGGGCCCTTAACCTTGGAGGGACTTTGAAACATGCCTTCAAATATCTTTTGGATTTCAGTGCTGACTATGGAGAATGGGCTGACTTGTTGAGAAGGGATAAAGATATTGTCAAGTTGGAGTCTCCCCAAGAGAAAGGAAGGAAATTAAGAATAAGATCAGCAGAAGATAAAGTAAAGTGCAGGTATAAATATGAAGAAGACCTGCAGAAGGGACATGGAAAAGACTTAAGAGCGTCGGATAGAAGGTCACCAGGTTGATGGACTAGATGGAAGGGATAGAAAGGACTGATAAAACCCGAGACCAGGAAGAAGAGACGATGGATGAAGATTGGAAGAAAGTTTTAAAAATTCATTTAGAAAATGATTGTAAAATTAATGAGTATTAGAAAAATGTTAGAATGAAACTATTTGGCTTTAGTAGAAATGTTAAAAAGAATTATGTATAAATAAGTTTTAAGTTTTAAGCTTTAGGGCTTTTCATGGTAAGATAAGGTTAAAATAAATTAAGGTAATTTAATGACAGAATATAGTGAAAGATGGAAAGGATTTGCTGAGATAATTAATAACTAGAATACAAAAAAGGGAAGTGTGAGGAGGTCGATGAAACAAGTTAACGAAAGACAAAGATTTGGGAATATTGGATTTGTTTTTAAATTTTTTGTTTATTTTTGTTTTTGGTTTTGATGTATCGTGTGTTTTGTTTTTTCTTTTTTTCTTTTTTCTTTTTATTGACTTGTATTGTTTAATTTCTCTTTTTGTCTACCTTTTTTTCTTTTCCTTTTTTTTCTCTTCTCTATCTCTGTAATTTTAAATTCTCAATAAATATCATTAAAAAAAAACAAAAACAAAGCAGCAAGGGCAGCCCAGCTTTGACAGACTCTCTCCTCTCTCATTGGCCTCTTGAGAACCACAGTCACATTTGTCAGGTATATGAGCCCGTCTCATGTTTTCCAGGTAGCCATCTTAACCACCCTTGTGTATTTGAATAAAACTGGTGGAGATAGCTGATTGCCTGACTTAAATGGTGAGGGCCTGTAGAACAGTGCTCCTCTGTCACAATACCCACATTCCCGAGAGGGTGAAGCAGACACAAAGATGGCTAAACTGAAACGTGAACGGGTGCAGTGCTGATGGAGACACAGCCTACAAGAAAGAGGACAGTCTTTGGGTTGTATCCAACAAAGTTGTAACCTTTTGTGGCATCTGTACATTCCCTGTATCTGCTCCAGGGGATAGGAGGTACCCCCAGAAAAGATTTGGGAGAGGACAAGCAGAGGAACAAGTCCCTTGGTTACCCCCCACCCCTTTTATATAATACATATTGTAGTAGGTTGTCTATAGAACATTAGCTACTGGGCAACTAAGCAATGCAGTAAAAACAAAACAAAACAATATCCCTTGATTTTCAACGAAAATTGGTTCTCAAAGAAACTTACAATTAAATTCCATACAAAGGCACAATATTGCTGGTGGTGATGGGGAGGCAGTAATTGCTGCTGATAATGATTTCAGGACCTTTTCTCCAGAGGTTGGGGCAGGGAATATACAAAAAGAGTCAGAGGTGGGCTGCCTTATGGTGACAATGTCAATTCATACAAGCAGCCGTAAGTAGCAGCGTAAGGTATGATACTATTATTACAGAAGTGTAATCAAAGGAAATATTGCTACTGTTTCAGAAATGACAGATGGTTATTGACTCTGGTCTCAATGGGGAAAAATTAGGACCTTTGACATATACTGTTTGCCTTGATTGATGAAAAACAGCTGTGTATACTCAGGAATCAGCATGGCGCACTTGGTACCTGCCACTTCCCTGTGTTTTATTATTTTTGTCTCCCGACTGGAAGCCTGCACAGATCTTCCACTCTAGTGCAGTACAGCGGTACCTCGGGTTACAGACGCTTCAGGTTACAGAGGCTTCAGATTACAGACTCCGCTAACCCAGAAACAGTACCCCGGGTTAAGAACTTTGCTTCAGGATGAGAACAGAAATCGCACAGCGGCAGCGCGGCGGCAGTGGGAGGCCCCATTAGCTAAAGTGGTACCCCAGGTTAAGAACAGTGTCAGGTTAAGAACGGACCTCCAGAACGAATTAAGTTCTTAACCCGAGGTGCCACTGTACTAGTATAATACCTGGCATTGACTGTTAAGGTGGCTTGTGTGAGTTGACACTGTTAGCATAATATCATACACTGACAGTTAAAGGCTCACCAAATAGAATCTGAAGACTGGGGCCCACTTCAGACATCACAAATAGCCAGGGTGAGGGGATTGGAAGATTTCAAAACCACAGTTGTTTAATCACAGCTAGTCATGTCATCCAACCCAAACCCAACAAAGTTAAGACCAGCTTAAAACAATTGGTTGTGAAATTGGGCTTGTTTCAAGCAAACCATCGTCAATGGTGTACAGTGGTACCTCAGGTTAAGTACAATTCGTTCCGGAGGTCTGTTCTTAACCTGAAACTGTTCTTAACCTGAAGCACCACTTTAGCTAATGGGGCCTCCCACTGCCCCCGCGCCGCCGGAGCACGATTTCTGTTCTCATCCTGAAGCAAAGTTCTTAACCCGAGGTAATATTTCTGGGTTAGCGGAGTCTGTAACCTGAAGCGTCTGTAACCTGAAGTGTATGTAACCCGAGGTACCACTGTATATCATGGTGGGAATGAGTCCTGAGATCCTATCTCCCCTTTTTGACTGTGAGGAAATTGGGAGCTTTCACTTCCATTTTTAATTAAACACAGCCTTGTCATGTCATCCAAACCTGACGAACTTTGGCTAATTCTAACAAATGTTTGTTCAACACCTGCCAACTTCAAACCATGGCTTATGAAGCTGGTTTGTCTCAATAAACTATGTTAGGCCTAGCCACAGTTTAGGGAAATGCTATTCTGCCCGTCATCAAAAAGGAGCAGGAAGCTGCTGATCCAGCTGAACTGGAGGAGGAGAGTGGAGCTGGAACAAACTTTCCCCCATCATGATAAGCCATGGCTTGTCATGACCTCAAAGCCAGTTCTGTCTTTTTAGGGAAATTTAGTAAATTTAGTAAACAGATGCCAGACACAGGCAAGGTATTTTACACATTTAGGTGCTTGGTGCTTTGAGTACAATTTTGGAAAAGCTGAAAAGCAAGACAATAAAGTAAACTGAAGACTTTGCCATCCATAACCAGTTGTTCTGAAAAACTGCAGAACCAGGTATTTCAAGATTCTGTATTGTATCAAGAGATTTGTCTCATTCACTCCAGAGAAGCTTCCATTGTTCAATTGTTCATTGTTCAATTGAAGCTTCAGTTGTTACCGATGCTGCAAACAAAGCCCTGAATGAAGCTATGGTTGCATGTGTGGTTCTTGCTCCTTTGCAAATGTTGCCTGTTTGTATTATGTCTGTGGAGTATTGCCAAGTCCTTTGAAAAATGTAGTAAAAGATGCATTTATTTAACAAATTGTATACTGCTTAACTGTAAATAAAATCTCTAAGCAGTTGGCAAAGAACATGAAATATACATTAAAACTGTCAATAAAAATCAAAATTTAAAAAACAAGTTTACTAAAAAGGAAAATTAATAAACACCTTAAAGTATACATTCTAAGCGAAAATTATGGATCATGTCAACTTTACGTGTCTGGGTAGGTTTTCATAAACAGAAAAGGGTTTAAGAATACAGTGAAGGCGCCTTCCTAATTCCAGGAAATTCCAGGGTGTAGATGCTGCCACATTAACAGATAGGTTCCTTACAAGTGTGGGACAGACATTATGTGGCACTTGTCAGTGGTTGTGTGGACAAAGAGATGAAACAAAAGGAGTTCGTGTGTTTGTATGTGTGTGTATGTATGTATGTATGTATGTGTGTGTATATATGGAGAGTTGGAAGAAAGTGGATATCAGATTTTGATGACATTTTCGGCCAGGCATAGGCAAACTCTGGCCCTCCAGATATTTTGGGACTACAACTCCCATCATCCCTGACCACTGGTCCTGTTAGCTAGGGATGATGGGAACTGTAGTCCCAAACATCTGGAGGGCCAGAGTTTGCCTATGCCTGTAAATTTAGGTAGTATGGAAACTCCTTGACACTCATTAGAAGCACTGCAGCCTTCCTAGCCAACTTCCCCCCACCTCTTACAAATACACATATGCAACTAGATCTGAAACAGTGTGACTAGTAAAAGCAAGTGTCTTCTTGGGAATAGAGGAATATGCGTTTAATTTAAAACACATAACTGAGCGAAACCAAATAGCACTGTTGATTTCCACAAAGTATTGGGCACCTTTATTCTTGATGCCCCTGTGAATATAATTTCAATAAGCAGGTTTTTGATGTACTTTTTCATAAATAGAGCTGGCCCTACCAATAGATAAGAGTTACATGATCACCTCAGGCAGCAGATTTGGGGCAGCAACTGCTCAGTTTATTAACGTTATACTTTTACTCCCAGAGTGTAGTGCTTATGAGGCATTTCGGGGTGGGCAGGACACCAGTTGTTGTTCCACCTCAGACAAAGCAGTAGGTGTTGAGCTGGTCCTGTTTATGGAATGCTTAGTGAAAGGTCATTTACTGAACAATATGAAATTGCTAGAAGGGTGTAGGAGTATTCTTGCAGGTTTTTTAAAATTAAAAATAATAATACCAGAAACAAAACAGTAGCAAGCAGGCTTTCATCCCAAATTGCATTTTCTTTAGACCATTGCATGAAAGGCTGTTTTATTTCCATTATCGTCTACCCCTTCAGATTTCAACTGCAGGTACATTACATCTGGTGGTCCTCAACTCCTGTATAAACTCATAGCTGTTCTATTTCATCTTTTTAATAAAGCTTAAATGTTTTGTTATTTGTAGCATCATTTCTTTCACTGGCATCCCTCAGCAGTGCAGTTGGTGGGCACTAAGGGACAACAAGCAATATGTCGCTGCAAATAAAGAGCAGGACAATTAATTTTCATCTTAGGAGGTTATTAATAGCGAACAAAAAGTGCCATGTTGTTCTTGTTGTTCTGTAGCGAACAAATTATATGTTTCATTCAGCCAAACTTTTTTTTTTTTAAGACAAGCTAATAAGGCTATAATTTTTTTATGACTTACAGAGGGTGATAAAGAGACATTAGTTGGAAGTGAAATGTTCATCACAGTTTATATGAATCCTGCAATTTTAGGAAAAGACATCTCAAAGGCGACGAGAGCAAATCTGCAAGAAAATATTTCAGGGTCTGCTTTTGCTGCAAACAAAGCCTTAAACAAGGCTATGGTCACCACTTTTTCCTTTGCAGATGTTTCCTTCACTGTCACGTCAGGTGTCCCAGCACCTCACTAGTAATAGTAGTAATAATAATAATAATAATAATAATAATAATAATATATCCAGCCAGATGGGTGGGGTATAAATAATAAATTATTATTATTATCATAAAAACAGAATCCTTCCAGATTCTACACCAACGCCACTGATGCAAGCTCCACTGAGCAGAAGAGTACAACTACAGAAGTCCCTTGAAATGCAACAAAGAACATGAAGGCTCAGAGGTGAATATCAAAAATAATTCTCTGTGAACTGCTGTATTTTCCATCTTGTGAACCTGCTGTGTATAGAGGCTGACCCCAAGGACCAGCAGATTTTCTCTACACAGGTGCAAACCTCCCTTTTCACCCATGTACACATTTGAGAGCTATGGGCTCCTGTGTGGTGGTTGGTAGCCCCCTAGCACTAGGCAGGACAGCCAAGTAAAGCCTCAGGATAATTAAATGGGCAGCAGGGCAGATGCCAAGACCATACAGCTTCCTCTCTCTGCCTCCAATACCCACACATTAAGTGTAGACTTCTGCAGGAGAAAGCCTATGTGTGGAAAGTCTATGGGTGCAAAGGCTTTCCAGAGTTGATGTAGGGCAGTTTTCCAACAAAGTTAGTGTACACACATGGGGTGGAATTCAGTGTTGTGCAAAGGAGAGTGCACTGTGTCTGTTGCGCACTGCGTTCATGTTGCATGCAAAAGTATCTACGGAAACCCAACCACATTTTTCATTCTTATAAAACATGGGGGGGGGGGGGCAGGGGAGAACCTGAAACTCTCCAGATGTTGCCGGACTCCAGCTTCCACAATCCCTGACAATTGGCCATGCTGCCTGGGGCTGATGGAGAGCCAGAAGTCCCCCACCTATTCTATAATATGGAGTGGGAGGTTGGTTGCTTAACCCTTTCCCAGCCTATGTGATTTGCACCATAAGCAAATAATTTGCAAATTCTGCCTCCTGGATTTGGCAGACTAGAATATGGCAACCCTACCTGGAGAGCGGATTAGGGTTGGGGGATGGGTGCCATCTCTCCACTCTTGCTAAAAAGAATATTTTGAAAGGGAAGGGAAGGGAAGGGAAGGGAAGGGAAGGGAAGGGAAGGGAAGGGAAGGAAAGAGCCCAATTCCAGTGCTTTAGAACTGTATGCTCCACCTGATCTAGAGATATTAGAATTAATTATTATGTCATTTTAAATAGAAACAGCATCTTTTGATCTTTCTGTTTTTAAAAGGTGGAATTCAGTCCAATAGGAATGTGTTTCCTCGGTTTAATTGTGCAGTCTACTTGCCTGAGCAGCTATAAGCAAGGGAATTGTTCATGTGTAAAGCTCCAGAGACAGGAAACCACTTGGCTGAGAAGCTAGGAAATCCCCATGAGCAGCAAACTAAGCTCTGCCTTCCCCTGCAGTGTCACTTAAATTCTACTAGACTGACCTTTGCTCAGCTCCATAGAGGATTTTCAATATAAAGGTTTATATTTCCCTAATTATGTATTAGTTGAGACTTTTTTTTTTGCAGACTGCAGAGAATGCTTCTGAGCATGTGCAGTGTGTCTTTCAATTACAGCCAATTTACACATCAAATGGTGATTATTCCCAGGCAGATTTGAGTCCCAGTGCCTTGCATTATTTGCAAGCAAAACTCCCTCTCTCTTATACCCCAAAAAATCTCCATATGTAATGTCACAGGAGATATCCTATATGACCATTTTGAAAGTGAATATTTTTTATTGCAATATTTTTTCTTTTTTATTATTTGTTCTTGTATTTATTGAAACCTTTCCCCTGAAATGTCTTTCAAAGAAACACAAAGAGGGAGCATCGGGGGGTAGAGTACTGGAAAAGATAAGGACAATAAAAAGGGGTGAGAGTTCAATTCATTGTGTGAGACAATGAGTGTGCATCTTTGAACACTTATCTTTGACCAGTAGGTCAAAAATAACCGCTCACCCATCCGAGGTGGGCGCCATTTGCAGACCGGCACGCGGTACCCCCGATCTTGTTGGAGACAGGCCAAGTTGCCCAAGCTTGCCCGCTTTCCCGGCGCCGCGGAGTTTTGTGGGTTCCTGGAAAAACCCCGGTTTAAACGAGCCAATCCGCGATGCGACTGGGGCGGGACCCAGGAGCGGACCGCGAGTGAGCAGGCTTCACTCTGGTCCGCTCCGGTGGCTTAAAAGGGGGCGGAGCCAGCGCTCGGTGAGCAGTCGGCTCCAGAGTTCACCCATCTCATGAGGTGGGTTGTGACAGCATAATGGCAAAAATGATGAAGTGGGTCCCTAAATCCATTATCAGGTTAAATATGGGTCCCAAATAGGGGTATCTATAGGAATGTTTCAAAGAAGCAGGCAAGGTAAAACAATGAAAGGAGGAGGAAGCCTTGCTTCTTTTTTTTAAAAAAAAAAAGATTAAAAGCGGTGTCTGTACATATTGCCTCATCTCAGGTTCTACAAATGCTATAAACCTATTCTTTATTATGAAAGCTGGAAATCTGGATATTATGATTCACCAGGGTAATGGGCAACAGCCCCCTTGCCCCCCCCAATGGAAGCCCACAGTCCCAAGTCTGAAAAGACGGAAAAGTACTGACAAAATGGGAGTGGATTGAATGACTAGTTCTAGCCCAGCTCAGACAAAATATTTCTCTTTCTGTCATAGGAATTTGTAGCAAGCCTGTTGTTTTTAAAAATAATAATTGATTTGGGTAATGTTTCTGATGGCAGGATTCCCCCCTCCAGTAATATTTTTTTTGTTTAATTGAAATATTTTCTATAAAATATAATAATAATAATAATAATAATAATTCAATTGGCAGCATCACTCAGATTCAAAACAAGACAGGCAAGGAATTTGACTCTAGTGTTGAGGAATCAGCCTCCTGAGGGGATTCTCCACGCTCCTTAGGAGAAGCGTTTAATACGCAGCTTCAGAGTACAGAGAATTTTACCACAGCACGGGGTTATGACTACACTTAATTAGAATTGCATGTATTAAAAGACACATTTGCATTCCCAGACTCCTCCTGGAGCAGCTCAGACGCAGCTGTGCAATTCTAACAGGCAGAGGAAATTTATTTTTATTCCTCTTCTCAGCGGTCCGAGGCAAACATTAGTTCCACAGCACAACAAGCACTGAATGTGAAGATAACATGGTGCTCAGGCAGAGTGAACTATAGAAGGAAGTGCCTGAAGCAATGTTCATTGCAATCTTCAGTATCAAATGTTAAAAGATAAGTACAAATGGCTGAGCTAGTCCATGAAACTCCCATCTGTAAGCTTCTAGGCTTTTCCCTTTCTTTCCCTTTTGCCAATGACTTTTCTTTTAATTTTATTCCTGTAAATTGACTGCTCAGTCATTTACTCTATTCCAGGAATGGGAAACCTTGGGCCCAGGGGGCAAATGTGGTTCTCCAGATCTGTCTGGCTCTCAGGACTCCAGTTCAAAGCTTGCCTTGTTTTCTAGCTACCGGTACTTTTGCCTTGTGCCTTTGTAGCTTGGTTTTATGCCCGGGATGAACCATGGTTAAGAAAGGGTGCTGGCTTCACTAATAATGCCAAGCCACAGTAAATGCAAGCCAAGGTTCTTAAACCAACAAGAAATCATGGGATTCACACTGTGGTTTGTTGGCAGAAAACAAACCATAGCTAAACTTCTTAGCAGGATTCAGAGAGTGTGAAACCATGGTTTATAAACAATAGTTTCGTATTATGTGTGAACCAGGTCTGTGTGCCTCACAGTGTGCTCTCTTATCCTATTCAAATCTCTCTCCTGAATTCAACCATAGTCATTCTGTTGACCTCCCCTTCTCAGCTTCTTAAGGGCTGTCTTCCCTTAACCCCAGTCCCATTTGCTCCTGTTTCTATTGAGTTCTTTTAAAAAACAACAACACACAGTGCATCTTCATAACATCCTCTGTTACCCCAGAGACACCCCTCCCGGTACTGTGACATGGATCCTGCTCTGTAACATTGGGCTACTACACCCAGCCACTATCTATGCAACTCTTTGGGCCAGGTTGGTAGAAAAGGGTGTTTTCTGAGAGATGGGCTGGACCTGGTGTTTGCCCTCTTGTAACCACTGTAGCTCTATTGTTGAAACGCTGCTTAGGGTGCACACAGCAAACATGCTCTCTGCAACCTTGAGAGAGTGAAACAGACCTGCATTCCCACAGGTGATATTAGTTGCATGGGAGCAACCAGAAACAACTGCCTTTTTTTTATAAGGCTGCAATGATAGCAACTGTTTACTTTGGGGGAAAGGTAATGGTTTTGTTGCCGCCACATTTTGTTCATTCTTTATTCCCTTTTGAATATTTAACTCTGCTTTTCTACTAGAAGTCTACAAAAAGCCACACTAAAACATGACAACTATGAGGAAATGTAGCAGCAATCATGATTAAAGCAATGAAACAGAAGCCCGTGGGGAGGGGGATAATTAATAAATAAAACAGAGCCAGAAAAACCATAAAATCAGGAAAAAACATTTTAAAAAATCAAGTACAACTATTCTAAGCTACAATAACAGTCAACTGATTTTGACAAACAAAGAAGCCTTCCTCTCTATATGCAGTCTAGTTTAGGTACCATATGTCCATTAAAAATGTGTCTGCACCTGTCAGGGCAGCAATATACCTCTCTGCTCAATTACATCAAAATGCATCCTCATGCAATCTGTAGTTTTAAGCCCCAAGACAAAAAGCCTGGGAAATGTGACCACCATCAGCAGGTTTGCAAGGCAGAATACTAATAACTGCATTGAAGTGCTTGAAGGAGAAGGCAAGGTTCATATTTCACTCTTAGTTAATAAAGCATGGCCGGCCCCGTCATTAGGCAGATGGAGGTGAGTACAAAATGCACTGTGCAGGTCATGGTAACAAGCAATCTCTCTTTCTGTAAAGTTGTTTCTTATTATTTCATTTTATAATATATATAAAACAGAAAGAGCAATTACAGCAACAAATAAATATTAAAAGATGAAAAACAACGCTTTAAAATAGACATGCAGAGTGAGTTAAAATAACAAAGTCCAAGAAAAGATTATCAATGTTATCAGATCATCAGTATAGTTACAGATTTGCCAGACTTGTGACAAGGGTTGTCTTGGAAATGATGGTTCTGCTGTACATGTCATAAAGGAATGCCAAATCATATCAAAAGTGCCTGGAGATTCTAGTCCTTGTTGAAATCTCAAATTATATGTGATTCCACCCCACCCCCCATTATAGCTCTATTCCACAGTGAGTGTTACTAAGCATCCAGTTTAAGATTTCCACTGACTTGCAATTACTATTCAATATCATATACGAGACCAATTCTTTTGACAATATAGTAACAAGCTAGATATTGTGCCTTGTTTTTTATTATCTGCACTTGATTCGGAAAAGCTCCCCACCCCAAAATATGCAACCCTAAAGCAGAGCTCTGCTTCAAGAGGAACTTTTTGCAGAGAACAGAGACTGAGATTAAACCACTGCCTGCTCTTTTCTGCTTTGCCCTGTCTGGGTTTCATATGTTTTTCTTCTTATGCCTTGACCAGACTTAAATTATTCATGGCTTCCCTTACATTTTATGGGAAGCTGGATTAATAAATCATTAAGAGAATAAAGATGGATGAGCACCCGTTATATGGGCAAAGACTACTGGAAGCTGCATCATCGAGATGTCAGATTTCAATTCTGCAAACGTTCAAAACTGTGCTCCGGGTTTGGCTTTGAGCTCCATTTTCTGTCTTTTGGAGCAACTAATCTATGTTACATCAGACATGGAAGTTTTGTACCAGTGTCCCTTTCTCTAAGTAATGCTGGCAATTGCATGTTGGGGAAGGAAGAGATGATGAGGGGAGAGACCATGGCTCATGGTAGAGAACATGCTTTGCATATGGAAAGTTCCATGGCACCGCCAGTCAAAAAACAGATCAGGTGGAAGATGATAGGAAAGACACCTGCTTGGAATTCTGAAAATCTGGTTCTGGTCCTAGTAGACAATATGGGGCTAGACACACAATAACCCATCCTGGTACAAGGCAGTTTCCTATATGTCTTCAGCAGCCAGCATTCTCTGGTTAAAAGGAAGGCCTGCAGTGTACAGTGTCTGTGTGCCATATTTTATTGAGGCCGTATTCTACTTGAAGGCCTGTCTGCTCCAAGTTTGATTTAAAAATAAAGAAGGGTGTGGAAAAATCATACGATCGCTTTGAAAAACGGTGCAGGAAGCAACCACACACTGCTTCCCATGTAATTCTATGCACAAAGGCCCACTGGGAGCATATCAGAATGGCTGCCCCTCAAACTGTCCTGTCTCATGGTGTATAACTTACCTCAAGTGCTGGGGGATACTGTGTCGTCTAAGGTGGATGGCATAGTTGGTTTGGAAAGGCCTATCAATTCATGAGGAATTCCTAATTTCTAACAATCAGTAGCAAATGAAATGAAAACAATGGATACAAAGTTTTAATGTGCCATAGGAGTTGGTATAAGCTCCTGTCCGAGCAACATTAATCCTTTAAGTAGCTTCATTTAAAATAAAAAATAAAAATGCTAATATTGGTGAGGGAGGAATGGAATATTAAATTACATTTTTTAAGTTAACATCTGAGAAAACAGTTTTTGTAATGGCAAGCATATTTTGTGCTTGACGACCTACTTGCCATTACAAAAACTGGAGGCTAAAGTAAGCATAGCATGTCACACTATATAAACTGATTTTTTTAATGCCATAATGAAGTGCCCAATATACCAAATCTGACATGCCTTTGTGGGCTGCGCAATTGGGGTGTCTTTTGTGAAGAGGTTGGTTTATTTTGGACTCGGTAGTAAATCAATAAGCATTAGGCCAGGAATAGCACTGGTGGAATTGCTGAATAAGTGAAACAAAAGAAAATGTAAGTCCCATTTTCTCTTTCATCTCTTAGACTGCAATCTTAACCCCACCTACCTGGGCTTAAGCCCTTCAGTGTCTTCAGTGGGACATACATCTGAGAAAACATGGTTAGAATTTCAAAGATGAATTTCACCCAAAGACATAAATTATAGAGGCCACCAGTTTCATTTCAAACAAAACTTAGGAAGCGCCCATGATTTTTTTGCTTTGTTTAAATATTTTAATTTCAAATAAAACCATCACACGAAGGTGAACCACATGTATAAATCATGGCTACAGTATCTGTAGGGACGCGGGTGTCGCTGTGTGTTAAACCACAGAGCCTAGGACTTGCCGATCAGAAGATCGGCGGTTCGAATCCCCGCAACGGGGTGAGCTCCTGTTGCTTGGTCCCTGTTCCTGCCAACCTAGCAGTTTGAAAGCATGTCAAAGTGCAAGTAGATAAATAGGTACCACTCCGGCGGGAAGGTAAACGGCGTTTCCATGCGCTGCTCTGGTTCGCCAGAAGCAGCTTAGTCATGTTGGCCACATGACTGTACGCCGGCTCCCTTGGCCAATAAAGCGAGATGAGCACCACAACCCCAGAGTCAGTCACGACTGGACCTAATGGTCAGGGGTCCCTTTACCTTTACAGTATCTGTAACAAGCAAGCAAGCATCTCAATAGTATCTAGAGCAGGGGTTGGTAATGTGGTGAGCACAATGGCACCTAGAGGTTTTTCCCTGACACCTACAAAGCCTCTCTCCTTCACTGACTCCTTATTCATGAAGCAGTTATGCTGCTTACCTTTCTCTCTTGTGAAAAGAACATAGAGCTGAAGGAGGAAGTTGGAAGAGAGGCACTCTTTCTCACTTCCACCTCTATGTGCTTTTCAACACTCAGATTAATTCTACTATATCTGATTTTTTTCCAGATCTCCTATCTTTCTTTCTTGGCTGGGTGGTGGAGGAAAGCTGATTTAGGGGAGTGAATAAAGAAGTTACCAGCAGGGGTGTCAGTCAAACACAGGGATGCGAGTGGTGCTGTGGTCTAAACCATAGAGCCTCTTGGGTTTGCCAGTCAGAAGGTCGGCGGTTCAGATCCGTGTGATGGGATGAGCTATGTCCCAGTGTCTGCCAACTTAGCAGTTCGAAAGCACATCACTGCAAGTAGATAAATAGGTACCGCTGTGGCAGGAAGGTAAATAGCATTTCCGTGCGCTCTGGCACTTGTCATGGTGTCATGCTGTTTATTTTTTTTTTTTTTTTAATCATATTTATTAAAATTTCCAATAATAACAGAATAAAGAAGATAGAAAAGATAAAGAAAAAGAAAAGAAAGAAAAGAGACCAATTTTAAACCCTTATGTTCATAACCTTCTTTCTGGGACTCCCTCCTTCCCCTCCCGACTGTATTCCCCTTTCCCTACGTTGGTTCCACAAGTTCTCATTCCCAATTTAACCTAATATGTTATGCCTAATAGCCAATTTAAATTACAATCTTAACATCACTCCTCACCTTTAACAAAGTAAAACAAAGATTTTTTTCCCCAAAATCTACCCCGTTTCCTTCCACGAATTCCCCCTTTTCTTTTTTTTCCAAAACTTGTTAAATCAAAATACCAAAGTTACATATAAAAAAAAAAAAAAATTTAAAAGATAGAAAATAGAAGAAGATTCCAAAAGTTGATTACATAGCCTTTGGATTCTAGAATTCCCCCTCCCTTCCCCGGTTTAGATTCCCTATGTCCATCAGTCTGTATGTTGTCGGCCTGGAGGTCTCAAGTCCACAGCCAAACTTTCTCAATTCATCTTGCCGGTTTTCTTTAAATTTACTTATTTTGATAATATTTAATTTCAAAAGTCCAGTCTAATCGAGGCCTTTAATTTCCCTTGATCATTGTTATTCCTCCCATTGTTCTTGCCGTGGCGTAGTTGGTCCTTTACTCTTTTATTTCTTACTTTCTCAGGTTTCTGTCTTGTTCAGCTGCAAAACCATTCTTATTCTGAAATCTAGTATCTCTACAGAGGTTTGTTATTCAGGAGCTTACTTAAATAGAGAGATTCTATTGTGTTGTCACCTCTGTAGACAAAACAAATATTTCAGTTTTGCTACTTTCCCAGGAGCTAAGACCAGTGATACACATCCCAGAGTAGTTTTCCATATACGCCGCTTGTAATGTCCCAGAGCCCCTCTAGAGGGATTGCAATAACTTTGTGTCCTCTCATCCAAAAGTCAAATTGTTGTTTCTTTTTCCATCCGACATTTTGTATCCATATTTATATCCAATTGTATCAAAATCAACCAGCAAAATACTTGTAGCAAAGTCCTCTTTATATTCTCAAGATTTGACAGCTACTTTGACAGCTGTCAAACTCTCCATCTCTCTCCGCCAGGTTCTCTGAATCGCCCCGGTTCCCGGGGGGGGGTTGCCTTTTCCCTCTCACCCTCGACTCTCCTCCAGCACAATTCTTGTAATGATTCCATCGTGGAATTTGGTATTTTTAATCAGCAATAAACTTCAGAATTGATCTTGGTTTCTCAGTCCTTGTTTTAACATGTTTACAATCAGGGAGGGGACTGACTTCCTTTTTAGATCCCCCCCGCTCGTGCCGAATCCGAAAAAAAAAAATTCCTTTTTTTTTTCCTCCTTTTGTACCCGGTTACCCAATTACTCACGGGTTTTTGTTAAATGTCCGAATTTCAAATGGAAGAAGCCAGCGCTCTCCGACGAATGGCATGCGGCTGCACTCGGCAGGGGAAGCGATAGACTCAAAGTACCACGCCACTCCCAGGCACCCGATCCGTAGCCTTTAAAAAGGCTCCTTCACGAGTCGGGAGGGCGCTGACGGTACCAGCCGAGTCCCCATGTCCACGGGCCCCGTGCCCGTGGTTTTTAAGGGTCCCCGCGTCGCCGGCGCGGTAGGACCCAGCCCCTGCCGAGCCGGCTCCCTCCGGAGCTCGGAGGGAGTCCGCCATTCGGCGATGGCGCCAACCCGGAAGTCCCGGTGTCATGCTGTTTAGTCATGCTGGCCACATGGCCCGGAAAGCTGCCTGTGGACAAACGCCGGCTCCCTTGGCCTGAAAGCGAGATGAGCGCCGCACTCCGTAGTCGCCTTTGACTGGACTTAACCATCCATGGGTCCTTTACCTTTTACACTCAAACATCCAAATGTGCTCACAGGCTTAACTCCTGATCTACAGCAACCCTGGGACTATATTAAAAGTGATTACTGAGAAGAAAAACTTCTCAGTACTCCCTCTTATTCTCCTGAAGCTGGTCCTAAAATTGAATATATTGAGTCTGATCCAATGCTGTCGCTCTGCTGACTGAAGGGTCTTTGATTGGTTCTGTGGAGTCTCCCATTATCAGAATGGGGAGGAAAGCTATTTCACCTATTTGCCTTCTCAATTTGCAGCTCCTCTTGCCCCCTACCATGTGGTTTCGAACAGAGTGGCCTGTTTCCAGTGTTTCTCCAGATGACAGTGTGTGTGTGTTTGTGTGCATGTGTAGCTATTTTCTACAATATACAAGGTAGTCTGCAGCAATCTGCATCCTGACCAGTGGCTTGGTGTAGGCAGGTGTTCTCCCAGCTCCCAATACCAAAGGTGGAAATAAACACAGAAATTTGCAATTTATTTATTTTTGGTTCCTTTTGTCAAACCTGCACATTTTAAATTGTCTGTTTACACAAAGATTTACAAAAAGACAGACTTCATTTAACTAAATGATTTAAAGAAACTAATTCAATTAATCATCATTAAACAAACACTTGAAACCAATTAAAGTTGAGCCATAATGAAGACATTGATTTTGACTTTGTTAAGCAAGGCAGTCAAGCAAATTAAACACACCTTCTAGAGACACAGTTTTCACTCTTGATTGTGAATCCTAGAGTGACCACTAAATAGTGATAATGTTTATCAGCCTCTTTGCCAGAAAATCAGAACACAGCCAACGTAACTGTTTTTAAGAACGAGAGTCAGGAAATTATAGTCAAGGCAGCCAGTCGATAGCCCTGGTCTATTAGGGCAAATGGTCTGTTGGTTTCTCTGCCTTCTTCCCTACCAGTTCCAACAGATGCATTCCATCTCAGATAAACTGGTCCCATAATGTTGGCAGAATGGGAAAACCTTTGGAAAACAACTATGAATTTTACGGCGTGTTACAATATTAAAGAGAACATGCTAAAGACGCAGTATAGATGCTATCTTACCCCGTCAAGGCTTTCCAGGAAGTATAAATATATCGTGAGTAACTGTTGGTGCGGGGAAAGTAATGGAGACATGTACCACAGGTGGTGGACATGTGGGAAAATAAGAGAATTCTGGGGCCTCGTCTATGATGAGCTGAAAAAAATATTTGGAACAACATTTTTTAAAAAGCCAGAAGCGTTTTTGTTAAGCATCGTTGGTAAAGATATCCCAAAAAACTTAAGAGAAATATTTCTATATGCTACGACGGTGGCCCGAACACTAGTAGCAAAGAACTGGAAAGAGGAAAATGTTCCGACTATAATGGATCGGCAGAATAAGTTACAAGAATATGTGGAAATGGCGCAATTGACCAACAGTCTAAGGGGCAGTTCAAGACAAGAATTTGCACAAAAAAGGGATAAATACAAGAGAAATGTACAAAAATATACCAATGGTTTTTCGTCTATGGCAGCATTTGAATGACCTTGGATAAAGAAATCTAGGAGAAATAAGATTAACGATACAAATTGTTGTAAGACTGTATTAGAGAATATATAAAGAATAGATTAATAATGGTAGGTAAATTCACTATTAGAATAAAATGGGAATTGACAGGAAGTCCAAAGTTTTTATGATATTTTTTGTTAATAACTTTTGTTAATAATCTTTGTTAATAACCACATAAAAAGTAGTATAAACACAGCTGAAGCTTAAGGTTTATAACTATGTAAGAAAAGACAAGTATATTTTTGTGTGTGTTTGTGTGTGTATATGATTGAAATCTCAATTTACTCTACGAGATGTACTATATATGTGTAATGTACTGTAAGACTATTATTAAAGCTTGTTACATTGCAAAATAATAATAATAATAATAATAAAATAAACTGGTCATAATGACTTTGGCTAAGATTGTTAATCATGTAAAAGACTGTGGAATATGGATATAAAATTTACAGCATGTTATGGTTTAATAGAAAATTATATGAAAATAATATATTGTCGGTATCTAACACTGAGTAAACTGGCAAAAATGTATAAATCTAAATCAAACAAGTGTTGGAAATGTAAAGAGAAAGAAGGCTCTTTTTATCATATGTGGTAGTTTTGTACTAAGGTTAAAGTTTACTAGGAAATTATATATAATGAATTGAAAAGGATGTTCAAAATAACTTTTCTAAAAAAAACCCAGAAGCTTTTCTTTTGGGAATTATAGGGACCGAAGTACCTAAATTGTATAGAAATTTAGTTATGTATGCTACTACAGCAGCCAGAATACTACTCGCCCCAAAATGGAAAGAAGCAGAAGTCCCAGCAAAGGAAGAATGGATACAAAAACTTATGGAATATGCAGAAATGCCGAAAGTTATCGGAAGAATAAGAAATCAAGATAACAAACTTTTAATGGAAATGGTTTATTGAATATTTACAGATGCAAAGAGATAAAAACATTGGCAGGATTATTGTAATAACCTGCAGTTTCATAAGAGTATATATCTAAAGTAGATTAATTAAATGAGCAAATTAAATGACATTTGGTTATGCAGAAGAAATTAAAAAATAAATTTAAGGAACCGCCGAAAGAGGGGGAAGGAAGTCAAACTTTGAAATGTTAATTTGATTGTAAAACTCATGAAATGTATAATCCTGAAAAGTATAAATAAAACTTTTTTAAAAAATAACAATGTAAAAGAATAGGCCTCGTCAAGGGAAGGCATGGCTTCTCTAGAGGGATAAGCTTGTCTCACCAACATTTTTAAAGTTATTTAAGAGGATCAACAGATAGGTAGTTGAATCTATTCAGTAGACACTCTATATACTTAGAATTCCCAAAAGCTCTTTGCAACACATCACAGACTCCTTTAAAAAAGGCTTAACATCTATAGCATAAGAGCACAGATCTTCCCATAGGCATCTGGTTTGCCACTGTGAGAAAAGGATGCCAGACTAAATGGGCCACTAGCGTGATCCAGCAAGCTCTTATTATGTTCTTTTTATGGACTGGTAACTGATAACAAAACAGAAAGACTGTCGGAATACATGAGCAATTTTTACAATGGGGGGGAAGTGAATCATAGCTGCATCCCTAAGGATTTGTTTGGGAACAGTGTTATTTAACCTATTTATAAAGGCTCTGGGTGGGGGGATATGTGAATAGGGATTCGGTGAGACAGCAGGCCACTTTAAAATCGCCCACAGTGGTGCTGTTTTCCTCTTGGAAATGGCTTCAACCATTTCCATATCTCAGTTTAAGACTGCAGTGAAGCATGATTTTTATTACTGATTTTCCCTCACATGCCTGCTTGTGAACCTGGAAGGGAGCACATTCTACCACTGAACAATCTGTTGGATGTGGAATTTAACAGACTCTTTGCCAGAGAATTAGAAGGAAGCCAATGCAGCTGCTTTTAAGAACAGTATTGAATAAATTACAGTCGTGGTAGCCTAACTTTCACCTCAGATATATTGGTACTTGGTGCTCTTTTTTTGGTAAAAAAATGAGGTGTCAGTACTCATATATTGATTTCTTTTTTTTTAAAGCCATGGGTGAACACTGCTGGTGTACAAACAAAGCCCTGCAGGTACTAATGATTAAGGCATGGTTTTTCTTTCTTTTGCTGGTCTTATAGGTTTCTTTTAACTAGTATTTTAGCTGCTTTAAACAGTAGGAGAAGGGGAGTACGCCCTCTTTCTCTCTTCCACCTCTCTGTGCTTTTCAAAGCTCAGATTAATTCTATTAGTTGGCACAAACTCAACCAACAGTAACATCTGACCAAATTGAGTTGCTACCTGTGTATGTTCACCACATCTATGGAAATACAAAGGCAGAACAGACAATATCTTTTTTCAGTATGAGAGTTGATAAACTGTAACTCCATTAAAACGAATACAGTCGTACCTCGAAAGTCGAACAGAATCCGTTCCAGAAGTCCGTTCGACTTCCAAAATGTTTGACTTCCAAAGTGCAGCTACTGCAGCCAATCGGAAGCTGCAGAAGCCCCGTCGGACATTTGGCTTCTAAAAGAATGTTTGAAAACTGGAACAATCACTTCTGGGTTTCGATCGTTCAGGAGCCGGAATGTTCAACTCCCAAGGTGTTCGGGAGCCAAGGTATGACTGTATGGTTTTGAGCTTTGGAAATCAGCTGGGGGGGGGGGAGGGAGTACTTTAATCTCTGGATTGTCTTTGCTTTCTAGTATCTTGTTCAAAATGCCAGCCAGAAATGCCTCCTTAACAACATCTTCCTTCTTTAAGTTGCCTGTTTGAAGGATGCTGCCTTGATGTCCCTATTGGTTACAATTGGCTCCAGCTGGAGTTGTGGAATTCTTGAACATATTCTGTTTCAAATCCATAAATGCAAAATACTTCACCATTGTCCCCAAGGTGAATCACAGCTTCCAGACGAGGGTAGGATATGCTTTTGGGTGCATGCCCAT